>NW_018745368.1:0-422158 GCF_001683475.1 Chenopodium quinoa
AGCAATCTAAATGATCTCCCAATTATAAGTAAAGCAAATCCCATCATATCATGCATAAATCACTAACTATATTTTATACAACTAGTTTCGGGTTAGTCTCCAATCTCACCATGTTTTGGCCAAAAAATAAAAAAAATAAAAAAAAATCTCTTGTATATGTGTTACTCCTATAGATATACAAACAATGAAACAAATGGCCAATTCAAAAGTAGCAACGTTTAGATCCTACACGTGAGAGCATGTCACGCTTTAAGTTACATTTTTTTCCATAAACATCCACAAGTTCTTTTTCTATTTTTTCTTTTTCTACCAAACTTTCAAATATAAACCCTAAATGCCCTCTACTCTAACCGGCCATAGAACAAAACAATTCAATCAAATAGAGCAATAGAGATTGAATCAAACAAATTGAAAAAAACCCAAATAGAAAAAATTCAATTTTTGCTAATTAGAAACCATCAAAATTTAAAAAGTCAAAACACATAAATTGATGAAGAAAATAGATGATTGAAAAAACTCACCAAAAAATTAATATAAAAAAGAGAAGAAATCAACCGACATGGAAGGCACCAATATCACCAGTACGAATAGAGCTGGCAACTTCATCGGCTACGATTAAACAAGAAGAAATCCAACCGGCAAGTGCCAACCATACCATCTTTGATATCCATAACGTCATACTCCAAGGCATCGCCATGTTTGAGTAATTGATTGAATTTGAATTTGATTTTGATGGAATTTGAAGGAGAAATTTAAGAATGAAGGGTGGTTGATTTGGAAGACAAGTATAGTTAGCTTCTCAGTTGGATTCTCGGGTAGCTTATGAAGTAGTTGACTTTGGAGTACTTGATTTAAGCATACTCTAACCAATAACGTCACTTTATTCTTACTAATCGGAATCGAGAATGGAATATGGAATACTCCTTTCGTCTCTAGAAGATAATTACATTTGTCATTTTAAAGGTTTTCCTAATCACCTATCACCTATTCCTCTTTAACATTACATATTAATATTTTTAAATTAAATTATTTTTCTCTTGTAAATTCTCCTCAAATATACATATTTTCAATGCAACTATCCTTATTCATCAAAATATTTGCATATTTCTACAGCATGTTTGCTTAGAGGGATAGGAAAGAAGGGATAAGGATTTAAGATAAAGGATTTAACTAGTCTTTTGTTTGTTTAGAGGGATGGGATCATGGGGAATTGGGGATAAAGAGGGGGGTTGGGATGGGGATAAAAAAAAAAGGGAGTTATCCCTCGTAACTAAAGGGGTGGTACAAGGGATGAGGATTAAATAAATGGATAAAAGATGTTTTCTACCCTTAATGAAGGGGAAAGGAAAAGAGAGTGGAGAAATGATAGTAAGGGTAGTTATGTATTTTTATTAGTTATTTCAATCTACTTCCAACCTATACCAAACAATGGAATATATTACTCCGTATTTTTTTTAATCCCTATCCCACTTATTTATTCCACCTTCTTATCCTACTTAATCCACCCCTCATACCAAATGTCCCGCTAATGTAATCATTCTTATTTAATTACAAAAATATTTACCTACTTTCAATGCAAATATTCTTTTTTCAAAATTTATTTATGCTTACTTGATAAATCAAAGTATAACATCTACTTTCATTGTTTCCACTATTTTATTTTCCTTATTAACCGTGTAAAACCCAGCAAACATGACCTTCTTTTAGAAGGAGAGTAGTGGAGATTAGAGTTAAATGTGGGTAGAGACGTAGAGTCATTTAAATATGAAGTTAGCCAGGCTTGTTGATGGACCATAAGGCCACATTTTTTTAATACTAAGTGAGTTAGTCGGTAGATAATTAAATTTCTTGATTTTTTCGGTGACTTAACTTTAAAAATTAAGAGAAATTTCACTAACCTTTCATCAACATGGGAATCAAAATCTTCCAATTCCTTCTTATGAATGCACTTCACATGAGCTTTGTATAAGTACTCCATTCATCTACAAATAATTTTCTAGTTTTCTTTTTTGGATGTTCACAAAAAATCTTCTTTTTACTTAATTTTTTTTTTTTTAATTACAATTAATCTATATGAAATGTTTTTCTTGTGGACCCCTCTACTACCTTTTTTTTTTAGCATGCTTACTTCGTCTTATTAAATTCCTTAATATGCGTGTCAAAATTTAGCAGAATAATGTGAGTACTTTATAAGCTTTATTACACAAATCAAAAAGTTAAATCACATTGCAATAGAAATTAAATTACAAGGGAAACACCCGACCTATCCCTTATCCATATACAGTTGAGAGGTGGGTGCAGGGATAAAGAATTGAAAGCAATACACATGGTTCCATAACATAAGCTACTCTGACTTATAATTACTAGTACTAGTATAAGGCTAAAGCACTAGATTGCCATAAATAACTTAGGGGCCGTTTAGTTGGGGTATTTAACAAAGGGAAAGGGAATCAACTGTCATGATTCCCTTTGTTGATGTTTGATAGGCAAATTCAATCATTCCCTTTACCCCTCCCATTACCCCATTTTCCTCTATTTTCATTCCCCAACCCCTCCCGGTGGAATCACCCTAACCCCCAAACTCCTCTTCACCCAACTACCTTGACCAACCTTTTAACTACCTTGACCACCCTTGAAACACCAACTGCCCACCGACACCACCACCCAACCACCACTATAATCATCGCCTAGCCACCAACAAATCGTCGACACACTGACGCCACACCCAGCCACCACCGAAACTACCCAAAACCACCCAGCCACCACCGCACCACACTACCCACCACCGAAACAGCTAGCCACCTCACCGAAACCCCTCGCCTCGTACCCTCGCCCACCACCGAAACCCCTAATTAACCACCACATAAACAACCCCAAACACCCATATAAAGCCTTTAGCACCCTAAAAACAACCAAGCAAGCTAGATCTAAGAAAATTTTACTAAAAAAAAAAGAGAAGAGGGTTGGCGGCGATAGAAGGTAGCAAGTGATGATTGGAGGGATCGAAGGGCAACAACCGTGACTAAAGTAGTGGTTGTAGGGTGAAAGACAGAGGTAGAAATGGTGGTGGTTGTAGAAGAATAGATAATGGTGGCTGTAAAGGTGGATGGGGAGGGCAGTGGCAGCAAGCGGGCGGCGGTCGGATGGGAGGGGCGACGACGTGGTGAAGAGGACGGTGACAAAGCAGTGGTGGTAGGGTGAAGTGTAAATTGAAGTGGTGGTGGTTGTAGGGGGAGATGTAATAGTATTTGTTTGGCTAATTCACTTTCCTAGATGCAAAACAAACAACAAATAAAAATAAGGGTTTAGCTTTCCATTCCTTTTGTTTCCCTTTCTTAAAGTCATTCCCTTTCACCTTCACCAACCAAACGACCCCTTAGTTTTGAAGTGTAATGCCATTGATACCATGCTTGTACAAAGACTCGAATATACATGTCGGGGACTGAGTGCATATTAACAATTAATCCTGGGCACCGTGCCGTGCCGGGCCGCCGCGGGCCGTGCCGGGCCGCCGCGGCCGTGCCTGGCGGGCCGCGGGCTGGTTCGTGCCGTGCCGGTCGTGCCGGCGGGCCCAGGATTTCGTGCCGTGCCGTGCCGGCCATTTTCACAGGCCAGCCCACGGCACGGCACGGCCCGTGCCTGGCGGGCTCGTGCCGTGCCGGCCACGTGCCGGGCTGCGGGCTGGCCTGCGCGGGCTGGTGCAGTTTTCATTTTTTTTTTTTTTTTTTTAATGACAACATTATTAATTAATAAGTTTATAATGTATATAAGTTATAAAATTATAATTATAAGTTTTATAAGGTAACTTATAAGTTTATAACTTATAAGTTATAAGTTATTAAGTTATGAATTTTATAATTATAAGTTGAATATTTATGTTTTATAATTTGTATATTCAATATTTATATTTATATATTTACTTTATACTATTACTTTAAAATTTAATGTTTATGATTTATTAGTAATTGGTATAATTTTATTTTATTTTAATATGAATTTACAAATTGTAACAAAACGGGGAAAAAAGGCAAATTGGACTTTGGATGTGAATAATGCGTTTATATTATTTATTACTTGAGTTGAGAAAATTGTACAATGATAACAATGATAAAAATCATACAATGATGGTATTAAACAAAAATTGGAAAATGATAAAATTGATATTTTTAAAATCGTACAATATACAATAATTGTCTATTCTTCTTCTCCTTCTTCTTGCTCGTCTCGTCTTCGTCTTCGTCTTCGTCTTCGTCTTCGCCTTCAAGGTCATCGGCTAGTTGCATAGATTGGGAACTAGCCGAACCCGAACCGGAAGCGGAGGTTCCTTCTTCGTTGTCGTTGTGGTCGTAAGAACGGTCTTGTGAGCGATTTTCCGCATCCAACCAATCTTTGAAACACACGCACATTTCTAGTGTTTCGGGTTTTAGACTTGTTCTTCTATCGTCTAAAACCCTTCCGGATGCGCTGAAAGCTCGTTCGGAGGCGACGGAGGAAACTTGGATAGCAAGAATGTCTCGTGCCATTGCCGCCAAAGTTGGATGCTTCGAGCTTTGTTGTTTCCACCATGCAAGGAGGTCGAGGCTGTTTATCTCATCGTCGTCCATGCCTTTGGTGAAGTCGTAACTCAGGTACATCTGCAACTCCGAGACGTCGCTTTGCGTTCTCCTGATTGATGAATCACCTGAAAACCTTGAAATCAAGTTAGTAGCTTGTGAAAATAAATGTTTGGCCTTCTTACTTACGTTTTTAGATGGTTGGGAAGGCCCTGAGCGAGGAAACGGTGCCATATTTGGCTTCATAGACTCTATATAAAGCAAAAAACTGATCCTTCACATTAGTCTTATAGTTTTCTACATCATCGTCAAGAAACATGCATTGAAAGTAAATGTCAACTAACATAAATGTGTTTTCATACTTTTGCCTAGGATCTAATATGGAAGCAAAAAATAAATCAAAGGAATCTGACTATAATATTTACGCCACTTTTTTTCCATTGCTGGAAGATACTGATCATAATCACTTTGATCGCGATGATCAGCGAAAAGTTGGGCGAGTAAGCATGCATTAGAAAGAAAGTTTTGAGCACAAGGATTGTAAACAGTAGAAAAACAATACGTCATGTTATATAATAATTGTAAAAATTGCATATATCTTTCACAGTTATTCCAATCATCATCATACAAAGCATTTTGTGGAAATTTTTGGTTGTAAAATAATGTCAACGGGCCCTTGTACTCAATTGCCTTTGTTAACATGTCATAGGGGAATTCCACCTAGTTGGGCAATCGGTTCTAATTTTTATTACCCTTATCTTTTGTTGTTTTAGAAAACTCTTCCATTCTTGGTATCTCATGTTAGAGCTATTAATAGACATAATAGCATCTCTGATTTTGCTGTAGTATGGGCCAATTGCCCGAGAACTCCATCCTGTACACATAAGTTTAAGTACATGGCAAAACACATCTAGTATGAAGAGCTTCACGGTCTAATAGTACATCGGTTAAGTTTTGTTTGATAAGATTAGTTGTGTATGTCATAGAGGTTGCATTATCAAAAGTCATAGACATCATTTTATCTCGAAGGTTGTATTCGTCTATTGCTTGCATTAAATGGTGAGCAATGTTAATGCCGGTGTGTGGGTATTCCAGCATTTTGAAATGTATTATTCTTTTTTGTAACATCCATTGATCATCTACCCAATGGCAAGTCACACATAAATAGTGATATTTATAACCACTATCCCAAGAATCGGCTGTTAAAGATACTCTACAGTTAAGGTTACTCAATTCGGCTTGTAACCGGACTTTGTACTCTAGGAAATTTTTCATTGCTGCGGAACGAACGGTTTTCCTAGAGATTCTTTTATGTTGGGGTTGTTAGTGCTTTGTTAATGTAGGTGTTGAATGCGTCACTTTCCGAGAAAAGAAAAGGTTGTTCGGCGTTGTACTATCATTTTTCCTAGTTCATCCCTATCCTCTCATAGTTGTATGTAAAGCCGTATGGATGGAATTGGGAAATTTTGGGTTGGGTTGGATCACTAGCTGGTTTTTGCACAAGCTTTCATGTGTTCTAGATAAGTGTCCCGTCCCGTTTTTGGTAACTGCCGTGAATACACTATTACATGTTTTTACATTTTGCCCATTGTTCACCATCTTTACTTAGGACAAAATAACGCCATACCTCACTCCTTCGGTTTTTCAAAAGTAGCATCTCAGTTTCGGTTAACCATTCATGATTGTATTGGTTAGTAGGGGACTAGTGGGAAGTGGCAGTTAGAAGGGATAGAACCGGAGGAATTCGGGTACTTTCTTGGCTACCTTGGCTAGAACAATAGTTTTGTTGATTACCGATATAATTAGTGGAAATTGGTATGGTGGTAGTGGAAATTGGTTTAGTGGTGGTGCTGGAAATCCCGACGTATTATATGGCTCATAGCCCGGGGGAAGTAAATGGGGTCATTGGTTTGACTCGTAATTTGGGGGCTCGTTGTATTTGGTGGTTCCCTAGAACTACTACTACGGATAAGTCGGCCTTTCCCCCTAGACCTAGATGATGGGTTTTCGATTTGCCATAATTAACAATTAATTTTTTAATAAAAAGTGGTTAACTATAATAATAATAATTAATAACAACAATTTTAACAATAAAAATATCAATAATAATAATTAATAACAACAACTATAACAATAACAATAACAACAAAAATAAATAATAACAACAATTGTAACAATAATAATAATTAATAACAACAATTATAACAACAACAATAACAATTAACAACAATAATAATTAAACAAGATTATTCTAATAATAACAATAAAACAATAATAAATTTAAGATTAGTTTAGATCTTACAACCGTGCTTCAACGCTCCACTAATTACGATTACGAACTTTTTAATTTTTTCCGATATTAGGAAAATAATTAGAGAATTTAAGAGAATAATTAGAGAATTTAAGAAAATAAGGATTATTAGAGATTTAGAGAATATAAGAGATAAGAAGAAGAGATTGTGATTTTGTGATTTGGGAATGAAATGGAGGTGAGTATTTATAGAATTTTTTGGCAAAAAAACTAGCCGTTTATAGCCGTTTAACTAGTCGTTGGCCCGCAGGCACGTGGGTCGTGCCTGCGGGCCAGCACGGCGGGCCTTGCCCGTGCTCGTGCCGGGCCGTGCCTGGGAATTCTCCACCGTGTCCGTGGCACGGCCCGTGGCACGGAAGTCGAACTTCGTGCCGTGCCGTGCTTGACTTCGGGTCGTGCCGGGCTGCTCCCGAACGGCGGGCCGTGCGGGCGGCACGCGGGCCAACTCGGCCCGTGCCCAGGTTTATTAACAATGAATGCAAGGGAATGATAAGGAGCAATGAGAGTGGGAGATTTCTTTTTATTCATGTTTATTGCGCGAAAGGTAAAGAGGTGGTGGATTGGCTAGCAAATGCGGGAATCAATCATTCGGCTAGAATGGAGTGTATTCCTTTGGGTTTAGAGAGGATTCTTCATGATCAATGATATATAGTTAGAGCGGTATGACTATGATTTTTTTAGTAATTAATTAGTTTGAGGCCTTGCCCCTCTCTAACACCCAAAAACAAGAGAAAAAAATCACTGGTAGTCCATTATATCATTTGGCGAGCAAGAGCCGTGAATTTTCAAACTTTATCAGCATCGTTTTTTACTCGATTAATTTCATATCCTAAGGTTCGACGTTAAATTCACCACTTCATGCTTGTAATCATTACTCATATCATTACTAATAATTACGGAGTAATAAATTAAAACTATCTTTGATTAGGGGATTTTGCTCCCACCAATCGGAATGCGCCACGTGGACCAATCAGGTCCTGCCAAGTGTCCCCCAGTTGGAACAGTCAGGGCTTCCCACGTGGCACGCGCTTATTCGTCCACCTTGGACCTGTTATGTCAAGACATGTGGCATACTCCATGCCTAATGGAGAAACCGGCCACCCAGGCCCAACTTCCGAGGGAAGCCCAATCGGCCCTAGGTTTACCTAAACCTAGGATGGGCACGTTTCCCAAGGTTATAAATACCTCCCTTAATCCTCATTAAGGGAATTACAAAAAGAGAACAGAAACGTTACGGAAAAAACACATTAATTACACACAGTAATAACCGGCTGATCTCGCTAACAAAGCAGATTACCTACATTAAACACTCTCACCTAGAGAGACCAAATCACTTTAATTTCCGCATTAATTACTCCTTAATCAGGTACTAACTTGACCGTTGGAGGCGGAGCTCACAGGAGTCTCCGTTATTTTGCAGGTACAGGCGTCCGGTTCCAGTCTCGGAATTGTAACTCTCCCGCAGGACATCAGAAAACCCCGAAACATTTGGCGCCGTCTGTGGGGAGAGTACTTCTGAGATGGAATCCAAGTCTGTACCGACTCCTGAAGAGAGGCGTCCCCTAGACGACCCTCAAGTTCAGTCGGACCATGATACCGAAAGTGAATTCGAAGTTGAAGCTCATACAACTTCAGACGGGACCCTAAGGGCCCGACGTACCCGTCATACCGAAAGGAGGGAACGGGAGCATCTTCAAACAGGAAGCGAGCCAGCAGGCACACCGCCTGTTCGGCAACAGCCGACTGATGGGTCTGCTCCCATCACAAGGAACGAACTCATGACCTTCATGAGGGACTTCAAGGGAGAGATTCAAGAGTTGATCAACAAGAAGCCGCCTGCTCCAGTCAAGGAGCAGTCGGCAAGAAACCCTCTATTTCACTGAAGAGGAAGCCAGTTCAAGGGCGATAGGCGACTCCTCATCCTAAATCTAGGAAGCGGGAGCCACTTGCCCTTGATTTCACAAAATTCCGTTATCCTACAGGAAATAGGAAACCTGTTCGTCATATTTAGGCGGACGGGTCGAAGCAAACATTCACAGATGCTCGGCTACTGCTAGAGCAGAAGAAGAGTGACCGATTGTCAGAGTCGGCCTCTACTTCAAACTTTCAAGACAGTTTGCGAAATGCCTCGATGAGGCATACTCAGTCGTATCATGAGAGTTAGTCAGGCGGCACCTCCCGTCAGTCCGGCTTTTATAGCGGCCAGGCGGTACCAAACTTACCATTTGTGCCGCAACAACAGTATTTTTTGCAGCCACCTCCGTTTGGTGGACCTGCTGCAAAAACGTCCAACCTATGGACTGGCAGCTACGGTTGCTTAGACTTGGTGAACAGTCGTCGGCCTTCTCCAAGGAAATTACTGAAGCCGCTCAGCCGACCAAAGTGAAAAATGTACTAGTAGGCGCCTATGACGGCACTACTAACCCAGAAGACCATCTGATGGCATTCACCAACCTGATGTACCTTCAAGGGTTGGATGATCCCACCTGGTGCAAGTGTTTCCCAGCGACTCTCAAAGGAATCGCACAGCAATGGTTCGGCAACCTGCCGACTGGTTGTGTAAATAGCTTCAGGACGCTTGCTTACTTATTTTCCTCCAACTTCGCCATGAACATCCCTGCGAAGAAAACGACCCTTGATTTGGGAACAATTCAGAAGGGCGAGAAGGAGGGGCTTCGTTCTTACATCAGGCGGTTTAACCTGATGAGAATACAGATTCAAGGGTTACCGGATGAGGTAGCTTATACTGACTTTTTCAGAGGTCTCAAAGACGGGTCTACCTTCAAATTTGATTTGGTTCGAAAAAGAGTGGCGACTCTTCAAGAGGCCTTGATTGAAGCAGAAGCCTATATACAGGCGACTGATCTTTGTACGATAAAACAGTCGGACGGGAAAAGGTTCGAAAAAAGAGAAGGACGACAGAAACAGTCGTCTAACAAAGATGAGAAAAGAAAAGAGGTATGGGCGGCTGATTCCTCTAAACAGCCGGCCCAGAAAAAGAAAAAAGAATTCAAACCATACTCCCCAAAGTATGCGTTTAACAAGGATAACCAGTTTATCCTAAAAGAAATCAAGGGACGGATCTCAATTGAGAAGCCGGTCCCCATGAAGGGTTCTGCAAACAACCGGAACCAAGATAAATTATGTGCTTATCATGATGATGTTGGTCATCACACCAATGACTGCATCAGTCTCATGCGGTACCTAGACCACCTGGCTGAGCAAGGTGATCTTGACACTTATGTCAAGAAATCTACGGGGAACACTTCCTCAAAAAAGCAGTCGACCAAAAAGAACCAACAGGCCGACAACTCCGATACAGATGATGCAGTCGTCTACACCATTGCAGGCGGCTTCTCAGGAGGCGGCCCCACTATTAGGGGCAGCAAAGACAATATCAGGCGGTTAGATGTAAATTCCGTTCACCAAGAACGGTCGTCCAAATATTCATTTCCTGAGATTGTCATCACTGAAGAAGATCTAGGAGGGGTAAGGGGGCCGCATGACGACCCTCTCGTTATTGAATGTAAAGTGGCCAACCAGAGAGTTGGCCGAATCCTCATAGATACCGGAAGCTCCTCAGATCTCATCAGTAGCAAATGTCTGTCGAAACTAAAATATCAGACTGATTGCATACATCCGGCCTCCCACCCTTTAGTAGGGTTTGGAGGAGGAGTCGTCCACCCACTGGGACGAGTAGATTTACCCATCCTCCTGGGCGAAAAAGGGGAAGGACGACACATGGTAGTCCGGTTCCTGGTAGTAGAGGAACTCTCGGCCTACAACATGATTCTGGGTCGACCTACCCTGAATAATTCCAAGGCTGTTATAATCCCGTCTCTTATGTTGCTCAAGTTTGAGAGGGATAATGGAACAGTCGGCTCCCTAAGGGAGATCAGAGGATGGCCCGAGAGTGCTATCTCTCGGATGTCAAGCCCACTGTTATGGCTACTGGGTCAAGCGGTGAAAAAACAGACCTTGACAAGGAGAGTGCGCCTGTTCAAGAAGCAGGCGGCAAAAAGAGAAAGGCATCCCAGACAGGGGCCGCAAGAAAAGCAAGAAAATAACAATCATTGGCAGAGGAGCGGCCGGATGAGTTCCGCCCTCAGCCGGCTGGTGAGCATGCGGACCTGATCTTAGACGACTCACGTCCTGACCGAACAGTCAAAGTTGGGACGACTGCTCTGAGAAACCTTGGTGACAACTTTCACAACCTATTGAAAGAATACAAGGACATATTTGCATTCTAAGTCCATGAAATGCCAGGCATTAGTCCTGATCTGGCGGTACATAAACTCGCCGTGGATCCGAAAAAGAAGCCGGTACGGCAAAAGAAGCGGAACCATGGCGAAGAAAGAAGTCAGGCGGCAGCCGCCGAAGTTAAAAAATTACTTGATGCAGGGTTCATTCGGCAATGTTACTTCCCAGACTGGGTTGCAAATGTGGTGCTTGTTAAAAAGCCGAATGGCACCTGGCGAATGTGTGTAGACTACACAGACTTAAACAAGGCGTGCCCCAAAGACAGTTACCCTCTGCCTAAAATTGATAACCTGGTCGACTCAACAGCCGGCCATGCCTTGATGAGTTTTATGGACGTCTATTCTGGTTTCCATCAAATTCCTTTATGGAAGAAAGATCAGGAGAAGACGGCCTTTGTCACTGATCAGGGGTTATACTGTTACACGGTCATGCCGTTTGGTCTTAAGAATGCCCCGGCTACCTTCCAACGAATGATAAACACTGTGTTCTTTGATCAGATTGGGAGAAACGTCGAGGCATACATTGATGATATGATTGTCAAAACTAAACTTCAGAAAGATCATCTGTCGGACCTCCGAGAAACTTTCGCCACACTCAGGCGGCACCATGTCATGCTCAATCCCAAGAAATGTGTATTTGGAGTTGAGTCTGGGAAATTTCTCGGATTCCTTATCAATCAGAGAGGAATAGAGGCGAACCCTGAGAAGGTGCAGGCGGTCATTGACATGCAGTCGCCTCGTACCATCCGAGAGGTTAATAAGTTAACAGGTTGTCTGGCGGCCTTGGGAAGATTTCTAAGCCGATCAGGCGACAAATGCCTATACTTTTTTCCAGGAAATTAAGAAAAAGGCAAGGTTTGAATGGGGGCCGGATGCTGAGGCCACCTTCCAGAAATTAAAAGTTCACTTGCATTCCTTGCCGAGGCTGGTCAGCCCTTTGCCCAAAGAGGTTCTCTACATGTACCTGGCCGTCTCTGATCATGCGTTAAGCGCTGTTCTCCTTGCTGAAAGGGACGGTTGTCAGCTCCCAGTCTACTTTGTCAGTCACGTACTGAAAAATGCCGAGTTGAGGTATCCCCTAGTGGAGAAATTTGGTCTTGCACTCTTCATGGCTGTTAAAAAATTGAAGCCCTACTTTTTGGCACATACAGTCGTCGTGTATACAGACCAACCTATCAAGCGGCCACTTACCATCATGGAGTCGTCAGGCCGAATGATCAAATGGGTCATAGAAATACAGAGCCTCGAAGTTACATTCGAGCCTAGAAAAGCAGTGAAGGGGCAAGCCTTTGCTGATTTTATTGTAGAGATGACTCGTCCTCCTGACTCTCAAGTTCCAGACCAAGTATGGAAGGTATATGTGGACGGAAGCTCTACTTCAAATGGTTGTGGAGCAGGCGTCATATGTCAGTCGCCAGAGGGCGACAGGTACGAGTATGCTCTACGCTTCAGTTTTCAGGCTTCAAACAATGAGGCAGAATATGAAGCTTTACTAGCCGGGATCCGCATGTGCAAGGCGGCAGGGGAAAGAAAAATAGACGCTTGTTCCGATTCACAATTGATAGTGAGTCAGTACAATGGCGAATACGAAGCAACCCATCCGGCCATGATCAAGTATTTACAGGCGGTCCGACAAGCAGTCGGCTCCCTTGAGGATTTCCATCTGATCCAAGTGCCGAGATCAGAAAACAACCAGGCGGATGCACTGTCAAAATTAGCATCATCCGCCTCCTCTGATACTCCTCGAACTGTTTTTTGGGAAGTAATGGAGAAGAGAAGCATCGAGGAAAACCCTATTGGAATCCTAGACAGAAGCTCAACCTGGATGGATTCAATCAGGGCATATCTGACAAACGGTACACTGCCGGATGATACTCAACAGGCGGCAACACTGAAAAAACGAGCCACCTGTTTTGAAATGATAAAGGGAGAACTTCACAAAAAGGGGTACCTTCAACCCTTCTTAAAGTGTGTTACTCCAGAAAAGGGACGAGAGATACTAGACGATCTTCACTCTGGTTACTGTGCTTCTCATATAGGTGGTAGGATGCTTGCTCAAAGGGCAAGGCGGCAGGGCTACTTTTGGCCTACTTTGGAAGCAGATGCAATGGAGATGGTGAAAAAATGTGACAAGTGCCAAAGGTTTGGCAAACTAATTCACCGTCCGGCTACTGACCTCACTACCATTCACAGCCCACTACCGTTTGCTAAGTGGGGCATGGACATTCTGGGTCCATATACGCCTGCTACAGGCGGAAGGTGGTACATACTTGTTGCCGTCGACTACTTCACTAAATGGGTAGAGGCGGAGGCTGTAAAGGGAATCAAAACGAAAGATGTAATTTCATTCATTTGGAAAAATGTCATCACTCGGTTCGGGGTTCCCATGTCTATGGTTTTTGATAATGGTCCCCAATTTGAGACGCCTGTTCTCAAAAGCTGGTTGGGTGATCAAGGAATTGCAAACTACTTTGCATCTGTCGGTCGTCCACAAGCAAACGGCCAGGTAGAAGCCTTTAATAAAATCATCTCAGACGGTCTCAAGAAAAAGATTGAACGAGCAGGCGGCCTATGGGCGGATGAACTACCACATGTTCTCTGGGCCATTAGGACGACTGAAAAAGGGGCAACTGGAGAAACTCCATTCCTCCTAACTTACGGTGCGGAAGCTGTTCTTCCAATAGAACACTACGAGCCGACTCTTCGAGTAATGCTATATGACGAAGAGGCAAACTGGGAAGCCATGCGCCTGGCATTAGACTCACTTCCTGAAAAGAGGGGCAATGCTGTCTTGCGCCATGAGATCTATCGCCTGAGAATGACTAGATCATACAACAAAAAAGTACACAGGCGTCCACTCAAAGTAGGGGACTTTGTACTTAGAAAAATGGAAGCAGTTGGTAGGGCTAATGAGTCTGGAAAACTAACTCCCAACTGGGAAGGACCCTACCGAATCTATGAGGAAGTCAGGGACGGTACCTACCGTCTGGAAACACCAGACGGACAACCGTTGCCTCAAACTTGGAATGTAGATAATCTTAAGAAATATTTCTTTTGAATGATGTAAAGTAAAGAGCTACTTAATAAAAGTTTGCACTTACTATTCAATTTTGTACTACGAGGGGCATGTCGTCTGTACCTTTACAGTCGGCTACTCTCCATTGAGTTTTTCACTCTATCTTCAGAGGGGCATGCCGTCTGTACCTTTACAGTCGGCTACTCTCCATTGAGTTTTTCACTCTATCTTCAGAGGGGCATGCCGTCTGTACCTTTACAGTCGGCTACTCTCCATTGAGTTTTTCACTCTATCTTCAGAGGGGCATGCCGTCTGTACCTTTACAGTCGGCTACTCTCCATTGAGTATTTCACTCACAATAGGGGCATGTCGTCTGGGCATATAGTCGGCTACTCTCCATAAGAAGATGGCCGACTGGTTCCAAACACATAGCCACCCCCCTAATACTTAGCTAAAAAGATTAGGGCCTGGCCGACCCTGTGCCTAACAGGCGGCTACCCTCCTTTTACTTAGCACCTACGTTCACCAAGAACTTACCAAGGCCACAGGCCGAATGATCAGACCAGGCGCCAAGCCAACTGATCAAATCTACAAAACTAATACGACCTGTCCCAACATCATAGCAGGCGTCCGACGGCATCCCTCCGGATGAAATTCGTCGCAGAGAGCAGCTCCCTTTTGGGTGGAACATTGTTCTATAAACTAATTACACGACACCTATACGACTGTCCCCAAGGGCAACCACATAGTCGTTTTTGAGACAAGGATAACTCTATCACTAACCAAACCAGTGGTAGCAGTTGACATCTGAGTCAGATGACTGCCTGTATTACTTGGGATAAATGCAGGGGGTACCTATTGAGTTAATAGCCAACAAACATTGGCGAATCAAGGGGTCTAGCCGGCCTACGCCGCCTGGTACCTCTACTTCTCAAGCAAAAGTGACGGCGACTGAGTAACTCCAACGTTAACTCATAGTCACTCCCTCAAATTTGGTATGGAACCTAAAAGGTTTGAGTAGACCACCTGTTTTTGGCTAACAGGGGCACTCAAACCCCTATTCCTACTAGGTAACCTTTTGAGTTAATAGCCAACAAACATTGGCAAATCAAGGGGATCAGCCGGCCTCCGCCGCCTGGTACCTCTACTACTCAATCTAGATTGTGACGAAGACTAAGTAACTCCTATGTTAACTTAATAGTCACTCAAACTTAGTATGGAGCCTAAAAGGTATGAGTCGTCCGCCTGTTTTTAACAAACAGGGGCTCTCAACCACTACTCCTGCTAGGTTAACAAATTATGAGTTAAAAGCCAACAAACATTGTCATTAAAGGGAAACAACCGGTACCCGCCGCTTGTTATCTCTACTACTCAGTTCCTTGGCGACTAGGTAATACTCTATTTACTTGGTCAGACCACTTTCCTACTTGGTTAAATTTACAAATGACAGGACCGCCTGCCTAAAAAGGATCCAGACAAAATAGTTCGAATACTGATTGGATAAATGGCCGACTGATCGTCTATCCTGGAAACAGACAACCAGTCGTCCAGGGGCATAGGCGACGTACTAACTATCCGTACCTGTCTGCAACGTTCGGCCATGTAAAACAGTCGGTCTAGTGAACAATTGGATATTAGATATGGAATACTTAGACAAATTTGAAGCAAAACAAAAATTCATTAAAAATAAGCCGGTCATTAAAGACCAGCAAAATATTCAAAGCCCCGGCCCCCTGGCCGGGTAAATACAAAGCAAACGGCACGCAGGCCGTGGAAAGAATACATAAAGCTTAAGAAGGGGGCAGTTCAGTATTAGCAGTTGCCGCCTGGTCAGCACTCTTCTTGCTGGACTCGGCTTCAGCTGCATCCTTTTTTGATGCCTTACCCCCAAGCGGCACAAGCGCCACTACCGGCTCCTCCTCCTCCTCCAACGCTTCCCCCAACGCCTCTTCTTCAGCAGCCGCCAGGATCTCTTGATTATATGTATCCGAACACTGGCGGTACGTTCTTTCCCAAGAGGCAAAGTCGGCACTGGGGAAGAGGCGGCCCCAGGTCATGCGCTGGATTTGAGCGGAGTCTTCCATCATCTCCCGGACCAGCTCTTTCTTCTCTTGCTCGGCCTTTTCCGAGAGCTCTTGGGTAAGACTCTTCTCCTGGGTCACCAGGCGTTCCTTTACGCTGGCCAAGGATTTCTCCATGGCTTCGTAAGAGTACATTTTCAGGCGATGAGGTTTCAGCTCGGCCTTGAGATTTGTGATGGTCGCCTCCAGCTCGTCATTCTTCTTCTGGGCCACCTCTAACTGAGCCCGAACAGCGGTGGTAGCCTGCGCCTGATAATAAAGAATATCAATGGTCAGTACTTCATTTTGGGCAATTTGAAACATTGCCTTATCACAGTCAGAGGCGGCCATAGCTTTTGCAGCCTTTACCTCTTTGTTCTTCCGATCAAGCGGCTTGCGAAGGCCGTTAACTCGGAGCAGGGCCTAAGTACAAAAAAACAGGCGTCAGTTTCCAAAAAAAAAAGAAAACAGGCGTCCAGAAATTCAAATACTCAAAAATATGCTAAGTATACCTCAGCAAGGACCCCTGCAATCCCGTCAAGGTCAAGGGTGCCGACACCCCTGACCGCCTCCCTTTCAGCTGGAGGAACTGCCCTGATCATAGACTTGGCCATCTCTACCAAGTCAGGCTCCTGGGGGCCGGCTGCATCAAGCATAAACAAACGGATTAGACTTAGTAACAAAGGGAGCAAGTCTAAAATTTACAAGGACAACTTCATACCTCTAGGCGGCCCAGTTGGAGTTTTAGAAGAAGTGGCCGGCTGTTTCTCAGCCGCCACCTGTTTCCTGGCAGAACCAGGAGAGCTCCCAACAGTCGTCTTCCGGGCCTTGGGGTCCGGCTGTTGGGAAGATGAAGCTCTTGGAGCACCCGTCTAAAAAAGAAGAAAAAAGTCAGTATATGCATAAACACTCCAAAAAGAGGGTGAAAGGTTCGGAGCTCACCAAGGGTGCCCCCTTCTTGGGGGAATCGGTTGAAGCTTGTTACATAATAGAGGCCCGCAACATGGCCGCCGCAGTCTTGGAGGCGGTGATTTTGCTCATGGCGTCAGCTGCAAAAACAAACAACAAAGTTAATAAAAGATAAACAACAAATGTATGGAACAACAGAGTATTCGACAGGCCGACTACCTCTTGAGCACCGACTGCTGAGGCCGCAGGCGGCCAAAAAGTACTCGTCATAGAGCCACTTGAAGCTCGGGACGCAGTGCAGGGGTACTTGCTCTCGTACCCCTGAAGTAGAGTCGACCCTCGACTCTACTTTAAAGAGTCCTTTATCAAGGATCTCTTTCTTAGCCTTGGGGGGAACAGGCGGCATGCTACGGCCGCCTGCAAGAAGGGGCGGATTCCTGTTCCACCTATTGAAGCGCTTGTTCTGCTCAATGTCTGAACTCTCAATGATGAGGAAGGTGCTCCGCCAGTCCTTCCACTTGTTTGCTTTACCTCTTGTCATGAGGTAGCCCCTGTGGCTTGTCAATTGATACCAGCCGGTACCGCCTGTCATAGGGGTCCGGCTGAGATAGTTCATATGGGCGAAAGCCTCGAAGCTCGGCTCCACCCCGTGCAGTTCGCACCCGGCCACATAGCCGAGTACGTTGACCCAGGAGTTTGGGGCTAACTGTCATAACCCCAACTCATACCCATCCAAAATTCGCTGAACAGCCGGATGTAATGGGAAGCGAAGCCCTGCCTTGATGGCCGCCTCGTAGCAGCCAAAGCAGGCGCTTTCATAACTGGAACCAGCCGGCCAGACGACTGTGTCTTCGGCACAAACACTAGAAAGTCGGGGCCCATGGTGTGGTTTGCAATAAAGCTCTCCACTTTCTCTTGCATGGCTGTGATTCGGCCCCGAGGTACCGTGCAGTAGTAGGGGGTATTTAGCTCTCGGTAAGAGGCGGATGGTTCCGCCCAATTGTCCCCCTTCTCAACTGCGTGAGAAAGTCTCGCCTCTTGCAGGCGGCTGTTTTTCTCTTCTGTACCCAAAGAAGCATGGCCAGAAGAGCTTGACTCGGAATCGTCCTCCGACGAGTCCGAAGAGGACGACTCCTCCCCTCTCCCGGAGGGGCCCGCCTCCTCTCTTTGAAGAGGAGCAGATTTGTTAACTGTTAAATGGGAAGGGGTCACTATGAATCCCCCCACAAAATTGCCGGCATCCAGGCCGCCTTGTTTCACTTCCACATCTGGCGCCTGGTCAAATGTTTCACTAAGCGGCACCCTGTGGGAGGAGCCGTCTGAATTTGAGATCCTAGCTGTCTTTTTCGTTCTGGCCATCCTGCTCTGCATAGACACAGATACAGTCGGACTTTGTATAAAGGGCAAAGATGGGTCCGGAAAAGGGCAGGCGGCACTCCTAGTCCTAGATTCAGCCGTCCCCGGTGACCGGCTGATCACTAACCTAGGTCGTGTCGTGTGCTTCCGTGGTGCCATTTCAGAAAATAAAAAGAAAATTAAGAGTAAGAGAACTGAGTTACCTGAACGAGTGACGGTTGATGAAGTTCTGGAAATCCGGTGCAGTCGGCTTGTCAGAACAGGCGGTAGGCAGAAAAGGCCCAAAATGTCAGAGCAAGTTCAGGGGTCCGAATGTTCTCAAAAAGTTCTCAAAGTGTGAAAATGACTCAAGACAACTCTCCCTTATATAGGCGAAGTGAGAAGGCGAAGGGTCACTTTCAGAATTCAAAATTTGGGCGGGAAAATCT
Source organism: Chenopodium quinoa (assembly GCF_001683475.1). Lineage (NCBI taxonomy): Eukaryota > Viridiplantae > Streptophyta > Magnoliopsida > Caryophyllales > Amaranthaceae > Chenopodium > Chenopodium quinoa. Next base: position 18,893 of record NW_018745368.1, read on the forward strand.
CTCGTCCTTTCACCGACTGACACCTGTAGCAGGCCGTCGCCTGTTACAGTGCGACACCTGTCACAGGTAACACGTGACCAATCACGTGCCACCTGTGAGGGGCAAATGATTAGGGGATTTTGCTCCCACCAATCGGAATGCGCCACGTGGACCAATCAGGTCCTGCCAAGTGTCCCCCAGTTGGAACAGTCAGGGCTTCCCACGTGGCACGCGCTTATTCGTCCACCTTGGACCTGTTATGTCAAGACATGTGGCATACTCCATGCCTAATGGAGAAACCGGCCACCCAGGCCCAACTTCCGAGGGAAGCCCAATCGGCCCTAGGTTTACCTAAACCTAGGATGGGCACGTTTCCCAAGGTTATAAATACCTCCCTTAATCCTCATTAAGGGAATTACAAAAAGAGAACAGAAACGTTACGGAAAAAAACACATTAATTACACACAGTAATAACCGGCTGATCTCGCTAACAAAGCAGATTACCTACATTAAACACTCTCACCTAGAGAGACCAAATCACTTTAATTTCCGCATTAATTACTCCTTAATCAGGTACTAACTTGACCGTTGGAGGCGGAGCTCACAGGAGTCTCCGTTATTTTGCAGGTACAGGCGTCCGGTTCCAGTCTCGGAATTGTAACTCTCCCGCAGGACATCAGAAAACCCCGAAACAATCTTGATTTCTTGGTGCAAATTAAATTAACTTCTTGAGACTTGAGAGTGAGTCAAATGTGTATTTCTTCTTTCATCTTTGATTCTTTGAATGAATGATAAAGTACTCAAAGAGACCAAGATCCAAGAAACGTTAAATTCCCGCCCATTTGAATCCCAAATAAATTCAAATTCAAACCCATCACAACTGAATGAAACTCCAAACGTCTCAAAAAATCAAATTTCAGGAGCCTGTTCTCCATTTTCTCTCTCCTCCTCTACTCAACAATGGCTCCTTCCTTCATCTTCCCCCCAAATCTCCACTCCCTCGAAGAAGAAAACGAACACAATCATCTCTCCGTTCAAAACCCTACCAACATCGCTTCACTCCGTTCTTCCGATCTCGAAGAATTCGTCAAAGGTGATTTTCTCTCTCTAAAACCCCCAATTTCCAAACCCTAATTTCACATTTCACTCATGAAATTCCCCCTCAATCTTGCTGTTTCAGGTGTTTCGTTTGATCTATCAGATAAGGAGTTATTCTGTATTGAAGATCAAGATGTTTTTGATCGAGTTTATTCTTTGGTGAAGTGTTTTTCTTCTCTTACTCCGCCGTGTAAGCTCATTATCGTCGAAGATCTTCGGTCGAATTTCACTGTTCTTCTTCCGAACATCGATTCTCTCTCTAGAGTGTCGCATTCTCCTCAGAATGATGATGATGATGAAGATGGAGATGGCGAGGATGGTTCTGTGGTGCACGAGCGAATTGCTTCGCATCGAAATGCTTTCAAAATCTATACATTCTTCCTTGTTCAAATTATTCATGCCGAGGAATCGAGTAATGCTTCTTGTAATACCTCCAAAGTAAGTCTTTTATTCAGAATTTAGCTGTCTGTGTTTGCCTCCTTTTAGCTTGATGTGTGAATTTTGGTTAATTTAGGGAATGCTAAATTTAGTATGAATTTTGCGCTTTTTGGGTAGATAGTCCCTTTTACTCTTTTAGCTTGATGTATTAATTTTGCTTGATGCTAAATACTTTGAAATATAGTTTATTGAAGTAGTAATTTCCCCAATTTATACAAGTATTATCTGATTATTGTATTCCAAATTACGAAGTACCTAATTTTTAAAATTCTAAAGATCTAATGCACTATTGTATGTCAATATTAATACTAATGCAACAACTAACCCCTGTATAGAAAACTTGTGTATAATCTTAGGTTCCATTTGTTTTGATGGAAAACACTTTTCGTGGAAACTCATTTTCTAAAGAAAACAATATTCAATGGAAACATGATTGTGAAAACAGTGTTCCTTCGTTTGTTAGATTAAAGGTAAACTTATGGAAAAAGTAAAAGGGGGAGGACAAAGGAGAGAAAATATAAAAGTGAGGAGTAAGGAGGAAAGCGTGGTATACCTTCTTTGCAAAAGAAAGTGGTTTTCTTGCTTTCCACCTATGGAAATATTGGTTTCCACCCTTTAACAAAACAAACAAAGGAAAATGGAGAATTGGAGGAATATCATATTCCAAGAAAATGTTTTCCACCAAAACAAATGGAGCCTTAAAGATGGTTATTATGATATGATGGGATTACATTGTTGTTCTTGCTGACTTATCATGTATATTGAAGGAGGGAAAATTCTTAAAAAGAATAAGGTTAGTGAAATAGTGCAATAAATGCATAACAAGAATTAGTAACCGTGACACCAATTAATTCAAAACATCTGATATGCAAAATGTTTGGATAGGGTGCCAAACCTTACGTGAGAGATAAAGAGAAAAGGAAAACAAATGCAACAGAAAAGAAGAGCGATAGGAGGAACTTTACCGATAAATATTGGGAGCGCGAGCATAGTCTTCATTGTATGTACTTCATCGTCAGTAAATCGAGTTAGTAGAATTGTAGAACACTCATAACTATCATGGTGAGTAGTCCACAATGTGGAGGAGGTGGGCCAAAAGCAATTTGCAAGCCACAAGAATTAGCTTTCCTTTGTGTCTGTGATTGTTTGATTACTTATATTTTTCAAAATAAGTCGGACATATATGCTCCTCACCCGTTAAAGCAATATCGTTAATAGATTTCTTTCTAATCGGTTAGTCATTTCATGTTGATGATTTTCATTTTGTTTTGTGTGTGTGTGTGTGTGGTTTTAGACAGCAGCAAGCAGCCGGAAGAAATTGCCAATCAATGCATGGAAGTGGGAAGGACAACGAGGGCGGATACTAACTTTGATTGCCAATTCACTTGAGATTAACCTATCGATGCTCTTTGGATCCTCAGATCCTGATGAGAATTACCTTTCGTTCATTGCAAAGTAAGTTGCTGTTGAAACTTTTGTTGAACTTGGTATTATAATTTCTAATTAAACGATGACTTTGTTCAATTTTCTAGGAATGCATTTCTTTTGTTTGAGAACCCTCTATTGCTGAAGGATTCTGACGCTAAAGATGCTCTGTGTCGCATTATTGGGAGCTGTGCTACCAAGTACCACTACTTGGCACAAATATCTGCCTCTATTATTCATTTGCTACACAAGTATGATTTTGTTGTCACTGCAATGGCTGATGCTGTGGCAGGGGCTGAAAAGAAGTATGTTGATGGAAGCTTGGCTACCTCTATTATTAGAGAAATTGGTAGGACAAACCCAAAGAATTTTGCCAAGGATACTGCTGGTGCAGAAAATATTGGTCGCTATCTTGTTGAGCTCTCTGAGAGATTGCCAAAATTGGTGTCAACTAATATTGGCATTTTAGTCCCACATTTTGGTGGAGAATCTTATAAGATCAGGAATGCACTTGTAGGAGTGCTTGGAAAGTTGGTTTCTAAAGCTTTTAAAGACGACGAAGGTGAGGTTAGCTCAAAGTCAGTCCGGTTACGAACTAAGCAGGCTATGTTAGAAATTTTGCTAGAGCGATGTCGTGATGTTTCAGCCTATACTAGAAGCAGGGTGCTTCAAGTTTGGTCTGAACTGTGTGAAGAACATTCTGTTTCAATTGGTCTATGGAATGAGGTGGCCACAGTGGCTGCTGGCAGATTGGAAGACAAAAGTGCAATTGTAAGAAAATCTGCTTTAAATTTACTCATTGTAATGCTGCAGCATAATCCATTTGGGCCTCAACTTCGCATATCATCTTTTGAAGCAACTCTGGACAAATACAATAATAAATTAAGTGCTCTTCAGCCAGAGGCGAATGAAAAAACTGATATTGACGGAGCGCCGTCTGATAAAGATGACTGTAACGAGGATGGTGATATTGATAATGTTAACGCTGAACCCAGATCTGATGAGCTGCCTAGTAGTGTAACAGATAGCTATTTGTCCCAAGTTGAAGAACAGACTGTTCTGAAAGACAATTCTGTTCCTGATGTTGGAAATGTGGAGCAGACCAGGGCTCTGGTTGCTTCTCTTGAGGCTGGCCTGAGTTTTTCGAAGTGTCTATCTGCTACAATGCCAACCCTTGTTCAACTGATGGCTTCATCCTCTGCCACAGATGTGGAGAACACTATACTCTTGCTCATGAGGTGTAGACAATTTCAGATTGATGGATCAGAAGACTGCCTTCGCAAGATGTTGCCTCTGGTACTGATTTGTCTTTTCTCACCTCAACTGCTGCACTTTCTTAGTACGATTATGCTTAGCACTCACAAGGTTATCAATCTCATAATATACACTAAGTGTCTTTGCTCCTGCTTTTTTTTTATTTTTTTATTTTTTTTTTATCCTATAGGTTTTTTCTCAGGACAAAGCCATATGTGAGGCTGTTGAGAATGCTTTCATCACCATATATATTACAAAGAACTCACTGGAAACTGCTAAAAATCTTCTAAATCTTGCAATAGATTCAAATATTGGAGATCTTGCGGCTCTGGAGTTCATGATTAGTGCTTTAGTGTTTAAAGGGGATATATCTTCTGGAACGGTAAATAAGTTTTTTGTCTTCTAACTTATTTTTGTATACTAATGATTCCTTTTGAAGCTCTTTACTTGATGGTTATGTGATTACAATTATTGTTGTAGAGAAAATTTATTGAGGTCTATTTTGAGCTTATAATATGATGACTTAAAAGCTTGATGCTTCCTTTAATGTATGGCATGTAAATATGACAAGGTGATGGCAAGGTCCATCCTTGGTTCTGCAACAAATTACTTTACCTCTCTCACCCTATAATCTTTTGATTTAGTATTATTCTCCTGGTTTGCGACTATGTTTGGTGAAATCTCTGATCCCCTGTTTTCTGTTTCTAAATGGAATTCTACTTGAAAAACTGTTTTTCCAGATTTCTGCTTTGTGGGACTTCTTTTGCTTTAATTTACCAAGAACTACCGCAGAGCAGTGTCGTGGTGCCTTAACTGTTCTCTGTATGGCTGCAAAATCATCAAGCGAAATTCTAGGTTCTCACTTACAGGACATTGTTGATATTGGATTTGGCCAATGGGCAAAGGTGGATCCCTTGCTTGCAAGAACTGCTTGTAATACTCTTCAAAGGTTATCTGAAGAAGACAGGAAAAAGCTTCTGGCAAATAACGGGGGTCGTATCTTTGGTACACTAGAGAGTCTAGTAACTGGTTCTTGGCTTCCAGAAAACATCTGGTACAGCGCTGCAGATAAAGCAATAGGTGCAATATATGCACTTCATCCTGCTCCAGATATTATCGCTGCCAGGCTGGTGAAAAAATCTCAGACTTCTGTGTTCAATTTTGGTGATCCTGGTCCTTTGCAGCATGTTACAGAGAATGAGAATGGAACTGTTAATGGCCCCATCACTGTTCAGGCTGGAAAACTCAGTAGATTTTTGTTTGTTATAAGCCACATTGCCATGCATCAGTTAATGTTTATAGAATCTTGTGTTAGAAAGATTCAGAAACAGAAGGCAAAGAACGAGAGGCAGAATGTTGATGGTAGCGGTTTAACACCTGATGCTTCCAAGGTGACTTGGCTAGTTTTGGATCTAAACTAACACTTAAAACTCATTTCTTTATGTCAAGCTGATGACATTTTGAATTTTTTTGCAAATTATTGAATGTTCTGCTGGTAATTTACAGGAGAGTGGTATAAATGCTGAATTAGGTGTTGCAGCCTCTGATGATGCAATACTTGACTCGTTAGCTGACAAGGCAGAGAGAGAAATCATATCTGGTGGTTCAACTGAAAAGAACTTGCTTGGATACTGTGCACTTTTTCTGTCAAAGCTCTGCAGAAACTTGAGTTTGATGCAGAAGGCAAGTTCTTTAATTTTGTGGTCTGTTCTCAGAGCTAAAAATCTTCAAGTAAAAATAAAATAATACCCCAAATAGCAAACAATTCTGAACAATATTGTTTTGTTTAGATCTAGAAGATGTTGCTCTTTATTTTTTGTTCTTTGGCTCTTTTTGGAATTAAATACTGATGATTTGAAGTAGGAATACTAAGCTAAGCCTTTTATGATCTTCATAATCATATATGTTTTGGTTTTCTGTTCTTTCTAGAATCCGGAGCTGCAAGCAGCTGCTATGCTTGCTCTGTGTCGTTTTATGATCACCGATGCAGCTTTTTGGTGAGAATATTCCCTTCTCATCTCTCTTGGCGTAACTTATGACCGAGTTGACAGTTCTAAGTGAATTTTAATTTCAATGAAATCCAGTGAAGCAAATCTCCGGTTACTGTTCACAGTTGTGGATAGTACATCATCAGAAATTGTCCGATCAAATTGCACCATAGCTCTTGGTGATCTGGCTGTCCGTTTTCCTAATTTACTTGAACCTTGGACTGAGCTCATGTATGCCAGGTTGCGTGATAAGTCAGTTTCTGTCAGGAAAAATGCTGTTTTGGTGCTTTCACATCTTATCTTGAACGAAATGATGAAGGTATGGGCGAGCGACTACTTGTTTTACTTTCATGTATCAAATTGATTCTGATAATGGCCAGTGTGTAATTAGGTCAAGGGCTACATATATGAAATGGCTGTGAGATTGGAGGATGAAGATGAAAGAATTGCAAACCTGGCCAAACTCTTCTTTACTGAGTTAGCAAAGAAAGGTACATACAAGTGATTACATTTGCACTAAGGAAATACTAATGAAATTGCTCAAATGTAGGATAGTCTTTCTATATGATTTCTTGATCTGAAAGTAGCCTGAAAGAGTTGGTTTTTTTTTTTTTTTTTGTGTGGCAATTCCTCAGGATCAAATCCAATATATAATCTACTTCCTGATATACTTGGCAAGCTTTCCAAACAGAATCTAAAGACAGAATCATTCTGTAACATTATGCAATTCTTGATTGCTTCCATTAAAAAGGTAAAAGATACCTCTTATTGAATCTTACATATTGTTTATTTGTTTGAATCATGTTTTTATGTTCTTCCTCGAATTCTCTAGGATAAACAAATGGAAGGCTTAATCGAGAAGCTTTGCAACCGCTTTAATGGGGTTACAGGTATGGAGTGAATAATGTTGGCTCATTCTGGTACCTTTATTTTACATATATTCTTATAGCAATTTGCTGATTGCAGTGTTGCACTGTCATTTTGTCAGCTGTTAATAATTAGAGCTTTGAGAGAAAGTTGAAAAGTTCTGCTATAAATGTCATTGGTGAAGCTTTAATGTTGTAGTCCTATGTTTCTTACTTCATTGGAAAACTTCCTTGATTATTTACAAAATTTGAATAAGTGCTTTTCAGTTGAGCACTTTTCAAATAATCCCATTAGTGTTTGTTTCCTTTCAATTATTTTGCATCATTTTTATTTTTTTTTGGGCAGATGGTAGTCACTTGGAATGCCTTGCGTATTGCCTTTCTCAGTTGAACTTCACTGATAAGGGAATGAAAAAGCTTATAGAGTCCTTTAAGACATATGAACATGCATTATCTGAGGATTCTGTTATGGGCCATTTCAGAAGCATAATAAACAAGGTAACATCATTGTTGAACATTGTTGAACCTTTATTTGCTGTGTTTCTAAGTTTTACTAATGTCATGGTAACTTTTTATTGTATAATTCAGGGGAAGAAATTTGCAAAACCAGAATTGAAATCATCTATTGATGAGTTTGAAGAAAAGCTCAACAAGTTTCATTTAGAGAAGAAGGAGCAGGAGGTCACAGCACGAAATGCAAAAGCCCACAAAGATAGGATTGACAACTTTGAAAGCTTTACAGTTGCTAGTAAGGCCAAACAAGAAAATGAAGATGCTTCTGTAACTGAAGGTAGATGTTTTCATATGTACTCCATGCTTTTCTGTTTGTGCCTGTTCAAATCTGCTATAATCCTGCTCATTATGTTCAACAATTTGGCTATGTTAACGATGATATGAACATAAGCTTCCCTGTAGAATAAAATTGCCGTTGCCAACGATGTAAGAGTGATTGTGATGCAACATTGTGCTTATGTGATTATAACTTATAAGCAATGGTTTCATGCCTTACTTATGTTGTTCTGAACCATATGGCTCAGCAAATCTGTAACCACCTAAGGTGTATCTTTTGTTCCCATAATGTAAATTGGAATGCATGCTCAATTCTTTTCTGAGGAGCAAAGATCACAGGGATATTGGACTTGGTTTTGTTGTGTTATAACTGAAACCTCTTTATTTTTGTAATCTGCTTTGAACAATATATTTGGATGAGAGAAATTAGAAGGGGGGGATGACGATAGTGAAAGGAGGGTGATAAATCCATTAACCCGTATTTGGATACCAAATAAGGGTTAGAAGGAATGTGGATGGATAGGTTCCATTTTCTATCTCCTTCTAGTAAAACAATATCGTTCTAATGTTCAAAAGATTTGGAAAAATTGCAAGTTGATAGCTCCCTTTTTTTCTCCTCCTTTACCCTCCCATCTCCTTTCCTTTATGTTTTATAACCATTACAACTAAAAACTATGTAAAAGGACACTGTATAAATTGATGGCCAGTTATCTCTCTGTATCAATTATTATGTATGGTTGGATGTCAACAAGGGTGGGTGTTAGGTGGCCAAAGATGGATGCAACCTTACCCTTGACAAGTAGATTATCAGTTCATCATTTTAAATCACGTTTTTTGTTTTTTTTTTTTTTTTTTCATATATATATAGTCTGATGATGAAATGAAAATTTTGTTAAATTCTAAGGGCACGTTTGAGTTAAGCGTAATGAGTTAAAGGAATTTTGATAGTCTGTTGATGTTGGAAACTGCTAAACTTAAGGTTGGTCTTCTTGATGGTGGGAGTTTTTAGAGTCTGTTGATGTTTGTGATCTGTACATGCCTGACTTTATCCACAGTAGAAAATGACTAACTTGTCTGTTGAATTTATCAGCATCTTAATGAGTCACAGGGAAATGACTTTGATCTATGTTTGGTTTACAGTATCTTGCGTGCTTTTACTTCTTTATACTTGTCCCTAATTGGTGTTGCTCTCTAACATTTCTTTTTTCTAGTAGATGGAACGGACGATGAGATCATTGATCCTTCTACAGGGCCCTATTCTAATGATGTTACAACAAACACTGATGGACTAGAAGAAGTTTGTTCCACTGCTGCCAATGAAGCAACAGACACAAAGGCTTCTGCAGGATCATTTTTGAATGATATTGTAACATCAGATGCTAATGGACTAGAAGAAGATTGTTCTGCTATTACCAGTGAACCAACAGAGGCGAAGGATAGTGGTGAAGAAGTACTGTCTCCGATAGTTAATCAAAGAGGTATATCTCTATAGGAATATAGGATTGAATATTATATCCTTTCTGGCAGCAACAGTTTTCTCTAAACTGCCGGTCACACTGCGTGCTTCATACAATTGTAACAGTTTTGTTATGTTCAGGTGTGTCGAATTCTAGAGCTCGTAAATCAAAGTCAAAAGATCAGAAGGTTTTAAGCAACGCATCAGTTAGGACTAGGAGCACAAGATCAAAGCAAAGGTAACCTATTCATCTTAATACAGATGTATGTTTCTTTTGCCTTGCTCTTGGACAGTTGGATGCTGTTTAAGTAAAGTGATTGAGAAGAATTTCTGTTCCTCTTCTAGTATCTTCCGTTACTTTATAATTCTTTCTGTTATTTGTCTTTCATATTGTTAATCAAATTTATAAAATACCACTTAAGAGTTTATGACTTGAGAACCTGAAGAAACACATCCAATTGCCTGTTTCTAATCATAGAAATAAGTGATTGTGTCAAATTACATCTTACGCAAGGGATTTATGATGGGCATCTTAAAATGAAAGCTATGTTGCTGCAGGTGAGGAATCAGACGATTTACTGTCTTCCTAGTTGACTACTAATTGGAAACCTCTTTTAGCTAATAGAAGGAAGAGGACCTGCTTAGATATGTCCATCTGCTGCTGTTGGCTTACATTTTGTTGTAAATAGTTCATTTAGCAAGTAACTTGTAACAATTCTAGGATGCTTGAGGTTGGAGATCTCCTTCACTGGTCCATTATTCAATATAAGGGGTGGAATAGGGGACTAAAATGCAAAGGGGGGAAATAATTTTTTTATTTTTATTATGTATATGTACATTGAAATGTAATCCAAATATCAATACTACTAGGGAAAATTCTCATATATGGAACAGGTTCATGTGGGGTGTTTCGTGTCGCATAATCTTTTGTTGAAATTATAAATTAAGTACGATGCACGTGTATTATTTGAAATTTAAATTTATATAAATTCTTTTTTTTTTTTTTGAAAAAGGTGCACGGGTCTAATGATCCCCTTAACTCATGGATAGACCATAAGAAAGAAAGGAAAAAGAAAAAGAAAAGAAAAATACGTACATATAATAAAATCTCTCTTTTACTCCATATATAGACATAGTTTACCATGTGTTGATGTGTAATGAATATCTAGGGCCAAATTTCATCAAGATATATAAAGTACATGGATATAATGATCTCCTTATCTCATGAATAGACCATAAGATGACATGTAATGTTAATTAAAAATAATGATAGAATATACGATAGATATTCTGTTATAAAAGGATATATTTTGTGAACATTGTACAATTATCTTTTGAGATCTCCTAACGTGATTAGGACTCATATTTATAACCTTATATATATGATTCAATGAAAGCCACTTTAATCTAAAGAGTTTGATATCATCTAACATGGTATCACAGCTTTAGATCTATGATCTAAGCTTCCGCAATTTTTATTCTTGCCGGCACCCTCTTCACTGTATTCCAGTGCGCCTAACTTGTTTTGTTAGTGCGCCTATTTGTTCCCAGCTTCCAATTTCTTTTGCTAATCCTTTGTTAGTGCGCCTATTTTGTTTTGTTAATCACTATGGGTAAAGATGATGATTCATCTCCACCTAGTACTACCGAATTTCATCCGGCTCTCGGAGTGAATAACATTAAAAATGTTGTACCACTTATTCTTGATCGTGAAAAAGTCCAATATTCTAATTGGGTTAAACTTTTTGAATGTCATGCTCATGTCTTCGATGTTCTTATCATATTGACCCGAAAACTTCGAAACCTTAGGGTTTATCGGATGCTATATGGAAAAGACTTGATTTCGTCGTCAAGAATTGGATTTATGGTACGATTTCTACGGATCTGCTGGAAACAATCTTGTGCAAAGGGGATACGGCTCAACAAGTGTGGAACAAAATTAAAGAAATTTTTCAAGATAACAAGGCTACTAGGGTGGTTCATCTTGAAAATCAATTTAATCAATTACATTTATCTAAATTTTCTAACATCTCTTTGTATTGTCGTGAATTAAAGAACTTGAAGGATCAACTTGCCAACGTTGATCAACCTGTGTCAGAACAAAAATTGGTGATTCGGCTAATGTCCGGCCTCGTGAACATCGATTTTGGTATTGTAGCTGCTATGATTCAACAGACGGAGCTCTTAGTGTTGTTTGAAAATGCGAGATCACGACTCCTTGAAGAATCTCGCAGGGCTAATGATCAAAGTGAGTCGGCATCCTCATTTGTCGCACAAACCGGCTCAACATCACAACCTGGATCTGCCACACCTACTGCATAGTCACAGCAGCCACACCCTGCTGGCCGGGGCAGCCCTCCTGGTGGTCGTGGGCGAGGACGTGGCAAGGGTTGTGGAAAGGGTAGGGGCAGAGGCCCTGGGCCGCAACAAAAGCAGCAGTTAGGCGCCCCTCAGGGGGGGCAGCAAGCTTGGGCCACCAGCCAACCCTAACAGCAGGTAGGCCCAACCACAACAACAATGGGCTCAAGCTAACCTTGACCTGCTTTCATGCCTTCACAAGCTACTCGCCCACCAATGGCCAATTAAGTTGGGCCAAGTCAGTGGGCCAGCCTAAACCAGCAAGGGTATGTGACTCAATGCCAGGACCAAGGCTCACAACTCACACCAACGGAGCTTGGTAATGCTTTTGCAATGATGGGATTTCAAAACTATGACCCAGCTTGGTGTATGGATTCCAAGGCAACTTCATTCTCACATGACGAATAACGCTTGTAATCTCTTGCCTCTTTTTAATTTAAGCACTAATAATTATATTCAAGTGGGTAACGGTCACCGCATTCCAATTATGGGTTATGGTAATTCTAGCATTACTAATCAATCCCTCTCCCTTCGTGATGTTTATTTAGCTCCCCAAATCATCAAAACTTTAATCTCTGTTTGTAAATTCACCACTGATAATTCCGTGTCTATAGAATTTGATCCTAGTGGTTTTTCTGTGAAGGATCTTTGAATGGGGAAAATTCTAACCAAATGTAATAGCTCAAGAGACCTCTATCCAGTCACAAAGCCACCATCAACTTGCCTTGCTACTTCTCTCACGGCTTTGTCTCCTTCGACATGGCACAACCGACTAGGACATCCCGAAATTCCCACTTTAAGCTTTCTTAGGAAGAACAATATGATTGATTGTAATAAGGAGCAAGACTCCAATTTTTGCGTAGGTTGTCAATTAGAAAAACATGTTCGTTTGCCTTTCCATAATTCTAATAGTATCACTTTTTCTGCTTTTGACATTATTAATGCTGATTTGTGGACTTCTCCCATTCGTAGTGAAAAAGGTCATAAATACTATTTGGTTTTACTTGATGATTTTACTCATTATGTGTGGACTATTCCTCTTGTTTACAAGTCTCATGCCTATCAAACTTTTCTCCACTTTCGACAATATGTTCTCACTCAATTTGAACGTCCCGTCAAGTCATTTCAAAGTGACCATGGTCGGGAATTTGACAATGACCCATTCAAATTATTCTGTGTCAAAAATGGGATGGTTTTTCGCTTCTCTTGTCCACACACATCTTCATAGAATGGCAAAGCCGAATGCATGATCTGTACTCTTAACAATGTTAAGTGTACTCTCTTGTTTCATGCTTCTCTTCCCCCTTCTTTTTGGTACCATGCCTTAGAAACAGTAACCTACTTGTCTTATTTGTTACCCACAAAAACTCTCAATCATACCACTCTCGCACAAGCTCTATTTGGGGTCACTCCTTCCTACACTTATCTTCGGACTTTCAGATGTCTTTGTTTTCCCAATCCTTCCTCAACTGCCATCCACAAGCTAGCAACAAGATCGACACCATGTGACTTCTTAGGTTATCCGTCCGAAGATCGAGGGTTCTTAGGTTATCCGTCCGAAGATCGAGGATATAAGTGCTTAGATCTCTCTACCCGCAAAATCATAATTTCCCGACATGTCACCTTCGATGAGCACACTTTTCCCTTATCGAAATTTGACTCTTTTTCTATCAATGGACTATGATTTTGTAGGAAGTGATGACCCATCCCCTTTGGTTCAATACCAAAATTCATTGCACTGCCCTCAACCAAATCCCATGACCCCAAACTTAGCTAATTCTCCAAGGTAGCCCACTCCACAGGAGTCTTGCGGTCCATCCACTTCATCCGCAGCTGGGCCACGGTCCACACTAACCTCCACAGTCAGCCTAGCGAGCGCTGGTATAACTGCGGGCCAAGCAGAAGCAGGGCACCCACCTTCTCCTTCTGGGCCAGTGCCGCTCTCACCCCTGCGGCCCAACTCACCCCCCTTCCATTTTCTTCTGGGCTAGTTTATGATGACAACCCATCTCACCAATTGCACTCCCCATCTAACCCAAATACCTACACACCACGTCCTCTACGAGGCCACATTCCTATCACACCTACTAGACCTCCACCCTTATCACCCAAATGCAAACTCGTGCCAAACATGGAATTTTCAAACCAAATCCAAAGTTTGGTTTATCCGCCATAATTCGTTCCTCGCTTCCAAAAAATCACAAACAAGCCCTTTCCGACCCAAATTGGAATGCCGCAATGCATGATGAATATAGTGCTTTAATTGAAACAAGGACATGAGATTTGATACCTGGGCCTACGAGGGTGAATATTGTCAATTGTATGTGTTATATCGTCATAAAGACACAAAGCTCCTTTATTTTGTGATGGCAGGTCTGAGGTTGAAGTTGTAGATTGTGATGAAACATTTAGCCCGGTTGTTAAACCGATAACTATTTGAACGGTGTTGAGTTTGGCTATGGCTCGTAAGTGGTCTATTCATCAACTTGATGTGAAAAATGCTTTTTTGCATGGTGATTTGAATGAGTGTGTGTATATGCATCAACCCCCTGGGTTTGTTGACAAGAGATTTCTAGGTTATGTTTGCAGACTTCGCAAGGCTCTTTATGGCCTAAAACAAGCTCCACGAGCTTAGTATCAGCGATTTGCTAACTATCTTTTGCATATGGGGTTTATCATTGGTAAGAGTGACACTTCTGTATTCATTTTCCGACATGGGAATGATATGGCATATTTGCTACTATATGTTGACGATATTGTGTTGGTTACATCCTTAGATCACCTACGTGAAAGTATTATTTCTCACTTGCGAAAAGGCTTTCCGATGACTCACTTAGGTCCTTTGAATTTTTTTCTGGGTATTGCTGTTACTTGTACTCCATCTTACATGTTTTTATCTCAGCAAAAATATGCATAGGAAATTCTTGAGCGTGCAGGTATGTGCAGTTGTAAACCTGCGGCAACTCCAGTGGATACACAATCCAAGCTTAGTGCAGACTCTGGACCTAAGTTTCATGATCCAACACTTTATCGCAGTCTTGCAGGTGCATTACAGTACTTCACTTTTACTCGCCTTGATATAGCTTATGCAGTTCAGCAGGTCTGTTTATTCATGCATGATCCCAGAGAGGCTCATTATGATGCATTAAAACGCATCCTGCGAGATATTCAGGGTACCATTGATCACGGGTTACATTTATATCCTTCACCTCCTACAAACTTGATTACATATACAAATGTAGATTGTGGCGGGTGTCCGGACACTCGTTGCTCGACCTCGGGTTATTGTTGCTTTTTAGGGGACAATCTTATTTCCTGGTCTTCAAAGCGCCAGCTTACTCTTTCTAAATCAAGTGTAGAGGCGGAATACAGAGGCGTCGCAAACGTTGTTGCTGAGGCTTGTTGGCTTCGTAATCTTCTTCTGGAGTTACATTGTCCTCTTCGGTAGGCTACTGTTGTTTATTGTGATAATGTCAGTGCAATATATTTGTCTCATAATCCCGTACAACACCAACGCACCAAGCACGTCGAAATGGATATTCATTTCGTCCGAGAAAAGGTGGCGTTGCATGTATGGGTCCTTCATGTTCCATCTCGGTATCAGTTTGCAGACATCTTCACGAAAGGCCTACCTCGACAACTATTTTTGGAGTTTAGATCCAATCTTAGCTTACGTCCTCCTCCTGCTATGACTTGGAGGGGGGGGGTGTGATAGAATATACGATAGATATTCTGTTATTAGAAGGATATATTTTGTGAATATTGTACAATTATCTTTTGAGATCTCCTAACGTGATTAGGACTCATGTTTGTAACCCTATATATATGATTCAATGGAAGTCACTTCAATCTAAGGAGTTTGATATTATCTGACAAATAATTTTTATTTAATTGAGTAATTATAAACTATGTTTGCATTTGATACATCACTTAAGAGAATATTCACTACATGCCTATATAATTAATATATGTTCATGTTATAAGCCTATTACTCGTACATGGATATGAAGTAGGTATGTAAATGTGAAGACAAATATTCACTACACAATCTGATTATCCACTAAAATCATACTCACATACTACTATTTAAGAAAGATAAAACATTGAACTTATTAAAATGCCTTTCAGATACACTCTTGCTTTTTTTTTGAATAATAAAAAAAAAAAAATTAAATACTCTCCTGCTAGAACCATATTATCCAGTATCATAAATTTGTCATTACAAAAAGTACATTAATACGACGAGTACTAATTACGTGAGATGTAATTGTGATGAATGTTGTAATAAAATGTTGACAAGGATGAATATGAAAAATAAAAAAGTAAAATATCGCGTTGTTCGTTGATGTCATTAATCTCATTATGTAGTGTTAGTTGAATTCACCGAATTAGTTGATAACTAATGAATGACATAACACTATAACAGAGAGAAAGACAATGGAAGGTACATTGTGTTGTTTGGCTACAAGTGTCCCATTGAGTTGCTTGCTTCATCTATGATTGCATAAGCATAAGCGGTTGCTTGTTGAATTGTTATTAATTCAATGATAAGATTGGCCTTTCATTTCACCCAAATTCTTAAAAATGGACTATGAAGCATATTAATATTCTCCTTAGCTTCGTTTAAATAGTGGAATAATACTCCTTGATTAATTTTTTTTTTTTTTATAGCAATTTTGACATCTAGTTAGTTTTCTATAGTTTAATTTAAATAATATCAACTGTATAGACATACATAAAAGAGAAAGACTGCTACCGAACAAGCTTAATACTCCATCTATATTTTATTACTTGTTCCATTTTTCTTTTACGGTAGTATTTTATTACTTGCTTCATTTTCTTTTTTAGAAACTTTAAACAATTTCTTACTATTTTTCTCCTCACAGTGGTCCCCACAAATATTATTTTAATAATTATCATATTTTCTCTCCTTTTCACTTATACTCGTTTTTGCTTTTTTATTTTTTATTCAACCAACCTCACTTCATCATATTTTATTGCTTTTCACTATTCCTTCTAAAATTTCGCGCATAGAGAAATGAAACAAGTAATAAAATACGAAGGGAGTAATAAACAAGATAAGCGAAAAAAAAGAAAATGAAAATTACTAAAATATCCCTTATCTTAAAATTGCCTCCAAACTATTGGATAAATACCTAATTTAACCTACAAGGCTACAACAACTTAAAATTCAATCATCTTTCATACAATGTTCGTTTGTGATCTATATAAATTCTCTCAAACGAATATCAAAATCGAAGTTGTAAAATCAAACTTATATCATAAGAAAATGATAAATTCATGTCGGTCATGTAGTTGGTTTTGTCGTTTAAGTGGGTATGATATGCCCTATTGGCATTGCCCTTGCCTTACACGAGCTTGCTCATGTGCTTAAAGGGAAGAACCACTCACTAGAGTCACTACAAATTAGGAGGTCTATTTTCGTAATTTCACATTTTGTTTTGTTTTTCCACCTACTAAAAATGTGTTTTTATTAGAATTTATTGGAATTTGGATCTCACTATTTTTAGATATTTGGAAATTATTTTCTTCATTTTCAGACAACTTTTCCATATTTATAGTAGCAGCACACTGCTAGTGAGTGAGTCAAATCTTTTTAGTATAGCACCCAATTTGAACTAATTAAACCCAGATTTTACAAAAATTCTTGATTAAACCCAGATTTAGCAAATCAATTTTGACTTCAGTTTTGTTTACACTCAGATTTTGCAAAAATTCTTGATTTTTTTAAACTGTAGAATTAATTAAAAAAAAATCAGAAAAAATGCAGGGTGGTCAAATGATGCTTGAAGAGCCTGTTCGTCTCTCCTCTGTTCTTACTCCCACTAAATCGGTACTCCTTTTTATTTCATCTTTTAATACTCTTGAATTAATATCTAATGTAAATTTATAATTAATTAATTAATTAATTATGTGGTTAATTGGCTGCACTTGAGTTGGTGTTTTTGTTGAGATGGGTAATATCTGCAATCTGTATTATTCCCTCTATTTTCTTGATCTACCCACTTATTGTAGATTCTTGTTTTTAAAAACTTTGATAAAGTAGGTAAATATAATAAAAATATGATGAATTTATAAAAAATGTGAGAGAAAATGTGTAATTATTGTAAGATGAGATTTATGAGAAAAGAGAAAAGTTGTTGATAAGAGAAAAGTTGTAACTTTTAAGTGTTAGCTTCATTCATTTGCACCAAAAAAGAATAAAATAATTTTATTGTGAGCAAATAATTGGAATAATAACAATTTTGTAAAAAAAAAAAATAAATAAATAAAAAGTCATTGAAATTGTAGTTTGATGAGTGGATTAATTTTGGCAATTCAATCCTAATGTATTAGTGAAAGTGACTGTTTTCAGAAAATGTGATTATTTGGGTGAATGGCTGAGGCTTTAGGGCCTCATCTGTTCAGCTTAATTTCAGTTCCGTTCAACTCGACTCAGCTCCAATCAGTTCAGTTCTTAATTTTCTTCTCTCATAAACAATTCATTTCAGCTCTTTCAATTCAGCTAAGTTCAGCCCCAATCAATTCAGTTCAGTTGTTTTCAGTAAATCGGAACAGGCCCTTAATCCCTTCAAAAAAATCTATTTGATTAACCAAGCTTATTATTGCTGAAGTTAATTTAGACCTGTTATTTGTTATAAGTCTTACAACTAGCAATTTAGACCTGTAATTTATAATATTACTCCGTTTAGAATTGCATAGTTGTTTTTCTTTGGTGTTCTATTAAGAAAATATTGATTTTACATGCACTTCAAGTCTGATTTGCACTTTATTTTGACTTTAAGGTCCTTATCCTGTCAGTCTTGTTTGATTGATGTATTTTTTATGGAAAATGCTTAATTGGATTAATCATTAAGAATGGAGCAATGGTGCCTCTCCATTAAAAAAGGTTAGATTACAAATGTGTAGGAGAGTTCTTGGATGATAGTCTGGTTTTACTTGTTTATTGAACTTTAATTCTGACATAAGTTAGGAATAGTGCCTGCTCCATTTTTAACATAATGTGCCAAAACATAATTAACTGGTGGTCTCTATGAAAAATTTATTGAACTGATCGTAGTCAAAAGCTAACTTGTATAACTGTCTGGCTGATCATCTACAGACCCTATTCTCACAGGAAAAGAAGGGGCGGAGGGATTAGGGAGGCCTAAAAATTGTTAATGATGCTGATCAATGTATATGTATAGTTAAGTAAACTTAGGTGGATAAATGTAGTCGATATTACTTTTGTTTCTAATGTTTTTCTACTGTTAAGTTTCCGTCATTCTGTGAGATTGTTGATCACTTAACAGGAGGGTAAATCATTGGTGAATATGCTTCTAACAAGATTTTATGCAGTAGTTTATGCTCCATCAATCTGTTATTTTTCTTAATTCTTGTATGCTTGATGCTCTCTCAATTATTCTCATCTCAAGCAATGAATAGGAATGTATTATCTAATGATCTTCAATAAATTTGTGTGCAGGATTTTTCTCCATCGTTGACAAAAATTATGGTAACTTTAGGACCAAAGTCTCGTTCTGTCGAGACTATTGAGGCTTGTCTAACAGCAGGAATGTCAGGTAAAGTTTGATGTGGTAGTTCTGTATGCTTCAAACATGTTAGCAGAGCATTTTGTAAAGTTAGTTCTGTTTACCATCTTCTTTTCTATCCCTGCAGTTGCACGATTTGACTTCTCTTGCTTTGACTCTGATTACCATCAAGAGACCATTGACAATTTGAGGGCTGGTGCTAGAAAAGCTAAAAAGCTGTGTGCTGTAAGTTAATCTTCAATTGTAGTTCATGATACTGGATAGATATACTTGGCTAAGTGATTTTCGTACTGGAATGACACTAAAAAATGCCTTGTAGGTTATGCTAGATACCGTGGGTCCTGAAATCCTAGTTTCTAATAAAACTGGTAATCCTATTGAGCTGAAAGCTGATAATTTTGTGACGATCACTCCGGATACCACTAAAGAGCCATCATCAGAAGTTTTGCCAATCAACTATGTGGGATTTGCAAAGGTATGACATTTTTTATTTCCTTGGCTGTGCATATATTTCCACGAGGCAATTCCCTTTGCTGTAATTAACAATTTAACTAGCTACCAGGTTTTCCTGTATCCTATGTATTATGTAAGCTTTGCACTCTTTCATATATGCCTATGTTTTCAATATAGCTGTTCTCATTTTCTGTTTCTTTTGGATTATCTTTTCAAAAACAATTTTTCCCCTGAAAGGATGTTTATTTTTTTATTTTTACTATCAAAGATTAATTTAAGAAAATGATGGGGTTATTACAGTGCCTGCAAAAAATATTGTTGACTGGATGCCTTTTGTGTACTAAAAGGATCTGAACTAATATATAAAACCTATCACAATAGCTGCTGCTTCTGTTTCTAAACGATCCCTGAACAATTTTCTCTGATCGCAGGAAGTGAAGAAAGGTGATACTGTTTTTCTTGGGCAATATCTCTTCACGGGAAGTGAAACCTCATCCGTATGGCTAGAGGTGAACACTGCATCCAGGCATTCTTTTGACTCTTTCTCTAATGCACTCCTTGTAATTCTTCTGTATCTTTATTATTTATATTAGGTATCAGAGACAAAGGGTGCAGATATCATCTGTCAAATAAAAAATAGTGCAACATTGACAGGATTAAACTTCAATTTGCACATTTCGGGTGTTCAGGCCGATTCATCTACTCTAACTGATATTGATAAACAGGTAATCATCTCTTTTCATGAATGCTTACATTGAGCTCAATTTTATCCCAGTTGCGGAGCTATCAATATTAATGTGTGGGTTCGTATGTGGATTCATTTCCACCATTGTTGTCTTTGTTGAGGTAGGAACTACGGAAGCATATTTTTTTATTGAAGAAGGATTTACTCCTAATAACATCGTTGTATTCTGCCCCTATCTCATCCTCAAACTTATTTACACAACATATCCTCAAGGATCAATATTTAATGTGCATTTTATGTAAAGTTGAGTCAATTTTGCATACATTTACTGAAAAGTTGAAGGATCAAGCTTGATGCATATTTTTATTTTCATCAGAAACTAAATTGGCTGGAATATCACTCTCTGTGTTGCTTTCACTTCATGAGTTCTTGTGGACATTTTTTTAAAAAAATATGTTATTTCTATTGCTTTAATTCATTGGGACATTATTTTTTTAACAGATTATTTCCACTTGGGGCTCTCACAATAAGGTTGATATTATTTCCTTGCACTACACCCGCCATGCGGATGATGTCCGAGAGGTCAGTTTCTTTTTCAATTCTCTACTGCTGTGTTTTATTGATTACTCTTCCTGTGTCTCATATTGTCATCTTACATAGTGATGGTGAATTTTGAGATGCTGAAGATAAAGAAATTTACTTGAGCAGAAAACGCCTAATTGTTAGAAATCACTAATATAAGGCGTGTCTTAAAAACTGAAAAATAGTGATATATAGGAGATACAGTAAATATAAAAGCTGAGATATGCTCATACACTTTTTATATTTAAGATCCTATTTTGTAAGGCTCTAAGTGCTTTTAGTATTCCCCCCACCCTCCCCTTCATTGCTGATGTAATCAAGCTGCACCTTGTTAACAATATTATGGGTCCTCATCATATTTATATTCTTCTGCCTGTCTCTGTCAGGTCAGAGCATTCCTTGCAGCTCATAATCTCCAAGATACCCAAATATATGCTAAAGTTGAAACAGTGGAGGTGAGCTTCTATGAACTGTATGCAATGACCATTTAGAAGGATTGATATCAGAAGGATCGATAACGTATCAATCCTGTCTGTGATTAAATATATAAATTTAATCCTCCAGTAGTTTAGTCCTATTTATTTTTCTTATGTGCAATATATTACAGGGATTGAAGCATTTCGATGAGATCCTAAAAGAATCAGATGGTGTGATCCTTGCTCGGGGAAATTTAGGAGTTGACCTTCCTCCAGAGAAGGTCAGTTTATTTTTCTCTGTGCCATTGAAAAAATTCAATAAGTTCTGGTTTACTTGTGTACCTTTTCCCTGAAATTTGCTTATCTGAGCTAACTAGAACTTATCAATACTTATTATAACATGCTGTTGTGAATTGAATTTGAGTTAACCTTGTTTGGAACTTATCTGGACCATTTATGTTAGGGTGAGCAGAACATGACCTAGTGGTCAAATCTGCCACGAGAACTCTAATTTGTTTGCTTAGCTGGGATAGAGAAAAAGGTAAAATGAATAAATGATCTAAGCTAGTATAGAGAATCTTCATTTTTACATATTCTATTCAAAAGAATTGTAAGCTGCACAAATGAGTGCACAATTAGCTTGATTATGCATATATATGCATCAGAATGGCATGTATAAATTTTATCTTTAGCCTCACTCACTCTAACACAGAAGATTATAAGAAGATAAATATATCATTAAAAGAAATTGCTCATTAATTTGGGGAAATTGGCAAGATATAATTGTATTTGGCAACAATCAGGGTGAGAATCGCCAAAAAAACCCAAGCTAACTTTTGAGAGGCTGGCACTGTCTCAAGCTCCATTACTTACTACTTTTCTAAATAATCCTGTACTGATCAATTGTTTTCCTCTCATGACAACCTCCTGCCTTGCACAATACTCAAGGGCTAACTAACTACAAAAATGCCACTACTTTCCCGATAATCTTTCTCACCCCAACTATAATCTACTCTGCTTGGTGATTACATTCTTCCCTTAATCCTTTATTCTTGAACAATTTTAGCATTACAGCGGGTCTAGGATGGTTCTCTGCTAAAAAAAACTAATCTCTTGTTTATTTCAATATACTTCTGCCGTCCCCATCTACTTGTCCATTAGTCATTTGCACAAGATTTATACTATTATGCAAGTGAAGTAGAGAGAAAAATATGGTTAGAAAAGTGCGGGACCCAATTCAAGAGATAAAGTAGAGAAAGAAAGTTTCATGAAATGAAAATGGGGCAAATAAGTTGGAAGACCCCATAAAAGAAAATGAAACAAGCAAAAAGGGACTGATGGAGCATTGCTATTATGTTGTGTAAGAATTGCCATTCTTTGTTTTTTTTCCTCCTTGCTTGGAAATCAGCCACCTCAGGGGTCAAGCATTACTTTCCCCTTTGTTTCCCTCTCTCCTTTTCTTGGAAGCCAAATAAGTTGAATCTAAGTATATCCTGATGGTACATCTTAAGTATCCTAGTTGTGTCTGTCATTTTTGTACAACTGCATATTTCTTGGGGTGGTTTCATACGTTATAGAAAGGATTTGTTCCACAGTTTATTTTGATAAATACTGATTAATGCTTGGGTTTTTTTCTCTAGGTTTTCTTGTTTCAAAAATCTGCTGCATATAGGTGTAACATGGCTGGGAAGCCTCTTATTATCACCAGAGTAGTGGATAGTATGTTCGGAAATCTGAGACCAACTCGAGCAGAAGCAACAGATGTTGCCAATGCTGTGTTAGATGGTTTGTAAACTCTTCTTGTTTAAAGCTGTTTCCTGACATAGTTACTTCAGAAATTTCATTTTTTTTCATTTTCTGGGTGTTGTCTACAGGTGCTGATGGCATTTTGTTAGGTGGAGAGACTTTTGGTGGCTTATATCCCATTGAAGCTATAAAAACTGTTAGGAAAATTTGTTCTGAAGTGAGTCTTCTATCAACTAAAACTGTTAGGTTTCATTGTTTCTGTTTCATGAGTTTATGAAAAGCAGGAACTGAGCTACCCCTCTATGAAAAGTAAGCAAATAATGACTACTAAGTACAACATTTTACTTAAGTCTATTCTCTTCACTTTATTTAAATAATATTTAGTAAAAAGAATTTCAGTTCAGTAAAAATTAGTAACTTTCAGGAAGAAAAAAATAATAGAAAATCAGTAAAATTAATTTTTAATTAGTAAAAAATAATTTAAGCTAAGCGATAAATAATTTCTGTGTAGCAGAAAGAAGGTGAAGAGAACAGGGCTTTACTATTGTTTCAGTCCACTATAATAAAAAGCTGAAAAATTACTGACTATTGACTTGGGATGCTGCTTCGTGTAGGCTGAATATGTATACAACCAAGAATTAAATTTCAAGCGTATTGTCAACTACGCTGGAGAACCTCTGTCTCATGCTGAATCTGTTGCTTCATCAGCGGTACTATATCTGGCCACTCTATTTATTATAAGTCACTTGTGCTGTATGTTAGATGCATATGCAATATATATATATATATATATATATATATATATATATATATATATATATATATATATATATATATATATATATATATATATATATATATACTTAGTAGTTAGTAATGAAGTTTCAACCTTCTCTCCTTGATCAGTAATCTATTGGTCACTTAAGTTTTCTGAATATCTCATGGTAAAATAACATATTGAGGCTACCCATTATATAGGTACGGGTTGCTATCAAAGTACATGCAGCTATGATTGCTGTGTTCACCTCATCTGGGGCAGCAGCAAGGTGTATTTTCATTTATATGATATTGAAAGTTTTACAGTTGAATGCTTTTTTTATTACTATTTGTATATTTTGTTATAAATTTCTGTTGACAATACATTTTTAGCTCAATTTAATCTCATTTTTTTCTTTGAATAGGTTGATTTCTAAATATAGACCATCTATTCCTATCTTTGCAATTGTCACTCCTCTTGTGAAGTCAAATACTATAAAATGGAGTGTCACTGGTTCAATGCAGGTAGCATTTCTTCTCATAGATTATATACACAAGACTACTCCGTATCCTTTTTGGCCTTTTTATCAGGGTTATTATTTTTCAGTTTGCTTCCTGTCTTCCTGATTCCTAAATGTTTATTTTTATTGTTCAGGCACGACAGTTGCTTGGTGTACGTGGAGTTTTTCCTCTCCTAGCAAGCGCTGAAGCTGTAAGAAATTTTCAACTTATCTCTTTCCAAGTAATTGTATTAAATCATTTCCCAAAAATAAAAAATATAGTATATTTGTGAAAAGGATGTCATCAATACTCTATGTTGGACTCAGATAATCTGTGGAAATAAATTGGCAACTGAAGTTAGCTAGATAAGATCGAAGTTTGAAGTTTGATCTCATCACATTCTAATCTTCTTCTAGTTTTTCTGCATTAAACTCTGCAGCTTGCTACTTATTGCGCAGAAGCATATAAAATAGTTAAAAAAATAGGACTTGAATCCAAGGATTTTTTTCTGAATATTCTGATAATTTTGGTCTTTAATTTGTTCAAAAACTTAAATAGTTGCTCATATGTTGTTTCTCATAAGCTATTTGTTATGTATCTCTAAATTTCTTGACAGTATAACAATTTTGTTAGACTTCATTTTTTTTTCCGGTGAGTATTTTGTCCGACCAAAGTTGATTTATAGACAATTAGACATATTGACTCGTTTTTTTTCATTGATATATGCTTTGTATGTTATTTTCTCCAGGCCAACATAGGGGTTGTCAATGCAGAGTCAGTGATGAAGCTCGTTTTTCATCACGGCAAAACCATGGGACTACTGAGACCCAAGGACAAAGTGGTTGTCTTTCAGAAGATTGGGGATTCGTCAGTTGTTGAGATTGTCGAGTTTGATGACTAATAGCAACAACCTTATGCCGCGCTGTTCTTAGATTTCAGTTTTCATCTTGTGATTGCTTGGATTGTTCATTAGACACACTACAACCCAAGCATTTGAATTTAAATTTTAAGGTTGATAGCTTGTGCTTTGACATTCAAGTATAGGAATAATCAAGCTTAGATTGTTAGGAAAAGAACGTGTTTGTTTAAAATGTAAAGCTACCACATTGTTTAGCTTATATATATACGTGTTCTTTTCACAATCAATAAAAAGGAATTGGTATCTTTGACTCAATACACTTGAGATGGCTCTATGACTTCTGTTTACAAAATTTCATGCTTTTAAAATTAGAGAAATGGATCAAATCTGTTAGGATTTAAGCTGCTGTTTCCTATTTGTTTTGTTTTGTTTTGCTGTTTGTTCTAGTTGGTCTGTGTTGTTGGTGTAATATTTTTGCAGCTTATTTAATATTTTATTAAAATGAAATAATTTTTGCTATACTTAAATTATTTATACGGATTAAAACTTTGTTTCTACCTATTTCCTATTATATTGACGGATGAATTGTTTATTTTGTCATATTCTCAGCACTTCGTGTAAAAATATTGGTGTTGGCTAGGAAATTGGAACTTGTTCGTTTGTGAGATGTGAATGAAACAATTTTTAGCGTAGATGCATAATGAGACTTGTGTTGGCATTTTCAAATGTGCTAATCATAGGAGTGAATGTTTGCTTTTGTTAATTTTTGTGAAAGTTTGATCGGGCTTCTAGATTGAGCCGTACTTTTTATGCATTGTTAGAGAGAAGCAAATTGATGCATGGTTGCGTCATGAAGTCATTGAGAAAGCAATAAAGCAAAATCATAATTGTTTTCGTTTTTAAATACTCGCAACACTTGAGTTTGCAAGTGGTTTTAGTTGTGGCCTTGTGGGTAGTACATAAAAACAAATGAACAAATAAGTAAGAGAATTAAAGATGTACAAATACAAAGCACATTGTATTACGGAGTACTTTATTATATAAACAACAAGGTACAGTGATATCATTTAAAAAAAAGTTAATGCTGTAAAATTGTAGATGCAAACAAAAAAAAGTAAGTGTTGCAAATGCAAATATTTGAAAATGACTATTGTAATATGTTAGTGGCTAATTCAATCTACCATTAAATTATTTTAATGATACATAATTTTTTAATTCTTTTATCTGATTAAACAAATTTTATTTTATTTATTATTATTTTTTTTTACCTTAGAATGCGCATCATAATCTTGCGTGTAAAAATCTTTATAATGTTGATGACTTGATGTTGATACCCACTTTCAGATTCTGTAATAGTAACCAGATATTCTTATTAATCAGCGTTGTTCTTGAATCCGACTGCATTTCTCGCTTACATTCTTTCTCTCTCCTCGAAAAATCTAGCAGTTGAACTTTAACTGTAATTTTCTTCAAGATTTTACTTAATTTAGCTCATTAACCCTCTTATAAACCCTACATTTTTTTTTCCACACCTTCAAAAATGGCGGCTTCTCTTTCTATCCCACCTTCATCTCCTTCTATTTCCTCTGATTTTAACTCTCATGTATGACTTTTTTTCTTCCCCAATTTCCATTTTGTTTGCCCTAATTAGATTAATTTGTACTCTAATTGTATTGATTTCAGTGGATTTTTTATATGATTTTTTGATTTTTTTTTTCAGAAATACGCATTTGGGGTTTATCCGGTGAGAATCGGATTCAATTCGCCGATTTTCGGGGCGAAAAATCGCACATTTGAGCTCAATTGTATGAAAGATAAATCCATGGATGTTAAAACTGGAGCTTTGGTTGATGCAGAGTGTTTCAATGGTGAGTTACTTTTATACTTTATCCCCTCCATTCATTGAGCTATTTTTATACTCCCTCCGTTTCTAAATGTTGATCTGACTTTGACCGTCTCACGAATTAAGTTGTATTTTTGTATCAATGATTAGTATTTTAGTTGCAAATTGATATATGCACTCCTAAAGTAAGAAACATTAAGCATATTCCGAGTATTAATAATCGACGAGTGGTTTTTAGTATTGTTGATATAAATTAAGTAATCTATTCATTTTTATGATTGGGGTTTGAATATAAACTGTAGAAATGGAGGTTAAGGAGCCAAGTGTTGCGACAATGTTAATGAATTTCGACAGCAGTTTTGATCCTTATGGTTCGATGAGCACACCATTGTATCAGACAGCCACTTTTAAGCAGGCAAGCTATTAATTACTCACATTTATCCATTCTATTTGATGATTTAGGATGATGTATAGTGTAAGAAAGTATGTGATATTTAAAAATTAAAAAAAAAATGCTTAGAGACAATTATTTTGGTGACTGGGGGTTTATTCCGCAGATATAGATAAGCAATGTGATTGTTATTATAGATCATCTCCAATGGTGCGTCATTTCGAGTTTCATTACCTTTTTTTTTTTTTAGAGCTGTGAGTTTCATTACCTTATGTAACGCATAACTACTCGTATTTATTGATCTCCAATTTGGAGGTCTCTAATTTTATTTGATATTTAAAGACTTGTATATCCGTTGGTGAGACCCATCAAATGAGTCTCGAATATAAATACCTTCTATTTATTAGTGCATTGCGGGCTTTTTATTTATTTATTTTTTAAACTGAAATTTTTTCAAAAATGAGTTGCTGGAAGAAGTTTCAATTTTGCTAACCTGTCCAATGGGGATCCCTCTTTTATATCTCTTATTTTAGCCCCTCATTGGCTGTTGGAGATGCGCTTGCTCCAATTATAATGATCATTGTGTACTTATTATGGAGTATAAATTTGAAAATGCATGGATTAGAATCTAAGCATTAATGGTTGGAGTATGTAATTGTGGGCATGTATAGATCTCTATATATTTCTACTGTATTAAGCGGAGTTTAAACATATATGTAACTTTTATTTGTTTTGATATACTGTGCCTTGCTACATGAAATTAACTATCTCAGCTATCCTATCAGTTCTGACTTGGATGACTTCCATTGTCATTATCAGTTTCTGCTACATTAATCTGATATTATTGCATGCTTAATCTTCTCATATCTAGCCATCAGCAACAGATAATGGTCCTTACGATTATACAAGGAGTGGGAATCCTACACGTGATGTCCTAGAAAGGTAATATTTCACTAGTCCAACATTTCATTTAACATTGGCTCGTATCTTTTGTTTTCACGTACAAACCATAATCTTTGTGAAAATTTACATTAATTTCCCCCCTTTTTACTATCTGTATGTTGCAGACTCCTGGCACAGCTGGATAAGGCTGATCGAGCGTTCTGCTTTACTAGTGGAATGGCTGCTCTTGCTGCTGTCACTCGTCTTATTGGAACTGGTATTGCTATCTTTTGTCTCTTCAGATTCATATTCTTCTTGTCAGGAATGAAATCTTTGTACAGTATGCACTGTTACTTATGAACAATTCGTGGTCAGGATTTACTAGCCAAACTGTTATGACCTCTAATTTTTTTTATTTGTACAATATAATAATGTTTTTGTATGATTACATGTGCTGCTGGTAGCTTGTTCATTACTCTGCCCCTGGTGATAGGTTGATTCTACTTGTGTTAATGCTTCCACACTCTTATTTTCTATTCTGATCTAGGCCAGGAAATTGTTGCCGGAGATGATATATATGGTGGATCTGATCGATTACTATCACAAGTTCTTCCAAAAACAGGAATTGTGGTGAAGTTAGTGATTCTTCCTGTTCTTGTCATGTTTAGTGTATTAATGTTATGTGACATTCTGATGATCTAAAGATTTGCAGACGAGTGAACACATCTGATTTAGAGGAAGTAGCATCAGCAATTGGACCTTGGACAAAGCTTGTCTGGCTTGAGAGTCCAACCAATCCTCGACAACAAATATGTGATATTCGTGTAAGTTACATGGCTTTAAAAGTGTCTCTTTCCTTTTGTAAGAAATCATGGAAATGTTTGGGGATGAGATATGCTTGTCTTAAAGATGGGTTTATATATTAGTGTGATAATAGAATTGTGATGAGCATATTTCAGATTTTGTTGAGAAACATTTGAATGTTTTTCTTCTTTACTCCAATTTAGAAAATTTCAGAGTTAGCTCATGCACATGGTGCTCTTGTACTGGTTGATAACAGCATCATGTCTCCGGTTTTATCCCAGCCATTGGAACTTGGTGCAGGTACTCTCTAAAGTGATGATAGTTGACTTTTCCTATAATGTCTGTAAGGTAGAATTTTTAGAGCTATTTCTTTTCTACCTTTTTTTATATACTTTTGCTTGGTGATGGCAGATATTGTGATGCATTCAGCTACTAAATTTATAGCTGGGCACAGTGATATTATGGCTGGCGTTCTTGCTGTGAAAAGGGAAAGGTAATGTAACCTGTGAGCCTATACACCATCCCTGTTGTCTGAATCCGAAAGATGCTTCTCTTTCTGGTTTTGCAATTAATGTGCCCCGTGTCCCACTCAGTGTCACTATAAAAGTTCTGTAAGATTTTAGTTGGGAGATGATGAAAAATGATTTGAGCATTTTACATATTTGATCTTATTACTTCCTCCATTTTTTATTATTTGCATCACTTTGACTAGCACATTTGCCGAGATGTAATTTTGACCATTAATATCTTTTATTGTCTATTAGTAAATATTGTAAAAAAAAATAAAAAAATTATGAAAATAGACATTGTTACTAATCTAATGATATATTACATAATAACATTTATTCATTTTAAAATAGTAAAAAAATTAAGTCAAAGAGAGTATGTGATTAGTGCTTAAGTCAAAATGATGCAAATAATAAAAAACCAAGGGAGTATTATTGAAGATGCTTGGATGTAGTCATGTAGAAGTAAATTTGTCCTTAACATATTTTTGATGCATCTCTTATCAAGGGGCTACATGCTGGGTTATTAGTAAAAAATGAAGTTGAGTAATGGTGCCTTTTTACAGTTTGTAACAATACTTCTAACTATGTATTTATGTCTCATATTCTTGATTTCTGACACATACATTGTAAAACCATGTAGCTTCATTATGCTTATTTATTTATGGATAATTAGCTGTCTATAATAAGTTATTCAGTAATCAGTATTTAAATACTTAAGCTAAATGTCATATTTTTTTTCCTGGAGCAGTCTGGCAAAAGAAGTGTATTTCCTACAAAATTCTGAAGGCTCTGGATTGGCTCCATTTGACTGTTGGGTTTGTTTGCGAGGCATCAAGACCATGGCCCTCCGTGTTGAAAAGCAACAGGTGCTTCAATATATTTATATTATCGCCTGAAAAGTTACATGTGCAATTAACTCTTAATTTTTTTTTAAATTCTTCAAGCTATATCTTTTTTTTTAAAATGAATATGCAGTTGACAGCATTGTGTATTTGTGAGCATTGCTGTTCTGTTATCATGATAGATGCTCCTAGGTCGAAACTTGAGGTGGATGTGCACAAATGATGTGGACTTGATGGCTGAACCATTACACATATCTAATTTCTTATTACCTGATTAATAGAGATATAGTATCCTGGTTTTCTTGCCGTGAAATTGGCTTGATATGAATTTAGTATATGTTCTACTTCTCTATCATCATGGATTTTGTTAAAGTAATGTTCATTAATTTTTAACTATGTTGGATATGGGCAATGTGTCACAGTTGGATTTTAACACAAAGTCATCTATCCCAATCCTTGGTGAGTCTTGGTGAGTCTGCAGACTCTGCACATATAGGTCACGTCAATGCTGTTTGATAGAAAAAAACATAAGAAAAACTTCCGCACTTGATTTCAGCTGATGGAATGAAAAATGCTGCTAACTTGCTAAGCACACAAGATTGCTTTACCTTCTAATTGCTTGGTACTCAATAGTAATTATGTAGTTAGATAAGATCCATTTTCTTATTATGTTTTCCAATCATCTTTTATGTGGAACCACCGTTACCTAAATCTCCTATTTTTGTAGTTGGAGAAGATTTATCAACGTGTTCTTCTTGTAATCATCTTTCATTCAGAATAGCATATATCTTTGCTTGCTTGTGGATCTCTTACAGCTTGTGTATGGACTGAAAGATGGACAACCTACCTATGCAAGTGTTTGCTTGTGACAATCTATTCTTGGATTAAAACTGTTTACTTTCAACTCACGCTCTTGTGGATCAGCATATTTGTTGAATTGTTGGTTTGAAGAAATTATTTTTCCTCGTTACACTCATATGCGCTACTTCATACTTGCGACAGGATAATGCACAGAGGATTGCTGAATTTCTCTCTTCTCATCCAAGAGTTAAGAAGGTCAACTATGCTGGACTTCCTGATCATCCTGGACGGTCTTTGCATTATTCTCAGGTGATTTTTACTTATTACTCCTTAAATTATATTATGTGCATATCTTTTGAATATTTCCTTCTGGCAACACAATACTTGCCGGCAATTTATATTTCTGCCTCCAAATAAAAAGATTGCGTACTTGTTGCAGGCCAAAGGTGCAGGATCTGTGCTTAGTTTCCTTACTGGTTCTGTTGCTCTCTCAAAACATATTGTGGAGACAACCAAGTATTTTAGCATTACTGTCAGTTTTGGTAAATATTCTCACTCTTACAATCACCAAGTATTCTAAAAGTGCTTTAACCTTCTTGAATCCCTCTGTGTATTTAAGCATCTTTGGGTTGAGATGTTCGTAAATGAGGACTATATATGCACAATAGATTTCAGCTCATCTATCATTTGTTTGTTTGCCCACACTACACTTGCATTTTATTTATTTTTTTTCCTTTTTCTATTTGTTTTTATAATCCAGTTGCATGTGTAAAAAAGATTTATGTTTTCTATTAATGGGAGTTATATGCCATGGTTTGTACCTAGTAGAGAATAAATAATGCTTGAGGAGATGGAAATGATTAAGCTAATTTATGTTGGTTCCTGAACTTTGAATGTTTTTTGGTTTTCCAGGGAGTGTGAAATCACTTATAAGTTTGCCGTGCTTCATGTCACATGCCTCCATACCAGCTGAAGTTCGTGAAGCCAGAGGTTTAACTGAAGATCTTGTCCGCATTTCAGTGGGCATCGAGGATGTGAATGATCTAATTGCTGATCTGGATCATGCCTTTAAAACAGGACCTGTTTAGCAAAACAATTTTTTTTTATTAAAAAAAAAATCTTAATTGTGAATATTTAAATTTAATTATAAACTTCTCCATTGATTATGAAGTTAATACGAAGTAAGATTTTAATTTTTCAGTCCCAGTTTGTTGGAGTTTAAAACTGGCCTGGCAGTGAAAATCCATTGGGCCATTTCTGCCTCCCTAGATTATTGCTTATACTAGGAAAACAGTGACTTCCTCCTATTAGCTCAAATGGACAGAGATGGGATGCAGGAGCCTGGAGCCGGCTGGGTGGTCTTTGAACATGGGAGCAAGGTCTTGCAGGGAAGCGAGCCTATCTTTGCTGTATCTCCTCTCCAGGCAGAAGCAACAGCTGAACTTTTGGCTCTCAAAAGTTAAAACCTCAAGGGGAAAAATGTTGCCATCTTCCCTGATTCAACTAATTTAATCCACACCTCCATAAGAGTGGGTGAAGTAGAGCGGGAGATCAAGAAGATTATTACAGACATCAAACTATTCTTTTATTTTTTTTGATAGTTTACAGACATCAACTTTAGAGCTGATAATATAATAGAAATGTAATATTTGCCCACATCCTGGCCACCAAACTCCAACATAAAGATAACTAGCATCAATATGTTTTAATAAAAATATCAATAACAAGCTATAAAAAGTTCGATATAAAAGGTTACTCCGTAAACCTTTTTGTGATTGTATATGGTCGATATAAAAAGTTACTCCGTAAACCTTTTTGTGATTGTTACATTTTTCCCAAAAAAAGGAGGCCTTTTATCCAAATGACATGGTTCATGCATCATTTGGGAAAAAAAAAAAAAAAAACATTTGTTCGTAGCTTTATGAATCTTCAAACAACAAAATATACATAGAGAATCCAAGTTTGCATCAATATAAACTGATTCTAGGAGTTGAGCACTGTAGAAATTAAGGGGTTATAAACTGCATTAATTTACTTTCTCAGGTGAGGAAAAAAATCTTTTTTTGGATAGGGAAAATGTACGTTTTATGAGTTAAAAAAAACTAGGTGCAATAAATCGAAAATAAATCATTACCAAGAAATTGCAAAAGGATTTCGGTTTGAAGGTGATACCACGATCACTGGGCTTTTGAGCACATTGCATTTTCACATGTCCCGTTCAGTAAGCTCATCTTAATAATTCTTAAGTTTCTGTATATACCTAATTACCTATGTAGCTGAGAAAAGGATTCTTAAGATTTCAGGCAAAGAATTAATAGGAAAAAAGCCATCTCAGAAGAAGTTAAGCCTAAGCTTACAAATAGAGGTAAACTGTAGCAAAATTCTGGTAGTTGCAGAACATCATAAACCACATACAGAGTAACAACCTAATTCTGTATACCGCCTCCTCTCCCCCCAAATCATAAAACATTATAGCATGAAGGGAACTGTAGCCTAAAATCACGACCTACATCATGAATAAAGTTCCAGTTTTCAATCAAACACAAAAAAAAGAAAAGGCTATGTTTATCAATTTCATCTTACAAAATCCTGATTAGAAGTCACAATAAGACGTTCATTACTCGCCCATTCAGCTTTTCCTAAAATTATACTTTGTATGACTAACCAAACACTAAACCAAAAGTCATTACACATCTCCACAACACTTTGTCTTCTAGACTTGAACTGCCACCCTTCTCATCATGGAAGCATTAACAAATGTTGCAGTACGCACACCAATTTATGTACCTCTGCGAAAAAGTATTTAACTCTACAAAGACTCAGTCTGTCCCTAAAATCATATGTACATATAAATGTTGCCTTGAGTGACAAACTAACCTGCCCACAGAAGAAAAAAGAAGTTAAATACATAGCAGAATTAGCAGTACATACCCTATTCACAGAAGAATCTTTAACACTTAAATCAACTAAACTACTTGGTATGCTAAAATCCTTTCTCCCAGCTCTCCCCCACCCCCACCCCCAACAAAAACAAAAACACACAAAAAAAAAAAAAGTTTTGCTCTTGCACATTGTTTCGACTTTCAACTAGTAACATTTTCTTTTTCATCCGTTTTTAAATTGCAATTCTTCTATATTTAGTAACAGCTCACTATTATTTATTATTCCTCTCTCCCTCTAACCCCACTTACACTACTTTTATAGTTTTATACTATTTCTCTCCCTACCGACTAAATATATTCAAACCAGCTATACTTCACATTATAAAATCCTCACTTTGGTCTCCAGTCCCCACCCTATATTTTTTTTCTTAAACTATGTGCCAAACCTAGTGTAGCGATCAATGTGAAACAAAGGGAGGACTCACAAGAAATTTTTTACATCTTAACTAGTTGTACAACACCCAATGTAATGTCTTCATTACAACAAAGTATCTTTTGTAACCGGCAACATGCTCACTTCTCATTAATCGCTATTATCACAATCCTCCCATTTTACACACCAAGTATTAATGCATCCCAGTATTGATGATTCCCCCCACCCCCCAACAAAGAGCGCACATCTCATGCATATCATCTGACTATCAATTGCTTCCCGACTCCCTACATATCCCATTGCTACTTGTTAAAATATGCCTT
The DNA here is from genome assembly GCF_001683475.1 of Chenopodium quinoa. Lineage (NCBI taxonomy): Eukaryota > Viridiplantae > Streptophyta > Magnoliopsida > Caryophyllales > Amaranthaceae > Chenopodium > Chenopodium quinoa. The sequence continues at coordinate 53,805 of NW_018745368.1, forward strand.
GAATCGGGTTTAGGAAGCATTTGGAGTTGCGATGGATTGGAGCTATAGCTCCTAGGCGAGTGAGCTATAGCTCTAGAGATCTCGAGCAAGAGCTTGGTCGCACGCAACAAGCGTGCACAAGCCTGGAAGTTGCGTGCGAGGGCGCGTGGTTTGAGGCGGTTAGCGTGTTTATTTTGGATAGCTATATATAAGTCTAGTTAGGGTTTATTCATATCAACACACGATTGGTGAACCACTTAAATTTGTGTGTCAATTATTGTTTTGCATTCGTTAATTTGTTCTTTCTCACATCCGTTATAACACTACTCATGCAAACCAATTAGCGACCCTTGGCACTCTTAACACCAAAGTGCAGCACAACCTCTGAATCTTGCCATCGACTTGAGTGATTTCTCAGCCACTATCCCCAACAATAGACCTTACAGTGCCAATTGTAAGCATGTCCCCCCCCCCCCCTAAAAAAAAAAAAAAACAAAAGAAAAGACAAAAAAACAGAGAAATGCAAATCCTATAAAGATTAACAAAATGGTAATGTTGAGATTGTTGGCAGTCATTTTTTATATAAGATCAGCTTAATCCATTAAGGTTGCAGCATTCCCAAGCCATCTGTCAATAGTGAATCACAAGGGCAATACACAACAAACCAACCCTACCCTTCACAGAAGCTAAGTTGTCATACAACTGACCCTGCTTGACCTGTATTTCACTTAGCTCTTCTTTTGTAAAATCAGGAAGAATAAAAAAAGCAGCCAAAAAACTAAGCTCTTCCCAGAAATTGAAAATAGAACCCTATGAACATACAAATGACAGTTAAATCACTGATCACCTAAATCAATCAATCAAAGCCTTAATCCCATAAGTGGGGTCGGCTACATGAACCAAATTTGATTATTCCGTGTGGTCATCTACAAAAATCTTCCTCTTCCAACCCTTACGATCCAAAACCCCATCCTCATGCTAGTCTATATACTTCATATCCTTCCTAACTCCTTCCAACCAAGTCATTTTCGGTCTCCCTCTCCCTCGTTTAACCCCTCCATGTTCCCACTCTTCGTACCGGTGCACCCTTGGGTCTCCGTCTTACATGCCCAAACCAACGCAAGCGATTTTCCCTTAGTTTGTCTGCAATGTCTGCCACACTACTTTCGGTAGGGCAGTGATAACCAGTGTAAAACTTTGTCACATCCCATGACATGAGACAAACTAAAATCACTAATCACCTAAGCCATTAAAAATTAAGGAGAAAATCTCATGACAACACTAAGCGAATCACTCATTTTTGGCTATCTCATTAGTTCATGCCTTCTTCTTTGTGAACCTCAAAGTAACACGAAAAAGTTCTAAAGGTCAAATCTTATTCCATCATACATAATGTAGTAGCATCAAAATGGTGAAGTTCAGTTGGGAAGCCGATCTTGACATACACTCATCCACTATGTAGGGTGAGCCAAGAATTTAACCAAAATTGGGAACAAAGACCAGCCAGCAAATATATAGGGCTCTCAAGCCTACCAACATGAATCCTTGGTTTTAGGTTCACTATACTTGAGTTGCAGTATCATGATTAAATAATAATGTAAGCAACCGTTCGACTGATGGGGAACTTCTAACGTTATTTAAAAAAAAAAAAAAAAAAAAAATAAATAAATAAATAAAAAAAAAAAAAAAAAAAAAAAAAAAAACTCACTGCCATTTTGGGCCCCAATAATCACAAAGGTCTTGCCTCCTTAGTTTAATTCATGGACATCACCCTGTATGTTAGTCCAAGTACAGCCCCAAAAAGTCCTTAGTAATGTATATGAAGATTACTAAATTAACAAAAAATCAACAACCCCCCTCCCCCTCAAGTAAACCATAAAGCCGGTTCCCTCATTAGATACTCACTGACCACCATGTTCAGGCTTTGTTCTTCAGGAAAACAATAAAAAGTGATAGGTGAAGAAAGTTCAAAACAATAAAACGCTATCTCAGTTTTAACTAGCGTTCAAAATAAGTAAACTTCAAGCCTAAAAAAGTTCAAAATAAGTAAACTCAATAACAGCCTAACGGGCTACCCTCATCATCCAAACATATGATATCATAGATCTAAAATATCCATAAAGTGCATGGATTTATTAGTCTTCTCACACTTCTCACATCCAAACAATATATCCCAGGAACAATGCACAATCAGGATATTGGTGTAAGAATACGACATATAACATATGTCATATGACATGCAGCAGCAACAACATTAAGGTTCATAACCATTGAATTACAGTTAATCAAACCTGGCTGACAGTATATAACTATATACAGCCAAAGTAAGTTCTGGACAATGATATCTTCCATTAAGTAGATATCTAGACGCCAACTTACATGTGCTTTAGAGCGTAAAAACCAATTTAATAAACACTTTTATCCAATTACTACATGTCTTATAAAAAAAGTGTTTAAGACTACCTGATAACTATTAAAGCATAAGTTGCTACCTGGATTTGGTCCCTTAACCTAAAAAACCCCTACCTAATCATATCTCAAGACTGACACGACATTACTTACACTTTCCAATCCACTAAATTCTGTCTTACTTCCTCTCTAACTGATATCATTTACTTCTTCACTCAACTTTATTGCTCATTTTTCATCAAATTTACTTCTATACTCAAATTCCTCTTCAAACCCCTCCATTTCCTCCTCTTTTTACAACTTCATTCATTCACTCCCTGCCAACTTCATCATTCTCGCTTCCCTTTCACACCATGTCCCACTCTTTCTCCGGCTTATCAATTTCATGGAGCAATCCCAACCATTGAGAGAAGAGAGGTCATGAGACTACAGCAAAGCCTAGAACTTAAGCCTTTGAAAATACACAAGGGTAATTAAGGTGTATGTCATTATATCTAAATTTGTAGTACTACCTCGGCCCAAAAAAGCGTTTCAATTGCTTTTTATCATACAGTTTTAGGTAGGTGATTTTTTTTTTAAAACAAAATAAATAAATAGGGTTTGAATGATTTAAAGTGAATATGCAAAATAGGATGGTGAGATTTGGTTGATAAATGAGTAGAAAATAGATAAAGGTGAATGGGACTTTTATTTAAAAACAAGTTTTCTAGGTGAAATGGGGTTTTTATTTGGAGATAAAGTGATAATATATTGGCGAAAAATTACAGAAATTGCAAAACGAATAGCCAATATAAATGATACTCCCTCCGTCCCAAAAAATTCGATACAGTCAAACATGACACACATGCCAATGTACTATTTTGACCTTATATATATATATATATATATATATATATATATATATATATATATATATATATATATATATATATATATATATATATATATATATAATCATAAGTAAAAAATATAGAAAAGTAGATATTCTGAAACTTTATATTAATGCCTATCTATATTGAATTGTAGTAATGTGTAGTTAATTTGAAAAACTTTTCATTGTATAACTTTAATCCTCTATAATAATATTTAATTTACTTGAAAAACTCTTCATATGTATAACCTCCATATTTAAATTTGACAAATTAATATAGATTATTAAATTTTTCAATCACTTATTAATATTGTTTAACATTAACCCCTTTTATTATTTTTTATTAAATTTATAAATTTATGATGTACCGGAATCGCTCGGGCCAATAGCTAGTTTAACAAAATATATCATGATAATCAAACCCACTTCTCTCTTTCGTCGAAAAAAGGCAAGAAACAAATGATTGATAACCCCTAATCCATCAAACAACAAACTCCTATTTGTTCTTCGTTCCTTCCCTTCGAGAAAGAAAACACACGCTCACACTCAAACATATAGACCCTAAATTTCAACAAAATTCACTAAATTGTCTCAGTCTCTCACTAGGGGGTGTTAACAAGCCAAGCCTGCTCATAAGTAACAAGCTCGAAATAAATTTTTTCTTATTAAAATTTTATTATAAGCTAACTTGTTGCCAAAAATAAATTTTCTATTAAAAACTAAGCTTTGGGGGTTATTGTTTTATTTGGACATTTCCTAAATTGGCCTTTATTCTTTAATCCCTTACCGATAGCATTTACAAAGTTACAACAAAACACAACTACAAAAACCTAGCCTTTTTCCTATTTCATATCCCTTCAAAGCCTTTCACTCTCCTACCGTGAAAGGAAACCAATCGACGGGCCTTGTATCTCCTAGAACCGACCACCGCTCAATGTCTTCTAGGAAATAGCATGTTTTTCTTTTTTCTTTTTTTTTTTGGCAAAGATTAAATTATAATTCATGTTAATTAATCAATGAATTGATATGATACAAGGTCTGCAAGGCTGCAAGCAGCCTAACATCCAAATTTTGATAGAATTGTTATGATTGTGGGTGTACTAAAAAGTTGTATGTTAAAATTCTAAAGGCCAATTATTAGTTTATGCAGGTTGGAAAAAGAGAGGACTTGATTAAAATAAAAAATTTGAGACTAGAAATAACATATGAGGAACGAGCCTTGGGTCGAACTCACGTCTAGAAATCTTGAACTCGTCCTAAGCTCACAGATTCGAGCTCGAATCGGTGTAGGCTAACTCCTTAACAGCCCTAACTCTCACACAGAAATTTAAACAACAAATGCATTTATTTATTTATTTTACTTACATTACAATACAATTTCCAATATCAAGCAAATTCATGAGTTAAACCGCCATAATCGTTGCTTGTTGTCCAAGAGCAACTCCAAGGTTCATAGCCATCTCATGTCTAGCAGCTTTCTATCTATATTAAGCTGGTGTTTTAGAAAAATGGAGTTCAAATATAGAAAGAATGGGGTTGGTTTCAACAAGGCTGGGATGATTTTCAAAAAAAATTAAATTAATAAATTAACCATGGTAATTGATTATTTTACATATTTATCATTAAAATCATTAATGTAATGCCTAATTTATAAGGAAAAATTGCCATCATTAATCCCAACTTCGCTCCATGCGCCCGAATTCATCCTAACTTTTGATTATTTTTCATTAATCCCAACTTTATACCCCTTTAATTTTGAGCACTCCTAAGTGACTTGCAGGCCGGCTATTAGGGGGAGCTCATTGAGCGATCGGGCCCACATATTTTTTTTCATATCTTATTTTTTTTTTAAAACAGACCTGATCTTTGATAAATTTATGTATTGTAGTACTAATCATAAGTGTAACTGCTTCTTCTTAATCTTAAGATGCATCAAAAGATTAATTTAGTTAGCTTAAGTGATTTTTTTTGGGTTCAAATAGAGGAAATGAAGAAGCACTAAAGCAGGGGTTTGGTTTATTTGCTTAATTTTCCTTTTGTTTTGTATTTTTAGATTTTCATTTTTTCTTTTATGTGAGCTTTCATTTTCCTTTTTTCTTTTCTACTTTTTCTTTTAGTTTATTTGTTTGCTTTAATTACCTAATTTCTATTATGTTAACTTTAATTACTTAATTTCTCTTCTTTATTATTATTTTATTGGGTTTAAATTCTTAACTTTTTTTAAATAAAAAATGAGGTATTGGATAATATAGCTTGTGAGGGTTTGATTGATGAATTTGCTCTAAAAAAATGCTCGGAGGACTAACTGTAATCAATAATTTTGGCGAACTTTTTAATATAAAAATTTATGAAATACATTCTCATAATTAAGGGGCCTTTTTTAAGATTTCGCTCCGGGCCCTCAAAATGTCCAAAACGACACCGGTGACTTGGAACCGGCGGAAGTGGTAAACCTTGTTAAATGGGGATTTTTTTTGCCACATGTCGCAACATGATTGACTAAAAAAAAATAAAAATAAAAAAAACCCCTAGCCCCACTCTCGGAACCACCGGGGGTGGTCGGGATTTGACGGAGAAGCAGCAAGGGGGTGGATATTTGACGGAGAAGGCAGCAAGGTGGTCGATTTTTAACGGGGAGGTGGAATCCGATGTGGAAGTGAATGAAAGGGGGCGAAAACGGTGGGAGAAGTGACGGGGAATGGTTAGAATTCGCGGAGAAGGGAAGGGATGGCGAAACACGATGGGGAAGGGAGCAAAATCCGGTGGGGAATAGATGGCAAAATACAGCCACCTGTTAGGGTTTTTATTTTTTTAATTTTATTTTATTTATTTATTTTTTAAAAAATTAGACCAATCACATGCTGACACGTGTTAGTAACTTGCTACATCAAGTTGGATGACCGGTTGGGTACAATGGGAGCAGATTGGGTATAAAGTTCGGGTTAATAAAAAATAAACAAAAATTGGGATTAATTTTGGCGAATGGAGCAAAGTTCGGATTAATCCCAGCAATTTTTCAAATTTATAATTGAAAATAAAGGGCTATTTGTGAAGTTTTAAGATTTTTATAGCTGACCAAAGATAATTAATAATAATTAAGTGTTACCAACTTACCGTTAAGAATTTCCCTTAGAAATTTTGATATACTCCCTCCGTTTTTTAAATTTTTTTTATTAAAATTTACCCCTTTTGCGAAAACTAAGAATTACAATTAATTTAGGAGACGGAAAAAAGTAAAATGTTAATGTGACAATTAAAAATATTATTTGTGAGAGGAAAAGTGGTGTGTCCCATTTTCAAAGATAAAAAGTTATAAGTGTGTAATTTAAAAAGAAACATCCAAAAAAGGAAGTCAAAAGTGAGTAACCTAAAAGAAAAGGGGGGGAGTATAATTTAGGCACAAATTTCTTATTTAATAGTGATATGTTGCGGAAACAAAGGCTTTGCTCACTTGTCTTCCTTCAAAATATGTTGGCAAATAATCTATGAAGTTTACTTTTAACAACCATATCAAGGACCCACCCTTTGATAAAAGATGGATTGATTCAATTCGTGGGGTTTTATAGGGCAAAGGAAAAGTAGACAAGAAGCTATTGTGGGCCCATGGAAAAATGCAGTGAATTTGATTGCCTGAAGCACTAAACTTTTAAGAGAATTGCTGCCTCTTGTGATAGATTATAGAAATAAAGTGATATTGTTGATTGTATCTTTAAAAGCCAAGGCTTGGGGTTTTTAAAAACTATTCTATAATTCTATTGGGCATATACAATGGAAATGGGTTAATGTGTAAATAAATATGTAATTCTATGTGAAAACTAGTCCTCCATCAGTACTTAGAGGCCGTTTGGTTCGCTGTAATGAGGAAAGGGAATGGGAATGATTACCTTTGTTGGTGTTTGTTTTCCCTCTTTTGTCATTCCCATTCCCCCTTCTTATTTTTGGGATTACCCAAAATCCTCCTAATCCCATTCCCCACCCCCCTACCTTTCCCATTCCTTTCCCCAACCACCACCATACCCCTTAACCCTAAACCAACTCGCCGGAACTCGCTGCACCTCGCCGGAACTCGCTGCACCTCGCCGGATGCTCGCCGGCCTTCCCTCGACCCTTGCCGGCCTTCGCCGCCCCTCCTCCCACCCGAAAACCCTTCCCCCACCCACGTATAACCCTTAAAAAACCCTCCCCTCCACCGGAACCAAAGGTCGCACCTCACCAAACGTGGGTTTGGATTTCGGTCATGTTTGTGGGGTTGCGTGGTTGGGTATCGGTCGTGGTTCGTGGGGTTGCTTGGCTGGGTTTCGGTCTTGGTGGTTCTTGGTGGTGGCGTGGGTTTGGATTTGGGTTCGTGGAGGTCTCGGTTAGGTGCGGCCGGTGGGGTGGCCGGAGAAGGTGGAAAAAAATGAAGGACGGGTGTTGTGGTGGTGATGTGGTGATGCAATGGTGGTGTGAATCCCTTGCTTTTTTTTTGTAAACAAACAATATGCTTAATTTTGAGGGTTTCATTCCATTCTCCTCCATTCCCTTTCTGCATTCCATTCCGATTCCCCTATGCGAACCAAACGGCTCCGTAATTTATGTATTCATAAAATTCCTCCCTTATCAAAATAATACTTCGTATGCTCTTATTTGATCACATAATCATAAAATAGATCTATCGACATAAACCATCAAAAACCAACATAGAAGCCAGGTTGACCTGTGCTTAGCCTACTATACACACTCACTTTCCATTTTGCAAATATACAATACTGAGTAAATTATATGAAAATGCAAACATATCGTTCTACAAAAAAATACAAATGACTGCTGCCATTTAAGTCAATAATCAAGGAAACATCTTACCAATATAATTAAATCACTCACTTTCAAAATCTTCATAATTATGATAGTTCTCTGTCAATGGCACCTTGTTTCCTTCTGTTAGCCCACAGCATATATTAGAGACCCACAGAAGTATCAACAAACTAACAAAGTATGAAAATTAGCAAAAGCATCTCACCTGCTAATTCACCCCTGTCTCGGGCAGCAAGGATGTTCTCCGTCTCTGTAGACATAAGAGCTGAATTTGTGTAATTCTCTAATCCATCTGTCCAAGACAACATCGTCAAACTTTAGACAGGAACTATGAAATCCTAGATCTTCATTTCAAACAATTTAACTTTTTAACTTCATCCTAGTTGTACAATAAAGACAATAAGGTGATCAAATGAAGCACAATTGGCAAATATTATGACCAATTACAGAATGACAAGGAAGTCAAAAGTATCTTGAAGTAATCAATATGAGGGGCAAAGTAAAAACATACTAGGATAAACAAGACCAAAGAATTTGGATCCCAGCTGCTCAAAAGAACCGTTGATGCCCAACATTGTCTCATTTAACGGTTGTGAGCTTGCTTCCAAACCACCAAAAGCTGCAATAGATGGATCCTCCATGGAGCCATGCACTTCACCAAGATGTGGATCAGCTTCATAAAAAATTGAGGAATTGGAAGGATAGCTACTTTCTGATTTAACAATCCCTCCATTCAAACCTTGCATCAATCTCAAGGAATTAGAGTTCTGAATATGAAGTGAGTTAGGATTAATATCAATTGTTCTGGACGGAAAAGGTGAAGGTATTTGCAAGGATGATACACCATTAGTGAAGGAATTGGGTAAACTTGGAGCAATAGAAGGTTGTAAGCTCTCTGGTGTTAAAGATGGTCCAGTCTGATCAATAGTACCATAGCAGCCAGCATTTTGTTGGACTGTTAAGGGATGCACAAACGTATTAATATAATGCTCAGTGGGGCTACAAATAAAAAAGAGGCATAAGAAACACATTAAGTAATTACACATTGAGAAAACTTAAGTGATAGAACTCAAACTTCGCAATCATAGAAGACTTATAACAGAAATTGCAGTGTACTTTGTATAATCAATTTAAGCATAACATATAACAATTAGGAACTGATATAAATACTTGTAAATAACAGTAAAGCTCTGATCTGTTCACCTTAAACATATTCTTGTTTAATTTAGGTAAGACTACACCAAAAAGATTCATACCAGACCAGATCTTATTTTTTAAAACTGGTAAAACACAAAGCATATTTTTTTTCCAGATAAAAAATGCCCCTAGTATCACTTACATTGTGCCATGTGCGCACCATTAGTAGTTGGCATGGGAGCAACTCCAGTAGGTTTGATCTTGCCCATCAGCAGCCCCTGCTGCTTCAACAGTTCATTAAACTGCTGTATTTGTTCCTTCAATGCCAATCGAATATGATAAGCCTCAAAAAATTCTTGATTCTCTGCTTCAAGTCGGTTCCATACTACAAAAAGATATAGCTAGTAAAGTTAACAAACATAAAAAGAAAACAGCTGATCTTTAGTGGGAATAGGGAATCCAGATTGCAATTTGGAATCTCTATATTTTGACAAAGAGTTAGTGTCCGTTTATTATTTCATAACATTAACAATTAAAATATAATGGGCCTCAATTCAATTATTTACGTTACCCAGGTCAAAGTGCCAGAGCGTAGAAAATCAGGAAGAAAAAAAAAAATCTTAAAAAAGACCATGCCACCCATGGTTTTAGTCCTTGGGTACAGTCACAAACTGTGAAATAATGTGGATTGTTTCTGGCTATTGAGACCTAATATTTGGTCGTGGTAATATGAACAAAATAAATAAGAGAGAGACATGTGAAGGTATTATTCAATTATTCCTTTATTCTTCAATTTAATTTATTCCTTTATGAGTTAATGAAGTGTCTAATTCCTTATACAATAAATGTAGCTCTGTGATGGTAATATTAAATTGCCACAGTAACTTTCTAAGTTTTGCTACTCTAATAAGTGGGTGTTTTAACGATCTTAATTGTGCAGGAGTATTAGGTGTAAAGCAAAATGCTGTCAATGGTGTGGACCGGTGGCTTGGGTGCAAAGTGATGATACTCTACAAAAAGAGTGTTGTTATGCCTGGGAGCTCTAATTAATTTATGTGATTGAAAATTTGTATTAATTTTTTGGGGCTTCCTTTATGTAAGGTTTGAATAAATTGTTGTAATAATTAATCATGTTTATGTCAAAAGACCATCCTTTTCCGTAAGTAGGCTAGCAATAAACTACGAATACTGTTAAACTTAATTTTGTTATATATTTGTATGTCATGTGGATTTATTCCCCTTTTTAAATTTAAAGTACTTATTTAAAGAATATGTTAGCAGTTGCACCGTATAGGAGCTCACCTAGTGAACGAATAAATGAGGGAGGTAAATTTCATTATTCTGGATTTTTTAATCATCTTCTATTTTTATTTTTGTAGATTTTTTTAAAAAAAAAAAAATCTTCTAGAGCACAACCTTGTTTGTGTTCCCCTAGTTCCGGATTGATTATCACATATAGCTAGAAACATCACATGTGTAATAAAGGATACTTAAACCAAAACAAACGAAATAACAATTTTCAAGTTATTCTCACTTCCTTACCACACACCAAACAAGGGAGTGCAAACTATTAAACGTATTCCCAATCTCTAATTTCTACTCCCCAATTTCCACAATTTTATACCCGCTTTTTGAAGTCACTGACAAAAACTACACTGCCAGCACCACAAGTTACCTACCATTAACAAGTTTGCTTCAAGCAGCTTAAAGATAGAACTGAGAGACACTATCTTGACCTAGGCTAAGAAATAATTATTGATACACTTTAAATTTACATTTGCAAAGCAAAAGAGCCCTGGTTCCAAACTTTAAGTCCTACATGAAATGATATGTGAAAAAGGAAGCAACATTAAAAGTAGGATCCCCATCCCCTTAAAAAGCCTATATAGCTGTAACAACCTATTTTCGAATGCTCCAACAAATTCCAAGCTTGTGTTTTCCTTTAACTGACTATAATTCTTAGTAAAGGCCAAAGATTACTCTGCAAAAATGACAAAGATCACACTACTGTTCACTAGTGATGTTTATAGTTTACATTTGAGTGTACAGCACCCAGCAACAGGTGATAAATAGGGGTAGAAGAGAGCCTAAAATCTCCCATTTTCTGGAGTATTACCTTCCGGATATAGCAAATGACAAGGTGCGCTCATTACATCTCTAGAATATGAGAGAAAGTAGCATCGTGTGCAATTGGATGGCAAGGTGATGACTAATGAGAGTTTCACCAACATTATTAAAACTTTGCTAAATAAAGCATATTTATATACTCTTTGCATCCCCTTTGAAGTATTATTCAGATTTATGGGGGCTCAAATTAAGTAGTGTTTCATATTTAAAACATATAATTCCAACATTCTCCTCTAGTAGAGTAATAGCTACTATTATTAAACACACTTATATCTTCCTGCAATGTTGATCTTTCCAACTCCCATTCATCAGTCAAAAACTACTCAATTAGGGGTACTTTGGTCACTTTTTTTATCCTCCTTTCTCATGCATACATGTTACTTGTACCATATTACAGAAAAGGGCTGAAAGGGGTATGTAGTATAATTACATAAACTTACAAATTTCGATAACAGTAGGCATCACACTTGCTTCACGTGTGATCGTGTCCACAGCTTCTTTCTTACTCATGTGCAGTAGAATGCATCGCTCTATAAGATTTTTCACCTGCCATTGTGAAATTGGGTCAACCCTAGATATTGCAATCACTATAGTATTCAATAAGGAGATTGTAATCAACATAACATCCTAGGGGGGTGTTGGAGAGTGAAAAAGAGAAACTCAATGAGTAATTCCAGAACTACCCAGCCTGGAAGTTTAAACCCCACTCCCAAAAAAAGTTATAATTATAAAGAATTCGAGATGAATGGTAAAAAAAAAAAAAAAAAAAAAAAAAAAAAAAAAAAAAAAAAGCACAAAAAAAAAAATACTAACTCGTTTTCCTAAAACAGGTTAATTCAAAACTATTAGATGATAAAGCAATAGAAAAAAGAAAAGTCTAATGACTCTTAAAGACATCTTGTCAAAGATCTTGCCTTTATTTGAAAACAATATCCCTCAAAGTCCAACATTATAACAAAAAAATCATGAAGCAAAAACTTCAATATAATGCATCCATTCATACCCATTGTAATTGTTGACCAGAGGGGCCTCTGACGTCCCCACCTGACATGATTAGAGGACTTAAGAATTCCAGACAGAAGACACTCGCATAACAGTTGTAGCTCCTGTCAACAAGCAGGTACAACAAACTCAAATCTGTAGAAATTCCCTGAATATCATTACAAAAAGAAAAACAAAAGGAATCAGACATTACTGAAGAGAAAAACTTTATCTCAAGCAACAATTTCATCTGAGGAAATCGACAGTAAAATTTCTAGACTTGTGCCAACAAGCTTATGCAAAATAGCTTCACACGCCCTAGGAGCATTTCACAATAGAAAGCACCGGCATGCTTGAGAAACAAATCAATGGAACCGGCTTTAAACAAGCAGGTTATTAGTCGTAAAGAGCATAAATCACTTTCAGACAGCAAACAATCATTAGGGATCTTTTGCTCATAAAGCTGAATTTCAGCATAATTTAGCACAAAATTTTCCCTAATTCAATTCAATCTTAAGCTTTTATTCAAAAATTTACCTCAAAAATATTCTTCATATAAGTATATCATAAACAAACTAAAATTTAGTTTCGAATACGTCGAGTGTGGATTGAATTGAAGAAGTAAATACGGAAAAATTCTAAATCTTGGTGATTAAATGCATAATCAAACTTTTTCGCGTAAAAAAAATATTAATAATTACTATTCCGTACAAGTTCATTAATTAATTTCATTCTCGTATAACAAACAAAATTGTCCAAATCATAATCATAACTCGAAAACGACAACCCGTGGCAATTGTTCTGACACAAAAACACCATGATCACCCTTCAATTATCACTCTTAAACCCTCAAAAATCACACAAATTAACAAATTAAACTCTACTCTAGGGTTTCATATCCAAATCATCAAGAATCCATCGTCATCATCATCAATTTCATCATATCATCAACAAAACACAAAATTGACATAAATTCGTGTAAATTTCAGAAGCTTCTCAAAAATTCCAGATCAATTACACAAATGCAAAAAACATCAATAATCACGAAAAAAACGGCGGAATTTAAAAAGGAAGAATTTAACAAAAATCCAAAAAAAAAAAGAGGAGAGAGAAAGAGGGGAAAACCTGAGAGAAGGTAGCGTTGAGTGGCGAGGAAAGAGACGAAGATGATAAGAACTTGAGGAGAGAGAAAGTAGGGAGAGAAAGGGAGATTCTGCTGATTATGCTAAGATGATGGATGATGATGGGTGAAGAGAGAGAAAGAAGAGAGGAGAGAGAGTTTGCCTTTTTGTTGTTGATGGTTTTGGCTGCGCTAACGTGTGGAAGGCCTTATTTTATTGTGCGTGGTTTTGTGGGGCCCACATATGTCTGTAGTGTGGGACCCAAGCCCTTAATTTTTGGGGTTGGGGTAAGATAGCATAACACTTGGGAGTCTAGTCTTTGCTTTGTTTTTGCTTGGAGTTGGGTAGAAGAGAGTCAAATTCAATAGAATGAATGAATTATGATGATGTGAAAGGGGATTTTTTTTGGTTGGTTTTGGTTTTTTTCTTGGGATCTTCAATGAGTTGCATTCAAGTTTTGTGGCTAGGTTTTTTGTGGCTTGTAATTACCCTCGTTGGATTCTATCTGTCTTGATCTTGAATCATTGGTGTTTTCATATACACGTATACAGTGGCGGACTCACGTGTAGTCATAGTGGGTCCGCGGACAACCTATTATTTTCTATAAAAAAAAAAAAAACTAAGTATCAAGAGTTTTAGCTTGTAATCTGGTGGTTTGTTCCCCATCCTACCACATACGAGATACGGGTTCGACTCCCATTACTCTCAAACATTTTTTTTTTTTTGGGCTTTACAACCTCATTTTCACAATTTCACGATTTAAAATATCCCCAAATTCCCAATTCCCCCAAATTGAAACCCTAAGTCTCAAAGTCACCCAATTACCCAAGCCCCGTCGCCGTTCACCGTATCGCCGCCTCGCCGGCAGCCCCGTCGCCGTGCATTAATTAGTAGAGAATTGAAGAGTGAGAAGATGGAAAAACCATCTGTTAGCTATGGATATGCTGAGAAAGCTAAGAAAGGGGAGGATTTTTACTTGGTTAAAACTGATTGTCAGAGAGTTCCTGGCAATTCTGCTTCAACATTTTCAGTTTTTGTTGTATGTGATCTAACTTTATTTTGATTTACATTTTTGTTTTGGATTTGAGTATAATTGTATAAACAATTTTTTTTTTTAGCAATTGGGTCCTTTGTTTTTTTAATTTTTTGCTGTTTTTGGGTTTTTGTTGATATACAATTGTAATTTATTGTTGTTTTTGCTTCATTTTAATTGTTCAATCTTCATGTATTAATGCTAGTGTTATGGCTGTTATTATTTTTAATTTATTGTTTTGATTCTTTTTGTTTATGGTTATATAATTCTCCGAATAATAATTGCTAATAATAGAGTGATGTAACCAAAAAAGATAATAATAAAAATAAATAAAATAGAATGATTCTGGATGGGCCTTTTTAGATAGATGCTTAATTTGTTGGGGATTTTGATGTGTGTTGATCTAGTCTCAAGATTATATGTAATAGGGATTTGTAACAATCTGACTGATTCCAGATCTATATGTTCACTAGTTCCATTCTGAATTTAACTAGTTAGGAATAATTTTTCAATTTTGGCTGCATTTTTTTTAATCACAATCTGAATTTATGCTAGTATAGGGCATGTTCAGTCATTTTCTAAGAATTGTCAAATTTTTAATCTCTTTTTGCTCTTGGCTGATATACATATTTTTTATGGGCATCATGGAAATGTTGCTGCTATATACGCTAGGGATAACTTACTGAATCATGTGTTAGCTGCGATGCCTCGAGAGCTTGGTCGTGATGAATGGCTTCATGCCTTACCTAGAGCACTAGGAGGGCAATGTTTACTTTAGCCCTGTACGATTACCTGAGACAAAATATCTTAATGTTTATTTTCTGGTTTAATTTAAGATGAACGCTCTAGAAATTTGAAGATATTAAGAAATAGAGCATTGACAATGTAGTGCCCGCTGAGTTCCTAATTTTGAGAAACTCACTAGCATTGACTCATTTCTAGAGCATCCTTTATTACTTAGATTGGATTATTTTTCTGAGTTTTTGATTGTAAGTTGACATGAACTATAGCTTGCTGAATTGAGCTTCCTAATTAAATTATGACCAGTCCTAGCATAAGATGTGTGTAAAGGGGTTATTTTTATAGCTTAATGGGTAGTTGATCAAGGATTGGTGACTGTTGATGATTGAATAGGGCCAATAGGGGTGAACTTTGTCTTGGTAGCATTGTTCAATGACTTATGCACAATTCTCCTGTGACTGTATGGGAGTGTCTTATAGAGTTCATTTAAATTACTTTAGTTCAAATGGTAATGCTTGCCATCCATTAGAAAATGATGTTTATAGATATGAATGCTTCTGACTTTCTGAGCTTTGAGGTAGAATATATGCTGGTAACTTGTGTTTCGGGGTTTTTTGATGTGTCCTGCGGGAGAGTTACAATTCCAAGAATGCCCTTCGACGCCTGTGCCTGCAAAATCACGAAGACTCCTGGGGGTAAGAGCTCCGCCTCCGACGATCAAGTTAGTAAAGATACGGGAGGTAGAATGCACGTAATGTGGAAGTTACTTCTCGCGTAATGGGAGAATTCTGCAATTAATATTGCTCGGGGTAAGTATTTTTCTTTTTGAGGAGTATTCAATGTGAACAACAAATGTTCCAGCCCCCCATTAATGAGGGTCCTTCCACTATTTATAGTGGGGAAGGGATGGTTTCCCTTTTAGGGTTTAGAGGACACGTGTCAGCAGAGGATTGGAGCACTGCTGACCAACGGCTGGATGCCACGTGTCACTACGCCATTGGGCCACGTGTTTAGGGTATTTTTACCCCAAACATTTGCCCCTCACTGGTGCTGACGTGGCAGGGTGCCACGTGGCGCCGGTGAAAGGTTTTTTTTTTTTTTTTTTGAAGGATGGAAAAGCAGAAGGCGAAGAGTCACGACTTTTCACCTTCTGGGACAAATTCTATAAATAGGAGAAGATGTCCCCCGAGCTCTCATTTACAAACTTTGCCAAATTTCTGAAAATTTGAGAGCAGTCGGCAATTTGAGAGTTGAGAGCATTCGGAGTTGAGATTCGTTGGGAGCAACCGGTCTACAGACCGTCTGGGTCGTTGCAAGCTAGCCAGAGGTTTTCGAGAGGGTAATCAGAGAAACCCAGCCGGATTTTGAACCGCCTGCGTCTTCGCAAGCATCCCAAAGAATTTCCAGATTTTCTTCTAGGTACCGTCTCTATTCTTTCTAGCTTTTTCATGTATTTCCGTTTGAGTCTTTTACTCGCATTTTTGTTCATTGGTCCCATAAGTAGATGGACCCCTTATACCCATACCCGGAACCTAGCTGTGAACTCAGCCGGTTTATTAGTACGGCTGAGTCTAGAACTGGGTCTGCCGCCTCTGTTCTTTGGGACAACCCTTTTTCAACACCCATATCGACCGATTCTGTGTCTGTGCAGGACACAATGGCCAGAATCCGGTCTACTGCCAGAGATCCTAACTACAGAAGTGGGAGCTCAGATGAGCAGCCGCCTGAGGTCCCAGCTTCAGGCGGTGAAGTAGAGCAAGGAGAGGTAGAGCAGAGAGGCTCACCCGGGGGCGCTCCTAGCACCCCGGGTGATAGCATTTTAACGAAGAGAGTGCTCCCCTCCAGGAGACCAGAGAGAAGGTAGGCTCTGATGAGGAGGTCTCCAACTCCCCAGCCGGCTCTGATGCCGGTCACGTTCAAAGTAGCAGTAGCAGCTACTTAACCGAATCTGAGGATAGCGAGGAGGCGGAGAGGCCTTCTTGGGACAATAGGAACGATCCTCTCATGATCGCCGTCTCCTCTAAGGACCGCGAGCTCATGCGGGCTGCGCTGCCAGATTTTATCAAACGGCGGCCGCTGGGGGGTGACTATTCAATAAAAATCCCGGCTGCTCTGGGAACAATATGGTGGGAGGATGGACAACCGAACGCGAACGCTTGGTTCGGGTGCTACGAGGCGGCCTTCGTGGTCGGAGTCCGCTTCCCTCTCCACGACACAATAAAAGCCATACTTAGGGGGTATGGCCTAGGTCTCTGGCAATTAACCCCCAACTCATGGGTAAATATTTTAGGGTATATCGCCGCCTGCGAGATGCAGGGCCTCAACCCCGGCTGGGAGGCGTTTGCCCACATGCATTACTTGAGTAGGAGCCCAGGCGGCTGGAGAGCCTGGTATACCTTGACCACCCAGCCCAAATACCTTATGACCTTGGACAAGCCATCCAAATGGTCGGACTGGAAGCACCGGTTCTACTTGGTTAAGGCCCCAACTATGGCAGAGAACAGAGAATTCCGGATCTACAACCGGAAACCAGAACTCTTGGGGACCAAGTGCTGCCTGCCCCCTGTCCCGGAGGATGATAGAGAGACCATCCTTGACTCCGGGTTTTTTGAGTTAGTTCCTGACACCCTCTCATCCGGAGAGATAGTAAGGGTACCTAGAAACTGGGTGCCCAAACATGAATTTTTTAGGGACGAATGCTTCTTGTCCGCTTGTGGTCTAAGCAGCATGTTTAAAAAACGTATGTATTCGGAACTCAGCCGGTTTCTTTCGAACCGGATGCTTTTATTTCCTTGCTTATTTATTATTCTAACCGTGTGCCTTCCTCTGCAGAAGAAGCCAAGAAAATGCTGCCCACCGAGAAAACACCGGCTAGGTCGGCTGCCGACATCCGGAAAGCCAATCTCGAGAAAAAACTTGCTACCCAGGCGGCGAAGAAGGTATAACCGTCTGATCCTTCTCGTTTATTTCAATCCTTTTATCCCATAACTTATATTTTTCTCGTTTACAGGACGGGAAGCAGATGCCCCGGTCCCTTCAAAAACAGGTCAGGCCTCCGCCGACCCAACAAGAGTCTGCATCCAAGGTGCAGAAGACAGCCGACCGGCAAACTACCGGCGGCAAATCAATAAAGGTCCCAGGCGGGCCTGGATCTGCGGATGTGCTTTCTGCCATCCCATTGAGGACCGCAACCGGTCCCTCTGAAGGCCGTTCGGGCCGCCAAGGTAACTTCGACCTTACACTGCTTGATCTGCCCATGCGGGTCAAGTCTTATTCACAGTCTCGATTGCAGCCTCCAATCAGCCGGCAATCTATAGGCAGAGCATATGCGAGTTTCTCACCGTCTGTTTCTGGTGCATATAATTCTCCCCGCTGGCCGGACGGGGCACAATATGCCCGGGCCATGCTGAAAGCTGTCCCCAGGGACGAGAAGGAGGCGATCCCTGGGATCAACTCCTTTAATGCCGACCGGGTGCTGGTCGACCTGGCCGACGTATGCTCCAACAACCATGCGGTAATTTTCTTGACGTGCATTTTTAAATATGCAATATTAACCGGCTGTATTTTTGCAGGCTATGCTGCGCGTAGAGGGGCTCAAACGAGCTTATACCCGCAAGTCTGAGGAGGTAAGGAGAAGCAAACGGGCTGTTGATGACGCCCATAATGTTGCTGACTACTCTTTGTACATGCATGGCTTAGAATCTAAATCTATACGCATGGAACAGGCGGAGAAGACCAAGGCCCTCCAACAGCAGATTGATCAGCTGAAAAACCAAGTTGACCAACTGCAGGCGTCCCTGGATGATGCCAATAAAAAGTTGGAGGAACAGACAGAGCCCCTCCAACGGCTGAGCAAGGCGGAGACTGAAAATGGCCGCCTTGCCAAAGAGAATGAGCGCCTGCGCAAAGAGGCGGCTGCTGCCAATGAGAACTTCAAGGCCACCTTGGAGTCGGAGCAGGAGAGGCTCATTGAAGAGAATGAGCATGACTGTGCAAACCGGATGCAACGGGCGTTTTCCCTCATCCACCCGGAGGCGGACTTCACCGTCTGGGAACTCGCCTTCAAATATTCTGATCTTGCCATTCTGGCCGAGGAGGCGAATGAGCCGGGGCCCGGACCCTATGACGCTTGGGTTAGGGAGGAGATTGCGCGACGGCAGGCGGAGGCTGCTGAAGAGGAGGAAGTCGTTCCTGAAGCCGACGCAGCCGCTCACCCTGATCCAACCCAGAACCAACCGGAATAGGACCGGTTCACTGTTCGCCTGGAGTAGCAACTACTTCCCGGCCTGCGCGCCTTGTATTATCTTGTAATAGCACCGGATGAGATGGGCTAAGCTGTAATAATTTTTATTTTGAATATTAACATTTTCACCGGCTGAGCCGGCTTTTGAATGCTTTTTATGTTTCTGCACTTCAATACTAGAATTCTTGTTATTTTTTGTTGTACATATTTCTGCGAGGATAACCAAAAGAACCCCGCCGGTAACACTACCGCTTGGGTCTTCGCCAACTAGGCGAAGAAATTTACTAGGGTTGCCAAGAAGACCCCACCGGTAACACTGCCGTCTGGGTCTTCGCAAACTAGGCGAAGAAATTTGCAAGGGTTGCCAAGAAGACCCCACCGGTAACACTGCCGTCTGGGTCTTTGCAAACTAGGCGAAGAAATTTGCAAGGGTTGCCAAGAAGACCCCACCGGTAACACTGCCGTCTGGGTCTTCGCAAACTAGGCGAAGAAATTTGCAAGGGTTGCCAAGAAGACCCCACCGGTAACACTGCCGTCTGGGTCTTCGCAAACTAGGCGAAGAAATTTGCAAGGGTTTCCAAGAAGACCCCACCGGTAACACTGCCGTCTGGGTCTTCGCAAACTAGGCGAAGAAATTTGCAAGGGTTGCCAAGAAGACCCCACCGGTAACACTGCCGTCTGGGTCTTCGCAAACTAGGCGAAGAAATTTGCAAGGGTTGCCAAGAAGACCCCACCGGTAACACTGCCGTCTGGGTCTTCGCAAACTAGGCAAAGAAATTTGCAAGGGTTGCCAAGAAGACCCCACCGGTAACACTGCCGTCTGGGTCTTCGCAAACTAGGCGAAGAAATTTGCAAGGGTTGCCAAGAAGACCCCACCGGTAACACTGCCGTCTGGGTCTTCGCAAACTAGGCGAAGAAATTTGCAAGGGTTGCCAAGAAGACCCCACCGGTAACACTGCCGTCTGGGTCTTCGCAAACTAGGCGAAGAAATTTGCAAGGGTTGCCAAGAAGACCCCACCGGTAACACTGCCGTCTGGGTCTTCGCAAACTAGGCGAAGAAATTTGCAAGGGTTGCCAAGAAGACCCCACCGGTAACACTGCCGTCTGGGTCTTCGCAAACTAGGCGAAGAAATTTGCAAGGGTTGCCAAGAAGACCCCACCGGTAACACTGCCGTCTGGGTCTTCGCAAACTAGGCGAAGAAATTTGCAAGGGTTGCCAAGAAGACCCCACCGGTAACACTGCCGTCTGGGTCTTCGCAAACTAGGCAAAGAAATTTGCAAGGGTTGCCAAGAAGACCCCACCGGTAACACTGCCGTCTGGGTCTTCGCAAACTAGGCGAAGAAATTTGCAAGGGTTGCCAAGAAGACCCCACCGGTAACACTGCCGTCTGGGTCTTCGCAAACTAGGCGAAGAAATTTGCAAGGGTTGCCAAGAAGACCCCACCGGTAACACTGCCGTCTGGGTCTTCGCAAACTAGGCGAAGAAATTTGCAAGGGTTGCCAAGAAGACCCCACCGGTAACACTGCCGTCTGGGTCTTCGCAAACTAGGCGAAGAAATTTCGACCCAAAACCAAACCGGATGGCGTCTGGGTAATTGCCCCTGGATAGCGGTCTGGGTCTTTGCAAGCCAGGCGACTATCCATATGATATAGCTCGAATATACACTAAGTGCCAACATTAGATTCGGGAGCCAGTCGGTTTATACTGAATTACCGGTCGGGACTTCGCAAAAGAATCACGCCAGATTAGGATGTCCATTCACCGGTTGGGCTTTTGCAAGCATACCCCTGAATGAATTATGGCCTAGACCAAATGTTTAGGCCTGCTCTTAGAGAGTCAGGCGAAGGTACTGAGTACCGGCTGTCCTTCCAAAAAGTGAGCCGGCTGCAAGTTTGGGGTTGCTAGCCTGCCCCTTTTTTTGGTGCGAAGGATCGTCAGGCGGATTTGTCCGCCTGTGTGATCGCTTAGAACAATTTACCACCCAAATGGGAGATGTTATCTTCGATGAATTCACCCGTATGGGTGTCACCGGATGAAAAAAAAAAATTTTAGGCCTGCTCTTAGAGAGTCAGGCGGCGGTATTGAGTACCGGTTGTCCTTCCAAAAAGTGAGCCGGCTGCAAGTTTGGGGTTGCTAGCCTGGCCTTTTTTTGGTGCGAAGGATCGTCAGGCGGATTTGTCCGCCTGTGTGATCGCTTAGAACAATTTACCACCCAAATGGGAGATGTTCTCTTCGATGAATTCACCCGTATGGGTGTCACCGGATGAAAAAATTAGTTACTGGTGCCGCTTGTGGTAGGCACAAGACATGGCGGCTGTATACAAAATTGAATGTAATTCTCATTAATCATTTGAAAATTTTCAAAAGATGTACAATACTTAAAAGTAGTATTTTTTGAGGTTATCTACATTCCAAGTTCTAGGCAACTTTCTTCCGTCTGGAGTTTCCAGGCGGTAAGTGCCGTCTCGTACTTCTTCAAAGATCCGGTAGGGTCCCTCCCAATTTGGGGTTAATTTGCCTTCTTCATTGGCCCTACCGGTTGCCTCCATTTTGCGAAGCACAAAATCTCCTTCTTTCAAAGGTCTTTTACGAACCCGCTTGTTGTAGGCTCTAGTCATACGCAGACGGTAGATCTCATGACGCAAGGCAGCATTCCCCCTTCGCTCTGGAAGAGCGTCTAATGCCAACCGCATGGCTTCCCAGTTAGCCTCCTCATCATATAACATAATGCGTAGAGTAGGCTCATAATGTTGAATGGGAAGAACTGCTTCAGTGCCGTATGTCATGAGAAATGGGGTCTCACCGGTTGCCCCCTTTTCGGTTGTCCGGATAGCCCAAAGGACATGAGGTAATTCCTCTGCCCATAGTCCACCGGCTCTTTCTACTTTCTTCTTTATCCCGTCTGAGATCAACTTGTTAAAAGCCTCAACTTGACCGTTTGCCTGAGGACGGCCAACGGATGCAAAACAATGGGAAATTCCTTGGTCTCCCAACCAGGTCTTCAGGACAGGCGTTTCGAACTGCGGTCCGTTGTCGAAAACCATGGACATTGGAACCCCGAACCGGTTGATGACGTTTCTCCAGATGAAAGAAATCACGTCTTTCGTTTTAATCCCTTTTACCGCCTCTGCCTCAACCCATTTGGTGAAGTAGTATACTGCTACAAGAATGTAGCGGCGGCCGCCTGACGCAGGCGTATAAGGTCCCAAAATGTCCATGCCCCATTTAGCAAACGGAACCGGACTATGGATTGCCGTGAGTTCTGTTGCCGGTTGATGTATCAACTTAGCGAATTTTTGGCACTTGTCGCATCTCTTTACTAGATCCATGGCATCCGCTTCAAGAGTGGGCCAGAAGTACCCTTGCCGTCTGGTTCTTCTGGCCAGGGACCTGCCGCCAATATGCGAGGCACAAAACCCCGCGTGCAGATCTTCCAAAACTTCTCTCCCCCTATCCGGGGTTACACATTTCAAAAACGGCTGCAGGTATCCCTTCCGAAGGAGTTCCCCTTGATGCATAACAAAACTTGAAGCACGCTTCTTGAGCACTGATGCTTCTAAAGGGTCATCCGGTAAGGTACCATCCGTCAAAAAGGACCGGATGGGATCCATCCAGGTAGCAGTTCTGTCCAAGACTCCAATGGGATCATTCTGAATACTTCGTTTTTCAATGACTTCCCAAAAGACCGTCCTAGGAGCATCACCGGAGGCTGATGATGCCAACTTTGAGAGGGCATCCGCCTGATTGTTTTCAGACCGGGGCACCTGTCGCAGATGAAATTCATCGAAGGACCCAGCCTCCTCTTTGACCGCCTGCAAATATTTGATCATAGCCGGATGGGTGGCTTCGTAGTCACCAAGGTATTGGCTAACGATCAGCTGTGAATCTGAGCAGGCGTCGACCTTTCTTGCACCGGCTGCCTTACACATGCGCAATCCGGCTAGCAGGGCTTCATACTCTGCCTCATTGTTGGAGGCTTGGAACTTAAACCGTAGTGCATATTCAAACTTATCCCCTTCCGGGGAATGACAGATAACACCTGCACCACAGCCGTTCACCGTAGAGCTGCCGTCTACAAATAACTTCCAGACCTGATCAGGGTTTTCCGGGTGCACCGGCCTAGTCATCTCGACAATAAAGTCGGCAAACGCCTGACCTTTCACTGCCCGCCTGGGTTCAAAAGTTATCTCAAGGCCTTGTATTTCAACAACCCACTTGATCATTCTACCGGATGACTCTATAGCAGTCATCGTACGCTTGAGCGGCTGATCTGTGTATACCACAACCGGATGTGCCAAAAAATAAGGCTTCAACCGCTTGACTGCTACGAATAAGGCCAACCCAAATTTTTCGATCATGGGGTACCGGAGCTCAGCATTTTTTAAGACATGGCTGATGAAGTACACCGGCAGCTGAATGCCGTCTCTCTCAGCGAGGAGAACGACACTAAGGGCGTGATCAGAGACGGCTAGGTACATGTACAGAACCTCCCGGGGTAGGGGGCTCACTAGCCTTGGCAAAGAATGCAAGTGCTGCTTAAGCCTCTGGAATGCCGCCTCTGCTTCTTCACCCCATTCAAACCTTGACCTCTTCCTGATTGCCTGAAAGAAATAGAGGCACTTGTCACCTGACCGGCTGAGGAACCTCCCCAATGCCGCCAGACAACCGGTCAACTTCTGGACTTCTTTTACAGTGCGGGGAGACTTCATGTCAATTACCGCCTGTATTTTTTCCGGATTAGCTTCGATGCCTCTTTGGTCAATCAAGAATCCGAGAAACTTCCCAGACTCAACACCAAATACGCATTTCTTTGGGTTAAGCATGACCCGGTGCCGCCTGAGTGTGGTGAAGGTTTCTCGCAGGTCTGCTAGGTGATCCGTCTGTAGCTTGGATTTGACTATCATGTCATCGATATACGCCTCTACATTCCTGCCAATCTGGTTGATAAAAACGGTGTTTATCATGCGCTGGAATGTAGCCGGTGCATTCTTCAACCCAAACGGCATCACCGTATAGCAGAATAACCCCTGATCAGTGACAAAAGCCGTCTTCTCCTGATCTTTCTTCCAGAGAGGTATTTGATGGAAGCCGGAATAAGCATCCATAAAGCTCATTAACGCATGGCCGGCTGTTGAGTCGACTAGGCTGTCAATCTTTGGAAGCGGGTAGCTATCTTTTGGGCATGCTTTGTTCAGATCTGTGTAATCCACACACATCCGCCAAGTACCGTTCGGCTTCTTTACTAGAACGACATTTGCCACCCAATCCGGGTAGTAGCATTGCCTAATGAATCCAGCATCCAACAGCTTTTTGACCTCAGCCGCTGCCGCTTGAGATCTTTCTCCACCATGATCCCTCTTTTTCTGCCTAACCGGCTGCTTTTTGGGATCTACGGCTAGCTTGTGGACAGCAAGATCCGGGCTGACGCATGGCATCTCTTCCACTTCAAAGGCAAAGATGTCTTTGAATTCCTTCAGCAGCTGGAGCAAACCTTCTCCCAACCGTTCGAAGGCTATCGTCCCGACCTTGACTGTTCTTTCAGGACGGCTGTCATCTAGGATGACATCAAGGCAGTCATAAGCCGGCTGAGGTCGTTGGTCATCTGACCTTTCCCCGGCTAGTGATTGCTATTTCTCCTTTTTGACGGGTGCCAGTTGGTCCGCCTTTCTTTTCACACCGGCTGCCCTTGGAGCCGGGACTGCTGGGTCGCAGTTATCAATATCTATGGGCTCGCCCTGGCCGGCTGCACCCATAGTTGTCTTGACGTCAGAGAGATAGCACTCTCTTGCCGTCTTCTGGTCCCCGCTTAGGGCACCGACTGTACCATCATCCTTTTGAAATTTGACCAACATGAGGGACGGGATGATGACAGCCTTAGATGCGTTGAGGGTAGGACGGCCAAATATCATGTTGTAGGCGGACAGCTCCTCCACAACTAAAAACTTGACTATCATGTGGCGTCCTTGCCCCTTTTCACCCAGCCGGATCGGAAGATCTATGCTTCCGACCGGATGCACTACTCCACCCCCAAAACCGACTAGTGGGTGAGGAGCCTGGTGCATGTTACCGGATGTGTACTTGAGCTTGGTCAAGCACTGATAACTGATTAGGTCAGACGAGCTCCCGGTGTCTATTAGGATCCGGCCAACCTTCTGGTTGGCAACCTTGCATTCGATGACGATGGGGTCATCATGAGGCCGCCTGACCTTGCCCCGGTCCTTTTTAGAAATAAGGACCTCAGGGAAGATGTCTTTCGACGCCTGGCCCTCATCCACTGAGTTGACCAGCTTCCTGATGTTGTCTTTGGTGCCCCGGATGGTGGGACCCCCTCCGGCAAAACCGCCTGCTATGGTGAAGATGGTCTCTTCATCCGTCTCGGAGTTTACTGGGCCGGTTTTTGCCGCCTGCCCTTTCTTGGCCTGGGTATTACCCTTAGCCTTGGGTAGATAGGATTTTAGGGCCCCCTCATCTGCCAGACGGTCCAATAGCCGCCTGAGGCTATAGCAGCCATTGGTGTCGTGGCCAACATCCTCGTGGTATTGGCAATACTTGCTCTTGTCCCGTTTATTCACGGGGCTTTTCATTTCAGCCGGTTTGTCGAGAGACATCCGGTCTTTGATTTCCAGGAGGATGGTGGAGCAATCTTTTGTGAACTCGTATTTGGGGACATATGGTTCTGACTTCCGCCTGATCTTCTGGGCCGGCTGTCCT
This sequence comes from Chenopodium quinoa, assembly GCF_001683475.1. Classification (NCBI taxonomy): domain Eukaryota; kingdom Viridiplantae; phylum Streptophyta; class Magnoliopsida; order Caryophyllales; family Amaranthaceae; genus Chenopodium; species Chenopodium quinoa. Next base: position 79,953 of record NW_018745368.1, read on the forward strand.
GATCGGTCAGCTGCCCAGACCCCTTTTCTCTTTTCTTCCTTTCTTGCCGGCTGATGCTGTTGTCGGCTCTCTTTTTTGTCAGACTTTTTATAATCTGACGGCTGCTTGACAGCACAAAGCTCCGTCGCCTGTATATAGGCTTCAGCTTCAATTAACGCCTCTTGGAGGGTAGCAACCCTCTTCCGGACGAGGTCAAACTTAAAGGTCGACCCATCCTTCAGACCTCGAAAGAAGTCTGTATAGGCCACTTCGTTTGATAGTCCTGGAATCTGAATTCTCATCAGATTGAACCGTCTGACGTACGACCGGAGGCCCTCCCGGTCGCCCTGCTGTATTGCCCCTAGGTCGAGGCTAGTCTTTTTGGCAGGAATATTCATTGAGAAATTTGACGTAAACAAGTACGCCAAAGTTCGAAAGCTGTTGATGCAACCAGCTGGTAGGTTACCAAACCACCGCTGGGCTATGCCCTTGAGGGTAGCCGGGAAGCATCGACACCAGACGGCATCATCTAACCCCTGGAGGTACATGAGGTTAGAGTAGGCCATTAGATGGTCTTCTGGGTTGGTGGTGCCATCATAGGCCCCCACCAAAACATTCTTGATCTTAGGCGGCTGTGCCGCCTGGGTTATCTCTGGTGAGAACGCCGTTGGCTGTTCCCCCAAATTTAGCAGGCGCAGCTGCCAGTCCGTGGGTTGGAACGGCTGCTGCGCTTGCCCACCGAAAAGACCCGGTGACATGAAAGGGGATCCACCCAACCCATTCGGTGTGCCGAATAGGCCAGGCTGGATCACTTTGGGTCCAGACCGGGCAGAAGCTTCGCCCGTCTGGCTCCTAAGGTTCGTTCCCGTACGCCTGTGTGAGATGTCATGGAAACTGTCCGGGAAGGTCGACGTTGAGGCCGACGCAAACGCCTGACCTCGCTTCTCTTGGAGAAATGTGGGGGCGTCTGAGAATGTTTTCTTGGAGCCATCCGGCTGTACGTGCCGGATGGCCTTTCGCACCTCCCCTTGAGGAAAACGGAGTCTGCTTGGATCAAACCTTAAGCCCTCCCCCTCCTTTGGCTTGGGATGAGGGGTAGGAACTCGTTCTTTGACCGCCTTCTTTCCAGAAGGCTTCTTGGCCGGCTGACCCTTCTTTGGAGTAGCTGACCGGACGAGGCTCTTGATCTCACCCTTGAAACTATTCATGAAAGACATGAGTTCGTTTCTTGTAACGGGGGCTGAGCCCTCCACCGTTTGGGCAATTCCAGCCGGTTGCCCGGCTGGGTTGTTGGGAGCAGCTTGGCTGATTTCCCGTTCTCTTCTATCTTTAGCACGAGGGTGCTTCGTTCTGAAAGACCCATCCGGGGCCACATATGTTTCAATTTCGTCGCCACTTTCATGGTCCGTCTGGACCTCAGGCTCGACCACAGGCCGTTTGCCCTGATTCGGTGACACAGTATCAGAAGTCATCTTAGAAGTACTCTCCCCACAGACGGCGCCAAATGTTTCGGGGTTTTTTGATGTGTCCTGCGGGAGAGTTACAATTCCAAGAATGCCCTTCGACGCTTGTGCCTGCAAAATCACGAAGACTCCTGGGGGTAGGAGCTCCGCCTCCGACGATCAAGTTAGTAAAGATACGGGAGGTAGAATGCACGTAATGTGGAAGTTACTTCTCGCGTAATGGGAGAATTCTGCAATTAATATTGCTCGGGGTAAGTGTTTTTCTTTTTGAGGAGTATTCAATGTGAACAACAAATGTTCCAGCCCCCCATTAATGAGGGTCCTTCCACTATTTATAGTGGGGAAGGGATGGTTTCCCTTTTAGGGTTTAGAGGACACGTGTCAGCAGAGGATTGGAGCACTGCTGACCAACGGCTGGATGCCACGTGTCACTAGGCCATTGGGCCACGTGTTTAGGGTATTTTTACCCCAAACAACTTGGAGTTTTAAAGCACGAGATTTGTTTGAACAAACATTGACTAATTGTCATGAGACCATGTATACCGTACAAGGGAAGTAGATTTGCATTGACATAGACCCCGAAAAAGGTGTATTCAAGTTTGTGTTGATTGTTGAACACCTAGGTTGAGATCTTTCAGGGATTTGGTTTAGAGTTCAGGTTTTGTATAGTACAAGGTCGATGGACGATGATACAAGCTTTGACTATTTTTTGATATTATATGCGGTCGATGGACGATGATGGGACAACCTATTAATCAAATCCTGGATCCGCCACTGCACGTATACCGTAGTAAATTGTTGAAGGTAATGAAAATATCGTGGAATTTACTCAATATGAATTCATAGTTATTTGAAATATTTTGTATCTAGCTCGTTTGACGTATAGTGTATGACCCAGATCACGTGGCCCAATCAAAAGGAGACACATGTCACCCTACGAGAGATTCAAAATAAACCAATCCCCCAACTGACATGTGGCCCAATTTCCAAAAAAGCCGCAAAACGGCACAGCCCACTGATCTAGGTCAGAATGACCTAAGGGTACAAATCTCAATGACCCTATAAATAGGGAGATTTATCCCAATTTGGGGACACGTTCATTTATTACACACAATCAATTCTCTCGAAAACAGATAAATCACCAAATCTCGAAATTCGAGAAGATCCATTTTTACTTTCTGCACTTTTACACCACTCCGAACACCTTCTAACTTGATCGTCAGAGGCGGAACTCCGAACACCTGGAGCTTCTGTTGTTTTGCAGGTACAACCGGCGAGAAATTAGTCTTGGTGATGTAACTCTCCCGAGGGACACAAAAAAACCCCGAAACATTTGGCGCCTTCTGTGGGGAGAGTGCCTCTAAGATGGTTTCTCAAGAGATTGTACCTCCTGAGGATAAGCAGCCTATGACTGAGGTCTATTCAGACCATGATACGGATCCAGAGGTCAAAACATATACCGTTGCAGATGGATCCCTCATTACCAGGCACATCCATTCCAAAGACAACAAGGAACGGAGCAATGCTCAGGCGGGTCCGAGTAAGACCTCCAGCCAGCCCCAAGCGATAGGACAGTCTGCTCACATCACCCGAGACGAGTTCGTGAAATTCATGACAAGTTTCAAGGGAGAGATGAAGGACCTGATCTCCAAGAAGACGGCTGGTTCCAGCAAGGGTCAGTCGGCCAAGAAGCCCTCCCGCTCTGAAAAGGCTAAATCGATCAAGGATAGGGAGCCCACTCCACACCCTAAAACAAAAGAGGGGACCCGACCTTTGATTGATTGGACCAAGCTCCACTTCCCTGAGCCAGGGAAGAAGAAGGCCATCCGACAAACACAGCTGGATGGTAGCAATGATGGTACCACCAACCTAAAAGACCACTTGTTGGCATACACCCATCTCATGTACTTGCAGGGGTTGAATGACGATGTATGGTGCAGGTGTTTCCCAGCCACGCTGAAGGGCATTGCCCAGCAGTGGTTCGGCAATTTGCCGGCTGGGTGCATTAACAATTTCAGGACGCTTGCGTTCTTATTCACCTCAAACTTCTCCATGAACATACCCGCCATAAAGACAAGGCTTGACTTGGGCGCGGTACAATAGGGAGACAAGGAGAGGCTCTGCTCATACGTTAGGCGGTTCAATCTGATGAGAATCCAGATCCAAGGACTGTCTGACGATGTTGCTTACACAGACTTCTTTAAGGGTATGAAAGACGGGTCGGCTTTCAAGTTCGACCTCGTCCGGAAGAGAAACTCTACTCTTCAAGAAGCACTGATGGAGGCGGAAGCCTATATACAGGCGACCGAGCTCTGCTCCACCAGCAAGCAGTCGGACTCAAAGAAGTCTGACAAACAAAAAGGAAGTCGACAAGAACAGCCGACTCACAAAGCTGAAAAGAGCAAGAAGAGAAACGAAATCTGGGCGGTTAAGGATTCTGATCAGCCGTCCCAGAAGAAAAAGAAAGAGTTTAAACCGTACGTCCCAAAGTACGAGTTTAACAGAGACTTCTACTCCATCTTCATGGAGATAAAAGACCGGGTGACTATTGAGAAGCCTGCAGCAATGAAAGGTCCGGCCAAAAATCGGAATAAAGACAAGTACTGCCACTTCCATGAGGATATTAGCCGTGACACCAAAGACTACTATAGCCTCAAGCGGTTGTTGGATAGATTGGCTGATAAGGGGGTGTTGAAATCTTACATCCTCAAGTCTAAGGTGACCTTGAAGACGGACCCTAGACAGCTGTAAAAAAAAAAAAAAAAGCCAGCAAAGCTTACTAGTAGTTCGGACACCGACAAGGAGCCGATCTACACCATAGCAGGCGGCTTTGTCGGTGGGGGTCCAACCATCAGAGGCACCAAGGACCATGTCCGGCAGTTGGATGTCAGCTCGGTTGATGAGGGCTAGGCGTCTACCAACACATTCCCTGAGGTGATCATTTCTGAGAGGGATCGGAGCAAAGTCCGCCGGCCACATAATGACCCAACTGTGGATTATTATGGAATAATTCGAACTTTTGGGGTTGTTTTCTTTCTTAAATCTCAAACTTATATATAATGTGTGGATTGTTTTTTTTTTTTAGGCAACGGTATAGTGGATAGTTGGATACCCCATTACCTTTACTTTCTCTTACAAAAATATTACTCTCTCCGTGTTTAAATAAATGAAACGTTTTTCTTGTGCACGTATGTCAATGCAATAGTTAGACTGATAATATCTTTAAATATCAATAAGGAAAGATTATAACAATTGAATATTAATAAACTATTCATTGAAATGATTCCAACAAGTACCCACAAGACTATATTTATTTTTATATATAAATCACAAATATTAGTCAAATTGAATTAGATGAACAATGTAAAAAGTCAAAACGTTCCTTTACTTAAACACGGAGGAAGTAATGTTTGGGCAGGATCATTTTGAGTGTGAGGGCCCTAGGGGTGTGTCCTACAACCTCACAATTTCAACTATAGTTTGGGTCTAAGTTGGGTTAGATTTGCCATGTGACCCATGTCTAGGTAAGAAGCATTCTTTAGCGGTTTAGCCATGTGACTCATGTCTAGGTAAAAAGCATTCTTTAGCATTGTGGCCCAACTAATAGTTCTCCAGTAGTGCCCACCAAATTGGTAATAGGCAAATTAGCCAAGCAACACCAGTGGTGTTACACGACCCAAAATACAGAGTAAGGTCAAGCCCATTTTGGTTACCTAACTCCAAACCCAATGAGTTAATTAAATCAATAATCATGATTGTTTAGTGTTTACCATCATAGAGGTGGAAAAAGGGAAGGGGAATACTAAAAAAAAAAATTAGTGAAAATGTGAAATAAATAAATAGCAAAATTATAATTATTGATTATCTACAATTTTTTACGGAAATAAAAATAAAAAATAATCAAAGATATTAACCATGAGTGACACACAAGTTAGGAGTCATTTAATTATCCAATACATTTATTCACTTAAATAAAAAATTAAAAAAGAAGCTATTGTACTATCTAACAAACGATAATTATATTACAATCTTTATACTAATACCTTGCCTTAAGTTTATTAAATTAGATTAGATAAAATAAATTAGATTAGATTAAATAGATTGTGCAATAGTCAAAGGGCAAGTCTCCAAAATCTAAGGAGTTTCCTAAAATACTACTTCTTGTTGCGTACGTAACAGTAATAATTCCATAACTCTAGAAATCCTAATCCTAGTAGTACACGATTAAGCGTTTTAGCATTGTTATAAATATGGTTAATTCATGACCAAAAAATTCATTCGATCAAAGTTGTTTCATCCATCATCGCAGCGCAATGGCTTACAATACAAAACCTGTTTTCTTAGTTCTTGCCTTTCTCTTTACTATTGCCTTACCAATCCATGCACGCCATGATCAAATTCGTCCCCGAGTTGATGCTATCTATCAATTCGGAGATTCGATCTCTGATACTGGTAATCTGATACGCGATAATCCAATTGGAGCACGTTCAGGCTGCGGCAGACTTCCTTATGGACAAAACTTCTTCCTCGGACGTCCTACTGGACGTTGCTCTAATGGACGTCTTATGGTCGATTTTTTTGGTATGCACTTCTTATGATTCTTTTCTTTGTTATTTTGAGGTTATTAATTGTTAGAATTCTGATATTAATAGTACGAAATATCTCATATTACATCACATTTATTGAACGTACTTATATTCATATACGGAGTACTCCTTACGCTTAAAAATTGATATTTTCAAGAAATATTCGTTAAGAAAATTTAACAAGATTTGACTATATTTATGTGAGCAATAATGCAAACGTTAAAGTGCTGGAATTAAAAGTAAATGGAAAATATATATATATATATATATATATATATATATATATATATATATATATATATATTTTCAAATAATTTTTAAGGGCGAAAGAAGTATTATCTAGGGTTTAATTTTTTTTTCTTTTCTGGTGTTCATCATAATTTTACAAAAATATTTTTCTCTAACTTAGAAGTTTAATTATAAAAATAATGGTGTTGAAGTTGCATACAGTACAAATGTGCAACGTTTTGTTATATCTATATACGGAGTACTATATATATATAAGACTATAAATTAAACTACATACGGAGTATCTAGAATCTTTCAAAAGAATTATTTCTATCGACCCATTGAAAAAATTACGTATACAAATCTTTCAAAAGAATTATTTCTATCGACCCATTGAAAAAATTACGTATACACTAACCTGTTCTTTGTGTACGTTTTATTCTTAAATTTCAGCTGAACACTTCAATTTGCCATACCTTGACGCATACCTTGACCGGAATGGAAATTTCAATCATGGAGTGAACTTCGCCGTTGCTGGCTCAACAGCGCTTAGCACATACGAATTAGCTGCAAGAAGAATCGTGTCACGGACCACCCGTAGTTCTTTATTACCCGTGCAACTATCATGGTTTAGGTCTCATATTCGTTCTATATGTTCCAATCCATCAGGTAAATTATCTAAAACGTTACTTCTGGCTATTATATCAAATATATTGTTGTTAACGATTAAATTCAAGTTCTTTTTCAAGACAGTACGCTAACTTGTACAATTTATGTTTGTAGATTGCAAGCGTAAATTTGCCAATGCACTCTTTATTGTCGAATCTGGTGGCAATGACTTCAATTATGCTTTCTTTGGAGGGAAAAGAATGCAAGAAGTATATGGGATGGTGCCCGATGTTATTGGGACTATTAGAAGAGCCGTGGAGGTGAGTCGTCGTGTTTTTTTTTTAATTTAAGGGTTACAAATTAAATGATATTAACGAACTAGCTTGTTTTTCATATACATGTTACAATTTATGAATTATGTATATACTAACGAATATGTATCGTTTAATTATGCAGCAACTGATTAGTTTGGGTGCCACACGAGTAGTGATTCCTGGAAATTTCCCAATCGGATGTTTGCCAATTTATCTTACAACTTATCAAACAAACAACGCAAACATGTATGATGAACTCCATTGTCTCAGAGAATTGAACGAGTTTGCCACGTACCAAAACAATTTCCTACAACAAACTATTAGAGAACTTCAAAGGGAAAACCCGACGGTCACAATCATCTATGGAGACTACTTTACAGCCCTTAGAGAACTCCTTCAAAACGCCACCTCTCTTGGTTAGTATAATTCATTATTCGTCGTAGTGTTACATGTTTTCTATCAATTAAGAAATATATGTATACTGATTAGTAAGGAAATCGTTGTTGTCGATGTTTTTGCAGGATTCGACAGGCATGAAACGCAAAGGGCTTGTTGTGGGATGGGCAATAATGTGTACAACTACGATGCAAGTCGAATGTGTGCAAGAGGAGTTCCCGTGTGTGAGCAGCCCGACAAGAGCGTAAGTTGGGACGGAATCCATATGACTCAACATGCTTACAGTGTTATGGCAAACTGGTTATTGAAGCACAATATCGTTCCTAGCATCTCCAAAGCAAGGGTTTAATTATTTCATACCATTATACCAAGTAGATTAAGGAAACAGAGTTGTTTAGGATGCATAATGCTTTTAAATTTTTCTTAACACTTCTTTCGCTGTAGATTAAATACTTTATCAAATTTTATTTGTTAAGTATAATTAAATTACTAATGAATAGTTTTTGGATTTATTGGTTTCAAACTACTAATGAAGTTTAAAGCAAATCCTTCAGTTAATGCGGTCTTATTAAAAAAATTGTAAAAATTGAACTCAAAATACAGAGTAACATGAAGGTTTGACATAATATAGTAGTTGCTGAAATTTAAAATAACTTGTTGCTCTCATTATTTCATTGACCATAAATAACAAATGTTAAAGAGCTACAAATTGTACTAATTAATTTCTTGTAACATAGAAGTAATTACTCCATAAATAGTTGTAACAGTCAATAATATTTCAAACAAGGTGGCATAAATGTTCAAGGTCAAAATGAGAGGGTTAAAGAAATAACAAAATCTGATATTATTCTTAAATTATTCTACACTCAAGCCCAATGACCAAATTACTTCACAAATTGGATTTGATTAGTTTTGTTATTGGCCACTAAAGTCTGCAAACCAATCGTACAAAGATACCAATTTAAACGGCTTAGTCCACATTTCAAGATTTTCTAAACAACAGTTGACACTACGTCAGCAATGCAACCCTCTCACAACCCCTGAAATATAAATATTTTTGAAGTCAATATTATCCGGTTGGTAACACCGCGTAAACTAGTAAGAGTATATCCAACCGGCTACACTGTATAATTAGGGTGTCTATATCTCTAAATTTGCCCTCTGGAAGTATGAAAAGTTCAAAATTGCAACATTGACTAAATACAGAAGTTCATTAGTTGTAGATCAAAGCAAAATCTCAATTAAGTGGAAAAAGGACAAGGGTATCAGCAAGTAACATGAGAATATTCTTATAAAAAAATTAATTTATGTGATTTTCAGATGTTAAAATTGTGCTTTGCCACAAACATGGCATGATTTTCATATAACCATAACTTTAGGAGCAAAGTTTGCAATTTCCAGGTTGTGAAAATATTAAAAGATTTGATTTAGTTTAACATAGTTTTTGACAACCTAAACATGACTTCTATCCAACTCATAAAAAGTGTCAGAAATCTGCACTCTAAATTATAAAAAAATTATTCATATCATCACTATATAATAACATTAATCCAGGTGGGTTTATGCTAATTGTCTCCTATAGATAACAGCAAATTCTTGGATTAAGTGTGAATTAACTGTTATAACCCTGTTAATCCTGTCAATAATTCTTCTATTAGTATGTAAAACAAAATTGGAAAATTACATTTATGTTCAGTGTAAGATGATGTATACAGGTTTAACCATGAGATTAATAAATTAAAACTCTCTTTCTGTCCCCCCAACCCTTCATAATATACATCTCTCCTTATCATCTCTACAAACCCTCTGAGGGTATATAAGGAAAAAGAAACGAAAAGGCGATTATAAAAAAAATACGGGGTAAATGAAAAAAAATTAACCAAGATCTAATTTGATTAAACTACCCAAGAAAAAAATAAAGGGAAAGTTTTACTAATCAGATCACAGTAGTCAGACCACTGAATCTAGGTCTTGTTCTATCTTGTGATAGTCCATCTTCCATCAGTTCAATGGACTTTCTCTTGCTATTATTGTTCTGTTGATGTACTTGTTGCTGTGATTGTTGTTGTTCTTCAGTTTTTTGTTCTGTTTCTTGCTCTTGTTGCAGTTGTGATTGTGGCTGTGGTTGCGGTTCTTGTATTCGTTGTTCGTGGTGTGGTTGATGACTAGATTTTACCTCGGGTATTTGACAGGCTTCAACTTCAAGCATGTCTTGCTGTTGTTGCCCATATTTGGCTCTTAACATATGGGGTTTAAGCCTATTTACATCCGACAACCGCACTGGTTTAAGGAAGAATTCTTCTGCTCCTTCCTCTAAACATCTGATACATAGATATAGTTCCTATTTGGTCAATATCTCGATTTCCAACACAGTTAAATGTAGTGACATTGTCACAACTATTTCCAAACAAAGAGTACCAACAAAATTTCCTTTAGAGGGCAAGGAATGTCAAAATTACGCAATGTTCTTACAACTTTATGTCATTTGTTGGTTTTTACCTGGTAATTCTAGAAGGGACATTCTCAGATGACATTATAACTACAGGTATGTTTCTCAGTGAAGAGGATTCCTGCAGAAATGAATACTGATTGTCAGATTTCTGGACCATATATCAACATATTTGAGCTCAGTTGAAAAAATTCATTTAAATCATAATGTACTGCACAATTCGCCAACATATATTTTCACCAACTCAACGTTTTGCACTACTCGCTTATCATTTAGCTATGATTAGTTATGTCATTAATAGTTCATACAACAATCAGCAGTTCGGCCAATTCCTTTTATTTACACCTTTACCGTCCATTTGGTAAGTGGTCATAAATTACACGAATGATAATGAATTTGTGTGTAAATTAGTTATAAATATCTTCATTATGTTATTATTCATAGTATTGTGAGTTCATCCTTATTACCTCATTTTCTTCAAAAGTCTTCATTCCCACGAAGAGCGGTATTAAGTGATAATGAAAATTTATGAAACTATTCCCACAACTTATGACTGCTTATCAAAGGGGCCGTTGATGCCAAAATTCATATTGGTAATAAGGAACTGATGAATTTTGTTTTATTGGGCATAAAATTAGCGCCAATACAAAGGGTTATAAAGCTAAACAACAGATCAGTTGCATAAATTGTCACCCACAAGAACAAATGAAGGAGTGCTTCTAAAGCTCAAACTTTCTAAATTATTACAGTATAACTTATTTAATTGATTTTATGATTACCAAAAATCTTCACTTCTTTTACTCCCCAAAAATTTCTTTTCTTCTAATTTTTCTTGATCGGATTTTTTTTTTTTTTTTTTTTTTTTTTTTGGCAAATAGGAATTACAAAATCCTTGGAAATTCATTATTAACAGCAATACAAAAACAGCAGGACAACGTTAGAGAAGTGGACAGAATAATTCTAACAAAGAAAATACAGAAAACATAATAAAATATCCAAAATCAAATTTTGTGTGGATGCAATTTTAAGAAGATTATATATATATATATATATATATATTATTTCCCTCTTGTTGATTCTAGAAGAAACAGAACACAAATATATTTTACTAAATTCCTAATTATATCCTTAAAAAAAAAAAAAAAAAAAAAAAAAAATACCATCTAAAAGGAATTTTTCAGACTTATTTTAGATTATGGCAGTAAAAAGACAGTCAAAAAGGCACTAAATAAAAGATAACAACAAATTAAGTCTTAATGAAGAGAAGGGAAAAAAAAAAAAGTTGAAAAAGAGAAAAGAATACCTTGACTTTTTTTAACAAATCATAGCCAGTCATTCCAGGCATACAATAATCTGTAATAATTAGATTCACTTCTACTACTTCCTGAAAAAGAAAATTGAAATTATAGAAATTAATCAGATGGAAATGTCAAGAAAATAATATGCAAAATTAAACCTTTTTTAAATAAGAAATTAAACCTGCGGATTATCAGGTGAAATTGAAGGTAGTTCTTGTTCCTGCTCTTGCCAACCCAGAAATTCTAAAGCTTTACTGCCAGAATCCACTGTTGTAACTGTTCCAAAAAAAAAAAAAAAACAATAAAATGTTACAAAATCTATTACCCCTTTACTTTGTCATAAAACAATAATAGACTAGCAAAAAAAAATTACGAACGCATCACGTGCATATAAGACTAGTACCTTGATAAGACGAGGTTTTGAGGAGACGCTCAATGAGCTTTCTATCAATTAAGCTGTCATCAACAGCTAATACATGAAACTGAGGTTCTGCTGCCATTCCCATTTTTAGACAATCCTATAGAAAGAATTTATCTACTTAAAGTTTTGTTGAAAGAAACACAAAAAAGTTTGTAATTTGATGTTGTTTTTGTTGGTGGGAAACTGAGAATGGTGGTGGGATTTGGGTATACAAAGAAAGGGGAGAAAAGAGTGGGGGGGAATAGAAGAAAGAGGGATATTGGGTTTTCTGTTCATATAAGACCCACCCACGAAACAAAGAAAATAAAAATAAACACCAAAATCCCACAAAGTAAGATCTGACCAGATTTGGGTAACAGGATTTTCCAAGTGGGTTTTTGAATTACAGGCTAAGCAATTCAATGCTATTAAACAAAACCGTAGATAATTAGGCCCTATTTTTTTGAGCTTCTGGTTAATAGAGTATATTTCAGCAGATTAAAAGCAGAGCAGCTTATTTATACTCAGTAGAGCAGATTTCAACAGAGCAGAGCAGACCACAGCAGCTCAAAAGAACAAGCCCTTACTTGTTTTAAAGTCTTGTTTGATAGAGTATATAAATCAATCCTAAACTGATTGTTGAAGTTCAAAATTGGTTTGTATACTCCATCATTGCTCATTTCACCTGACATTTAAAATAAATTTAAACAATAATTAATGAATTTAACTTGTTTTTATTGAATTTTTTTTTTTGTAAGGCAGAGAGAATGGTGCCTAAAGTAGTTATAGGTAAATAATAATTGCAATGCGGGAAATTTGTTTAGGTATATTCAATTCAGTTTTGATAGAGTATAAAACATATTTTTGGGCCTCAACCATCACCTTAAGGTTTTGGTTGAGTTAGTCCTCTAAAATGGTATCCCATGATATGAGGAGGGCCCATGCTACATCCACACTTCAAGCCCAACGGGCTCTCATGTAAGGGAGCGTGATAAAGTATAAAACATATTTTTGGGCTTCATCCATCCGCTTAAGTTTTTGGTTGATTTGGTCCTCTAACAAGTTTATACAAACAAATACCAGTATTTTTCTAAGGTTGTGTTTTTTTCATCTGAAATAAGATGTTCTATTGGTCTAAATTTTATAAAGTCTAGTTTTAGTCTGAATTTTTCTGAGCTAGTCTAGTTTGATCTGATTTGATTGAACTTTTACCTTAGTTGTACGTCAATATAAGAAAAAATATAATCAGGTGATTCTTGTTAGATTCATTTCAAGGATTATTTTTCAAATATTTAATTTTCATAAATTTTACAAATATGAAATTTAAAATTTATGGCAATAAGCTAAGCAAATAAAAATAAGATTTGATTTGATCTGATTTAAAATTTTCTAATCTGATTTTAATGAGAATATATAGTACATAATAAAAAATAGTAAAGAGCACTAGAACTAATATAAAAAAAATTCATGAGTTTTAAATTAAATAACTATATTTAATTTGACCTTAATCTTTTTAATTAAATTTGATCATCACTAAATTTCTTGAATTTCACAATAAATTAATTATAATATACTACCAATAATTCAGTCAATTTAGAAAATCAGATCAAATAAATTGAACATATCCTTATTTAATTGATCACATATAAATAAACAAAATAATTAGTTAGTGAAAAAAGGAAGAGGCAAAGAGAAGTGAAACAGAGGAAGAAATAAAAGAATAAAAAATATTTTTGAAAGGAAAAAAAAGGAAAAATGATGGAGTGAGAAAAGAATGGTGGAAGAAGGGGTCCACGAAAATCCTGAAAAGGATACAGGTGATGTAAGCAATGGTGCCTTTTAGCTAAGGTGTGAAATAATGGGAAATTGAAGGGCTGCTTTACCATATCTTGAGCAGGTGCAAACATAGAGAGGCCATTTTCTTTTGATTCTTTTTTAAGATTTGTTTCCCATGCCCATCTCCAGAGGTCACTATACCACTCATTTCATGCATACATAAATAACATAATACATTATATTACCATTCATGTCTTTAATTTTGTGCATGATCATCACATCTGTATTAATCAAAGATATTAATGGTTAAAATTACACGTTAACTCGTCGAAAAACATGTCAAATTAAAATAGAATAACTAAAAAAAACGAAAAAAGTACCTCGTAATAATAGCTTAATTGCAACATCAACAAAAACTAACCCATTTTTATTTGTTTAACTTTAAATGAAATTAATTATTAATTATTCTCTAGCCAAGGAACATGTAAGTATTACATTAATGATTCACCTATAGTCAATTGATTTTAGTATGAACTTTCACATGAATCTGTGTATTAATTTGAGAATATAATTAACCCCTTTAAAAAACTTGAGACAATACATACACAACATTTATATTTAAGCTAATAGGTCTGAAATTGACTACAGTTACATTTTGTTCAATTACCAATATTTAAAAGGTATGGGTGCTTGGGGGTTATGCATCAAACTCATATAACCCATACATGATTCCAATCCAATCTCGATAGGGAGAGAGGGCATATGATGGTGGGATATAAGAAAGTCATATTGATTTCGTGGAGAGAGGGGTAAGTGTAGAGGTGTCAAAATCGAATCGATCTGAAAAAATTATTTGTTTTGAATTATAATCGATCCGATTTGATCTGAGAAATTCAGGACCTAAATCTGAGTTGTAATCGACTTGAACTTAATCCGAACCTAAATTTAACCCGATCTGAACTTAACCCGACACCGATTTGACCCGACTTGAACTCAACCCGATCCCGATATGACCTGACTTGAATTCAAACCGAACCGATTTGACCCGACTTGAACTCAACCCGATCCGAAAATGACTCGTCAAATAACTGATTTAATCCAATCTGTTTTAACCCGAATTGATATTAACTCGACCCAATTTTAAACCGATCCGATTTTAACCCGGCCATAATTTTAAACCTAACCTATTATTGACCTTTTTTTCAAGTTCTTATACTACTATATATTTACAAATTTACTAATTATTAATAAGTTAGAAAGTCTAAAATTCTAACAAATATCTTATACAAATTGAATTAGTAATAAAGCAAACTAATAGTACTCACAGCCTCGTGAGATTAAACAATTGAAGAGTAGTACCTTAAAAACAGGACATTCTTTTTTGTATATCACTATATGTGACTGTCATCTATCAATCTATCAGTCTATCACTAGTTCATTACTAATCGTCTCACTTATGTACGAAAGTATGATAAGTTATAGATAATTATATAATTTAAATTTGGCTCCAAGATAAACATTACACAAGAATTGATTGAATGAGAAAACTAATTCTTCGCGTTTCGTAATAATTAACCATGCAATATGAGAAATGACACATGAATGACTTGATATCGATCCAATAATAAGGTAAAAATTCAATCATTACTCTAGTTTAAAAAGGACCTTATTTAAATATTGATTTTAGTCAACTCGACCAAAATTTAGACAAACACGGAAAGGATTTGAATCGAAATTGACCAGATACTGAATCAACCTTATCTTAATCAAATCGACCTTGACCGAACCGATTTCATCCGACCCGAAATTAACCCTGTCAAACCCGTTTTGAACCCGATTCAAATTTATCTGAACAGAACATGAACCGATTTGGAGTTGACCCGACCCATATCCGACCCGCACTCAATAGACCATGACCCAAATTTGACTTGACCCGGATCTGATCTGACCCGACCCGATCCGAGTTAAAAGAATAATTTTAACCCAAACATATTTGACCCGAATAAGCCCGACACAAACTCCATCCGATTATCCGAATTGACACCTCTAGGTAAGTGTAGGTTTGGTGGCTACTGTTAGTACCCTTATGGATGGTGGTCGTGGTACAATTGATTTTTTTTCCCCTTATCAAACTTTAAAGAAGAGAAAAACAGGATAACCAACAGATAAGTCTGTTGGGCTACACCATGTCGCCATAAATCCATCATCAATTGATTTTAAGTTGAAAATTCATTAAATTTATATGTGATTGAACATAATCTTTCGTCTCTTACCTAGACTAGTTTACCTTTAACCTAATGAAAAAGCATCAAATACGAAAGCATTCATGTATCACCCAAACCCTTACCTTAAGAAAAACAATGCCTTAATTGTATAATTTTTTTAAAAAACATAAAAAAAATTAAAAGTAAGTAATTTAATTCAACCAACTAATTATGGTCTATTTTAGAGTAGTAGAGACTAGAGAGTACCATTAGCCCGACCCACATGAAAAATTCTAAAGACTCGCATCTTGTGTGCTATATTGCTAATGCTATTACAACTTGGTCCGTACAAGAGAATGATAATTATTTATTTAATTTCTACCATTATTTTATTTTTCTTTGTAGTGAGTACAATTTACTAGTCAAACTTTATCTTATGTATTATGTTCAATTCATTTTTCTACCTTAAATATATACTTGAATGCAATAAGATATAATTAGATTAGTAGAAAGTTAAATATTGAGCTATTCAATGATTATTAACATATTTTTGAAGAATTTAACTTTTAAATATTGTTACCATTGTTCAGCAACTAATTAAAAGTAAACTCTGCTTAAATTAATGTATAAAAAATTATGTATAAACACTGAAATAAAAATCCGCGTCATAAAAAAATGAAATAAAATAAAATAAAATAAAATAAGATCTACATGTTACTTCGTACCATCTATAATAAATTATTATTAAATTATTTCTAAATATGAAGTAAAAAAACAATTTAAACCCGATCTCGGGGAATTTACTATGATTCCATATCACATAATTATTAAAAGTTATATTGGAATAAAACACAAAATTAGTTTAATGATCCTCGACAAGTACTACAAGTCTATAACACATGACATACAGATTATTTAATTAAATTAACAAAATAACAACACATGATACATACACGCTTGGCTATGTTCAATGCACTAGGTTATCATTATATGCTCAAAAGGTTGAAGAAGCCCAAATCCCAACTTATAAAATAAACTTCTTTTAGGAAAAATATTTGTTGTGCAATTTGCATAATTTTTTAATTCCATACTTGTTGTCTTTTATATAATTATGTATTACCCCCAACAAATTGTTAGGTAGCTAGCTCCCCCAATTCGGTCGTATAAATTCTTTTTCGCTGCAAATCTGTTGCATAATCAAAGCCAAGATAAGCTTATACAAGTATTATAAAAGTTCAAGATAAGGTAAGATAGATAGGTTTTATTAGTTTCAACAAGTTTAGATAAATCATATTCCCTTCGTTTCTAAAAAAAATTATCTTACATGTTAGATATGTCTCGATTAAAAACAATTTTTTTGATAAATAATCAAAAGTATAAGAGGATAAAGGAATAAATAAAATAAATAAATTATTAATTATATGAGTATTGAATTAAAAATAGGATATTGTGCATAAAAACATGATTTTTTTTATTTATTTTTTTATTATTTTTTAAATAAATGAAGTATATTGGAATATTCCATTACATTCTAACAATTCACAACTAGTCAATTACATTAAATCATCACATAACTTCCAATGAATTAAGATAGGTTTAGGCAAGTCAAATTCATCTAACAAAACACCCTTAATTTCAATTAGATTGTTCATCAAATTGATTCTCATCACACCTCGTATTGTATATATATAAATCGATTTTTATTCATTCAATCTCTTCTTTCTTTTTTCTTTCTTCTCAATACGAGTGACTTTTATTTTTTATTTTATATATATGCAAGATCAATCAAAAGTCAATTACATAGTACTAATGAATAGAAATGTGAACAATTTAATTTTTGTGAGTGACAAAAATTGAGTGGGATCATCATAATTAATGTATATCACATGATTATCATTGACCGTAGCAAAATGAATTCATGGGCTTTTTTTTTTACAGTGATGAGCATCCAAATTCCATACGTTCAATCAAAACAAAATCTTTAGAGGATTTGGAAAGAAAAGGCTTAAAATTAACCAATCGTGAAGAATGACTTGGAAGTCCTTTTCATTATTAAAGATAAAATCTTTATGTTATGTTATGGTCCTGCTTAGAGTGCAAGTTCATCAATCTCGTGCTTCACCTGTTCAAGATTGATGAGAATCCGTTGCCTTCAAAGGAAACCCAATTATTACTATTGACTACTATGCTCTATATATGGCAACATTATCTTTTTTTTGGTATAATGGATTTTGTAAAGTCACCTATCGTAATTTTGTCGATGCGACTTAATCTAAGATTTTGAGTACAATAGATAGCCTATCAAAATTTTACCAGCTAAACTAATTGTATGATCTAAATAATTAGAGGCATAATTGCAAGGATACTCAATAGTTTTTGTATGTAAAACGATTTCTTAATTAAGATTTCATTCTTTAGAATATATTCTTTATCTTGTAATACTATGTAGAAAATAAAGGAAAAGAAAAAAAAAATATGTATATACATCTTCTTTTATTCTTTTTGATGATCTAATTAATCTTAGGGTTTTTTTTTAATCAATAATAATAATAATAATAATAATAATAATAAATCTTCACAAATTCTTATATATGGCTATGCGGCCAGCCATCATAGAAGTTTCATTAGTGTTATAGGGTTACCCGATCAGTGTTCAGGGGTTACTTCGTGAGTGTTATAAGAGTTACTCAATCAATGTTATAGGAGTTACCCAATCAATGTTTTAGGGATTACTTTGTTATTTTACAAGTGGCCACACGACGTGGCTAGCAGCACACAAGACGGTTAGGTTTGTTGTTTCTTTAATCATTAGAAAAATTATAATTATCATAACTCTATTTGTAAATTACTTGTTAAACTTTCTTATAGTAGGATAATTAAATTGCTTACAAATCCAATTGAGTGAGGATCTATCCTAATACTCTTTTAGTGATAGGTAGATTAACTTTATTTCAATTCTATCTTCTTCTTTTATGTAGGATGACTCATAAACGAGTTATTATATTGCCGCTCCTCTTCACATGAAATTACCTATGTTTATTAAGTTTCCATTTTGCTCTAATAACATCACCATGTAAATTAGATCAATCAACTGTTTCAAAATTGGGCATCAATTAGCTTAATTATATTAGTTGTGTATATATACTTATAGGAATCAAATTGCATTGCCAATGTATATACGTTATGAAAATGAATTAGGTGATGATCTCACTTATTTAAATAAAGCCATACTTAATCAAGCCCCATATAAATATATAATGCACGTTAGGCAAAGGTGCAAACAACGCAAGAACAAACTACGCAATAGAAAAAAGAATCTCGCACGGTGTACTGCGACTTTCTTTCTTTTGAATTCATAATCGTTGCACCCTACCAATTAACCTTATGGACCAACAAATCTTTGTTAGGATCTTGTCTCCATTAGCAATGATAGTTAACTAGCTTAATTTCATAATTACTTTCTTCGTTTCGGGATCAGATAAAGATAGTTTTTTTTACCATGCGTGATAAAAAAATTAATCAAAAAGTATGAGAAATGCGGAGTAAATGAAAAAAGTGGAATACTATAAGAAAACAATACTCCGTAGTAAAATCGTGGCCTTATCTATTGTTTAGAAAATAATACAAAGTAAGAAAAATTGATTAAAATGAGTAGTATAATATATAACTAATATTTAATTATAATATATATATACTTTGTAACTAATATTAAGTTATAAAATAAATTTACTTTTGAATTAATATGGATTACTTTCTATCATATATCTTAAAATGAAAAGTAAAATGTAACTTTTTTTGAACCAACCTAGGATGTCATAACTGTAATTTTGAAACAAAAGAAGTAAAATTGAGGGATTAAGGAACGTAGAGTGCAGCTGAGATTTCGTCTAATTAGTTTACCCCTCTCTCTTTTTGTTGAATGACAATATTAATATATTTTCTCTCTTCCACGTTTCATTAACTTATTTCAAAAGTAAAAGAATAAATAGTAAAAGTAAATGAAATTATTCAAAGTAAATAAAATCACATTAAAAGCACAAACATGCAAAACCTTAATTTTTTAATTTTAAATTTAATTTTAATTTATATATTACTCATAAAATTATAAATCAAGAAGAATCTATAACTAGATTCAATGTCTTTTCCCTTAAGTGCTACTCCATATATATTAATGTATAAATTACAGTATATGGTTAAAATACTATTATATAGTTATAACTCGTGTACAGTGCAAACATTACAATAATAACAAATTAAAAATGTTTCAATTACATTGTTATATGGAGTACCGAGTATATATTAAAGTTGTGCAATGGAATCAGTGGCGGACCGAATTTCCGACTGGTGAGTCACAATCGATAATCAAATATGTAAAATAAAATTTCACAATGACATGTAAGGAGACATTTACTTCCTAAACTTGAAAATAAACAACACGATTGGAGACCAAATTAACTACAACGGATGTAGCCTAAATACATATCAGTCCGCAACATGTTTTACAGGATGATCAATAATTTTGAAGCAATGCCTCAAGGCGTAAAAGCAATCCTTTTTTGGCACTTCAATATGATTCAAGCATATGATCAGGAATAAACACGAATAACAATTGATTCACAATACAAGTATACAATATTCCCAGCATGAAATAGACTCAAGAATTACAGAAATTGCCCAAATTAAAACCAAAATTACAGAGACTCACCCATATCCAGGCAAATTAACAATATACCAACTCTTGTTGATTAGAAAATGATTGATAAGTTGAGTCTTCCCTGCATATAAATTCAACAACCTAATCAAACACAAAGTTAACAAAACAAATGAAATCACAAGTATGAATCATATGCAAATAACCCCAACAGCGAATTACCCCTATTCATAATTGGTTGGACGGTTCATATTCAACTAAATCAAGCAATATTCAACTAAATCAAGCAATATTCCCCAGAAAAATTATTTACAAAGATCATCCAAATAGAAAATTGACAAGATTACAATACTAACTAATAATTAAAAAGCTTAAAATTGACAAGACTAAAATCAACAAACTAATATCTCCACTAGTCTATACGGAACTTCCAGCCGAATATGCGACTAGCACCACTAAGCACTAACCAGTCCAAACTGTAATCTAATTATAAATTTATAATCCTCCTTACACTAATAGTTTAATTGCTGTCTTATACAATGTCCGGCATCACATATTCACAATTTCACATAATGACATAAACAGATAAACTAATAAGTTCAATTTAACAGTCAAAACACAATTTGCACAAATAATGCAAATTCAATGAACATTCACCGTATATACTAATTTTAAGAGACAAGTAATGCAAATTTGATAAAAAATTCACAAAAAAAAAAAAAATCAATTGATGATTACCTACCTTGCTAGGCGGAGGCGGCAGGCGCTGAATGATTGAGGCGAGCAGCGGAGCAGCACTGCAGCAGGGCCATGCCCAACACTCAGCAAGACAGCAAGTCAGCGACTAGGCACTGGAGCAGGCGACTAGGCGAGCAGCAGAGGACAGAGCACAGCTGCACAGAGCACTGGAGGCTGGAGCAGGCGACTAGGCGAGCAGCAGCCAGCAGGCCAGTAGCACAGCCAGCACTGGAGGCGTGAGCAAACTAGCGAAGAGCAGTAGATTATGAACAATTAGTCAATTAGGGATTGAGTTGATAACTAACATTTTACATTTCACAAATTCACAATTAGGGATTTAGGGTTCAAACATTTCACAAATTCACAATTCAGATAATGCAAAATTCTCTGAAATTGAGTTGATTATTGAACAATTAGGGATTTAGGGTTCAAATTTAGTATTACTAAATCATAATTCATAACTAACAACTAACAAGTAATATCAACAATTAAATAAATAAATAAAAAAAAAGCTGAAAGATGAGTAGATGAGTAGATGACTAACCTGAAATTATGCGAAGAGGAAGATGAAGCGAACTAGCGAAGAGGAACTGAGGTCTGAGGAAGAGGAAGAGGCGAAGAGGAAGATGCGAACTTGCGAAGAGGAAGAGGCGAAGTGGGCTAGGGCTAACTCAGACGTTAGAATTTTTTATTTTTATTTTTAAAAAAAAAAAAAAAAAAAAACTTAAAATTTTTTTTGGGCCCTGGTGAGTCACTTGACCCACCAGACACAAGCCCAGGTCCGCCACTGAATGGAATAAGAAATCGTGAAGGTAATAAATATAGATAATGTTTCCATTCTTTTATTGATGTATAAAATTAGTTGCATTACTTGCATGTTTAATACGTAGGATATTATTTGACTAGCAAAGAAGAAGGTTGTTTAGTCGGTCAACGGCAATGTGACTACTTAGAAATTAGTAAATCGCGACTTGATATTGTGGGCATCACCTAATCTTTCGAAAGTGACATTTATGGTTTAATAAGTCATACTATTAGGACGATTATTAGTAGCTAATGGTATTAGCCACTAAAATACCTGCAATTTTATTCTTTTAAACTACCAAGTGGATTTTTTTTTTTTTCAATATATTTTAGAGTTGTACCGTATTATCGAGCTTATTGACTTGACATATTTGATAAATCAAAGCGTATAACTTTGATTACTAATAAGTGCTCAATAACTTTGATAATCTAATATCTATAAATATATACCACAAAAAAAAAAATAAAAAAAAAAATAAAAAAAAAAAATTCTACATGATACCTTCAACTTTTTAAAGCCGTATCAATTAATTACATTATTTCTACTTATTTCAAAATTAAAATCAAATCAATCATGTTTAGAAAATAAACTTCAGATTACCTCAAAAAAAAAAAAAAAAAAGATAGATAACTTTATTTTAGGAAATTTGAAGTATACAAGTTTGGTTATAAATATCAAGGTAATGATTCTACTATGTTCAATATGCTAAGATTGTAAAAAGTCATAACTAAGAAAAAAAAGTTCAAATAATATACTCCATAATGACCTGCAAACGGGTCATTCGGGTCGGGTATGGGTCGGGTCAAATTTGGGTCAGCAAATGTTCGGGTCGGGTCATTTCGGGTTTTGGGTCAAGTTCGGGTTAATAGGTTATCAGGTTAGGTCGGGTATTGGGTCAATACTTCGGGTCGACTCTAGGTCGGGTCGAGAGTTCGGGTCAGGTCAGTTCAGGTCGGGTCAATTCAAGTCCATATATCGGGTCAAGTTTGGGTTGGGTCAAGATCGGGTCCGGTCAAGTTTGGGTCGGGTCGACTTTGGGTCGGGTCATTTCAGGTCGATACTTTGAGTCAAGCAATTAAGCTTAAATTAGTAGATTTGTAATTTTTATACGGATTAATTATTAGTTTGTTTTTTTTTTTTTTTTTTATATAGGAAATATAGTTGTTTATGTTAATATCATTGTTATTGTTGTCATCATTATTACAAGAATATTGTAACATTAATTATTATTATTATTATTATTATTATTATTATTATTATTATTATTATCTATAATACTCCCTTTGTTTTTATTTACGTACTCCATTTTCATTGGACACTTATGCAATAATGCAGATGCGTGCAAAACTTTGACAAATAATATTTTGTAATTATCAATAAGTATACAAATAAAATAGTTGAATCTTAACAAACTATTCAATGCGACAATCTCATTATCTCAATAAGTATTTACAAAGTAGAGTTTAGTAGACTATATTTTTTCTTATGAATAAATTACTAACATTGATTATAAACTCAAATTATAATAGAGTATGAAATCCCAATTTAGATGTTTAAAAAAAAAAGAGTCTCAGTTAAGCACTTAAAAAAAGAAAAGTGAGTAACAATAACAATAAGCGACTAAGCGTCAGTTCCTAATTAATTTAGTGGAACTCTTTATGAATTACAAAATTATATGTTATTATGTAAGACGATGCTATAATAGAAACGCTTTTTGTAGGATTTGAGTAATAATAAAGCAAATTAACACCATTAAGGTATTATTAGCTTATTGTTAAAACCTATTAAGTCAATCTAATTCCAGTTATTTATATTAAGCCAAAATCATAACAAGGCTATTTAGTTTAAGGCATGTCTTTAGTATAGGTTACTTCATAGGTTGTTCTACGCTCGTATTACTATCTGCTTATCTATTACTCAATTATATAATTTATATAGTTATACAACACTACAACTAATGTAATGAATAAATTTATTTATGTAGTATTTTAAGGATATACGATCATTGTTGCGTATTATATGTATGTTTGTAAGAGAAAAAATTAAATTTAAATATGTCTAGTGACCGACGACCACATGCCGGGTAATTGTTGCAAACAATATTACATTTTTAAATTTAATTAGCAAGACATTCAGATATAAAGTTACAATTAGACATGTTTATCATTAAAAAACAAAAGTTAAAAGTGAAAATTTAGGAGGGAAACTTACCACCATAATGAATAATTTTTTTTGGGAAATTCATCCCTCCAAAAGCAAAATTCATTTTAAAAGAACCAAAATAGTGAAATACTAGCGGGAAAACTCCTTCCTTGTCTATTACTCCAAATTTACCAAAATAAATAAAAATAACAAAAAAAAAGTAAAAATATCATATTCCAGTACTCCACTAACTAAGAGAGAGGCAGAAAGCATTATACCCACCCAAAATTTCCTGAAAAACAAAAAACAAAAAACAAAGCATTCTACCCAAAACACCAAAACCCCTCATTTGTTCTGTCATTCTTGTTTTTCACTCAATTCTCTCTCTTTACTCACTCCATCTCACTTACCAAGCTAGATCCTCACCAATTCTTCTTCACCTCGGGATCAAGTGTTTGCGTCATTTATTGTGGGGAAATCTAAGGTAATTTCTTCTCTCTTCTATATCTGAAATTTGATTATTATCTGTAATTAGGTTTTTAAAATTAATTTTGGGTAAGTTGGTATCAATTTGGTTAGGGTTGTATTTATCGGTTTGGTGTTTATGAAATTAGTGATATTTATATTAGAAATGGCTTTCATTGAAGTTGTCTTTTCCTTATCTTCTCGCTGTTCTTCACTCCCTCTTTTCTGTTCCACCTCTTTTCATTACTATGAAATTGTTGAAATTGGAAGCTTTGGGATTCTGTCATTTTTTGGATTGCTTGAAACATCCTCTCTTACTATCCTACCAACTGCAGTACTTGACAGTGTACTTTAGTGCGTGGTTTTAGGGTGATTTAGTGCTCACTTATTGCCATATTCTAGCTATTTTTCTCACTTATCGCTCTGTTTCCACACTTTCTTCATATTTGTCATGCTTCACGGGTTTTGTTAGTATTTTGATGCATTTTCAGGTATGCTTAGACCCTTACGAGACACCCCGATGGTTGGGTAAGAAGTCATGGCCTTGAGGTATCTTTGGCTAGGCTTGAATTTCATTTGAAGACCTCTTGGGGCTATGCACGGTCGTGCAATGCTTGGCACGGCCGTGCAAAGAAGTTTGAAGATTGGCAAAACCTTCTGTGATGGCTGCACGGACGTGCAGCAATTGACATGCCCGTGCTTGGAGCTGCACGGCCGTGCATGATGGTGGCACGCCCGTGCAAGATAGCTGCTGAGCACGTCAAAGCTTCTACCTTGGCTGCACGCCTGTGTCACATAGTGGCACGTCCGTGCCAGGCCCCAGCTCCAGTTTCCAGCTCTTCTGACCATGCTGCACGGCCGTGCAGTGTTTGGCACGTCCGTGCCGATCTGATTCAGAGCAGTTTCTTGTTCTCTCCGCCCCCTTTTATTTTGGACTAATATAAATAGATTGATTGCCTCATTTATGAGGGAGAGGGTAGAGAGAGAAAGGCTTAGTAATAGTGCTTTAGGGTTTAAACATTATTTTTTTCTTAGATTTTGTTTAGTTCCTAATCAAATTTAAACACTTTATAATTGATTTGAAGATTATTCCAAGTTTGAAAAGCATTGCAATCAAGATTTTGAAGTTTCTCATTTAGTAACATTTCTTATCTCTCTTTACTCTTAATCTTTGTTTGTTTTATTTCGCATGATTATTTGAATCTCTTAGTCCCTATTTATGTTTATTTGAATGTTTAGCACTATTTTTGGTGAATTTCTCTTTGATGATTGTTGAGCAAGATAGAACCCTAGATTTTGATTTTGTGCTTTTCAATATGATGTGTGAGTAGTTCCTTAGCTAGGGGTTGGGTGAAACCCAACCTAATGGTGATTATGCGAGCTTAGTGATTTTGATGATGGATTGTGATTAAAATGGATTATATGGGATTGCTTGTTAGTTCTTCATGATAGGAGTAATTAACCTAGATTATTGAACTTGATAGCATGAAATGTTTGGTTCGACATGGAAATGTGAGTTGAACGTTTCATTACCTATTACAATATGATTATGTATCTTTTGTTGCTAAGTTAATGAGGGATCTAAGCTTAGTGATATGAGTTATTTTCATATCGTTTGAAGTTGTTCTTGCATGTGGTCTTTGCTATTCCATTATCCTTATTCCTCCCTATTTTCCTAATTGTTATTGGTTGAGTGAATCTCATTCCCCTAGTGTTTTAATCCCTTGAATTCAATCCTTAGTTGTAGTTTGTTAGTTAATCACCACTTACACCTTCATTTCGATTTAGCTTGAGCGTTAAGATTATTTAGCAATTGATTCCCGTTCTCTGTGGACCGAACCCTTGCTTGCCATTGTACTTGTTTGAGCGAGGTGTTTATTATAAATGTGTTTGACTTAGCCTAGATTGTGCGACCGATTTAGCGCTTGTCAGTACTCCATTTTTCCCCCCTCTGTACGAATTAGTGTGAAATCCACTTTAGAAGATTAATAGGAAATCCACTATCTTTAGAAGATTTTAAAT
Source organism: Chenopodium quinoa (assembly GCF_001683475.1). NCBI lineage: Eukaryota > Viridiplantae > Streptophyta > Magnoliopsida > Caryophyllales > Amaranthaceae > Chenopodium > Chenopodium quinoa. Next base: position 106,478 of record NW_018745368.1, read on the forward strand.
CACGACATAATAAAGCAATTGGAATTTTCTATTTTTCTAATTGTTAAAATCCAAACACAATTTGATAATCTAATAATTAAGTTTATTGTAGTTACAACTCATAGTAGTTTCCTTATTTGGTTTAAGAAATGAGAGTCTTTAGTCTAAGTTCATAAATTAGAGTCTTTACAACTAAATAACTAATAGTAGTTTTGAATTTTTGCTCCTATAATCTGTCTTAGTATAAGGTCTGAGTATTCTTTACACCCCTGCTCTTGGTTTATTGAAAAATCCTTTGCATTTTGTTTTATGTGGATGGTACTTAAACGCTAGTTAATTGTAATTACAGGCTGATTTTAAGGTTGTCTGCAATACTCTTAATCATCAGCTAGCTTCCTTTGCCTTTCTTATATTTCTCAATTAAACTCTGTTATGCTTATTTAGTTATCTTATCAAATCATGTTGATATACTCTTTTAACTTGATTTTGTGGCAATCTGATGTATTCTAAATATACTCACAATATGTACTCTGTCTCTGTATCATGAAATATTCGTCAATTCAATTAACACTGGACTAATGATCAAATTTCCTCTTCTTTTTTTTTTTTTTTTTTTTTTTTTTTTTTTTTTGAGCATGGATCATATTATTTATGATGAACCTGTTTATTCACCAGATGAAATAGACTATGAGTGTACACTAGAGGAAGAAGCCGATGTTACTATTTCACCTGTAGTTACAATTGAAAGCAATAATGTGGATGCTGACACTATACAACCTGTACTTGCTGCTTTAGATAAGAAACGGAGCTCAATTTGGCTGGAATTCCTCACACTTGACAAGGCAGAATCTAGTGATGGGAAACAAAGGTCAATTTGTAAACATTGCCAGAAATCTTCCTTCATTTCCAATGCTCATTATGGAACCCAAAATATGCAAAGACATCTTAGAAAATGCAGCGCATATGCGAAACATTTGAAAAACCAAGGAGGAAACAAAGGTAAAGTGACCTTTGACCAGAAGGTGTATAGAGACTTGGTAGCTAAAGCCATAATAAAACATGGATATGCTTTTTCTTGGGTTGAACATGATGGTAATAGAGAAATTCATGCATATTTAAATGATGAAGTAAATTTCATTTCTAGAAATACTGCTAAAGCTGATTATTTAATTTTAAAATGCATAAAACTTTGAAGACTCGATTAAAGGAAACTCTTCGTAAAGTCTCTAGTCGTATCTCTTTGAAATGTGATATGTGGACTTCTTGTCAAACAGAGGGATATTTATGTTTGAATGCTCATTATGTGGATGATAAATGGAAATTAATTAGTATAGTGTTGAATTTCAGTCATATTGACTCACCACACACCGGAAAAACCATGTATACTGCTGTGTTGCATTGTCCATGCTTCAAGACTGGGGTATTGATGATAAGATTTTTTGCTTCACATTAGACAATGCCTCTAGTAATGATAGAATGCAAGATTATTTGAAAGAAAATCTACTTGCAAGAGATGCTTTGTTGTACAATGGTGATTTTTTTTCATGTACGATGTGCTGCACATGTATCAAATCTCATTGTTAAAGATGGATTTAAGGTCATTGAACATATTGTTGAGAAAGTAAGACTTTGTGTGAAGCGTGTTAAATATTCTGAAACAAGAAAAAATACTTTCCGATCTTGTGTGAATTTAGCTAAGATAAAAGAAACAAAATCGTTGTGGCTTGATCTTCCAACAAGGTGGAACTCTACATACATGATGCTTGATAGGGCTATTTTATATTGTGAGGCTTTTAGGGAAATGTCTGAAGTTCAGCAGTGTTGGCCTAATTCTGAAGAGTGGGATTTACTTGAGAAAATTCGGGATGTTTTAGAACCGTTTCATGAGATAATTGAGTTGTTTTCGGAAAGTAATTATCCTACCTCAAATTTGTATTTCGGGAATGTTTGGAAAATTCATATGCTTTTGATGGAGTTGGAGCGTGATGATGATGTTGTTTTGAGGACAATGGCAGTAGAAATGAAAAGCAAGTTTGACAAGTATTGGTTCTACTCAGAAAAGGATAACTATAGCATGTTATTTGCATTTGTTGTGATTCTTGATCCTCGTTGCAAATTATCTGTGTTAAAGTTTTGTTATGAAAAGATATTTGGAGATGTAGAGGCTACCTTGAGAATTAGTGATCTTCAATTTAAGTTGGAGAAGTTTTACAAGCTATATACCCAAAATGGAACATCAACGACACCGAACATCAACACTAACATGGGAAATGCCTCAAGCTCCAAAACCTCCACAAGTACTTCATATGGAAACTGCAAGCAGAAATTTGACTATTTTGCGATAATTATTCTTCTTAGTTTTAATTGCAATACATTATGTTTTCTTTTTTTAAGTGCAACTACCTTCTGTATTTTTTTTTTCGGAACTACCCTCTGTCTTCTGGTTTTTTCTACAACTACATTATGTTTTCAGCTTTTTATTTTTTTTTAACTATCTTCTGTTTTTTGATTTTTTTTTATGCAACTATGTACCTTCTGTTTTTTGATTTTTTTATTTTTTTTTATTTTTTATGTAACTACCTTCTTTTTTCTTGTTTTTATTTGTTTATCTGGTGTTCTTCCTGTTGTCATTATGTTCTTGTTGTGTTTAGTTTATCTTTTTGTCTCCAGTTTCTGGTTTTTTTTCTTTAACTAATTTCTAATTTTTGCTTTTTCTAATGTTAATATGACGATAAAGAGGCCTCTTCTACTTTAGGTGAGAGGTCAATATTGGATATTTATCTCGAGGACCCTAAACTTGATCGAACGGCGGAGCTTGACATATTAGCTTTTTGGAAAGAAAATGAACATCGATATAAAGAGCTTTCCCATCTTGCTAGAGATATTTTAGATGTGCCCTTGACAACCGCTGCCTCGGAATCAACATTTAGCATAGGAAGTCGAATGTTGAATAAATGGAAAAGTTCTTACATTCATGAAAATGTAGAGGCTTTGATAACAACTCGTAGTTGGATGTTCTCTTATGAAAGTAAGTATTTTGCTTTTACGTTATATTTGTAAATTTGTAGTAATTTTTGTTTTTATGTTTATGTAGCAATGAAGATGATGGATTTGTTGGTTCTTATGTGGATTGAGCTCCAACCGAAACACGTGCTTGATGTCAACAATTTTAGGGTGGAATATTGGAGTACGGTAGTTAGAATATAAGTTTGGTTACTATCTTTGTCAATTAAAACTTGTAATATTGAACATTTTGTTATGTAAATGTTGATGCAGAAATTATTGTACCACTTTTATTTCAACACTTGTGAAAGTTGTGACTAATTAGCATTAATTTGCTATTGAACTAAGGTTTTGGAGCTTGATTTTCAAGTTTATTTTTGCATACAATTATTCACTGAAATTTTAGTAACTTTTTATTAATCTTGTGGTGAAACTCCACAAGTTTGGTGTATGGATCTTATAGTATGGCCATTAATTTTCAATCGTTTTTCCAATTTGTTATAAGTTTAAACACAATGGTGAAAAGAACCAAGAAAAGGAATACAAAATATATGTAAATTATTCACTTATAATGTTACACATTACTAACAAAGTTTTAATAACCAAGTCGGTTTGGTTCAAGCTATTTCGATTTGGGCATGTTCGGGTCACGCACGTAATGCGGGCTTAAATCAATTTAGGTCATTTTGCGTATAAGGTAGTTTTAGTTCGGGTCATTTTGGGTTCCGGGTATGTTCGGGTCAATTAATTCGGGTTAAAATCGGGTCAGGTCAATTCAGATTTCGGGTCCATTCGGGTCGGGTCGTTTCGGGTATCGGGTCAAATTCAGGTCGGGTCATTTTGGGTATCGGGTCAAGGTCGGGTTTTGGGTCAAGGTCGGGTCAACTCCACATCGGGCCGGGTATGGGTCAGGTCGGGTCAATTTCGGGTTTCGGGTCATTGTTTTCTGGTCAATTTCGGGTCATGGGTCGGGTCATTCGGGTCTGAATCAGGATTATCAAGTCTACTTCGTATGTCAATTTTAGACTCAATAAATTAATATAATTAAAATTCAAGTGAATAAAACACATCAGTAGCACAGCATTAGTAAACATTCCATTTTAACTGCAGCGATTGGTTTTTTTTTTGGAACACTGATTGTTAGGTGTTTGGATGTCCACCTCATTTGAAATTTGCAGCATTAAATTAACAATAATCGAAAAGTCAATCAATTCCTTACTGATAAAATAAATCATTTCACTTTGGGTAAGGTCAAACCTCAGTAGCAATTAGCAATAAAAAAAAAAAAAAAAAAAAAAGGGAGCACTTCCGTCACGACCTAGGTCATCATATGCAATGTCTATCATGTATTCGTGTTTACTGGGTAAAGGAACAAATGAACAATCAAAGGATTCAAAGAAACAAAAGATTTTGTGATGACCAAATCTTATGGAATTCTCGAAGCAGGAAAAGAAATTAAAAATAGTGCACCAAATGCAAAGGTCAAAGGGAAAATTAAATGAACCACTACATTCTCTTAAGGAGTACGGGTACTCCACATTAATTAAAAAAAAAATATACTTTTTATATAAGCGTTTGCAAAAATAGACTTTGTAAGGCTTAAGCCCTGTTTTTTTGAGCTTCTGAGCAGAGCAGAGCAGGGTAGAGCAGATCAGATTTTTTTTTTTTTTTTTATTATTATTATTATATTATTATTATTATTATATGATTTTTTTAAAAGATTTATTTACTCTTTTTATAAAGTTAGAAAATATGTTAAATAATATAAAATATTAAATATTATTATTATCAATTAATATTAAATATTAATTATTATTATTATTATAAAATATTAATTATTATTATTATTATTAAATATTAATTATTATTATCTATAAATATTAGTTATTATTAATAAATATTAATAATTTTTATTTTTATTTTTATTACATTTTAATTATTATTATTATGATTAATTATTAATTTTAAGCAGAGCAGGGCAGAGCAAATCAGAGCATGGCAGAGCAGAGCTGAGCACAGGGCCTTAGTATTCCCTTCGTGGCTTATTATTGTTTAAGTATGAAATCGATTTTGCGAAAGTAGGCTTGGCTTAGTATTTTCTCCGTAATTGTTTAAGTGACACATTAGCAGATTAGCTATTGCTCGGTGTTTTTGGAGAATTATTTGAGGTGATCATGGGCGGGCGGGGCGAGGTTGGACCTAGGCAAAAAGTTGGCCTATAATGGACCAAGGGATTGACCCGGTCCAAGATTGAGCCAAAAAATGCACAAACTCTATTTTGGGCCATTTTTCGGGCCGAGTAAACCTGTAAGACCAGAGAACCTAATCAAATCCGGTTAAATTTTAGGTCAAACAAATTAAATTTTGATCAGATTTAAGAATTAGGGTGCATAACTAATGTAGTTTGTTGGAGAATTAAATATTCATATTTGAGATCGATGAGACAAATAATAAAGAAGTACCTGAGGGTCAAGGAGAAAGAAATAATTTAAATTGTAGTACTATACTAGTCGAGGATCACAGTAGAGAGAGATATATTAAGTGTAATATTATTGTTTTTTCGAGAAAAAAAAAAAAAAAAATCCAAGGAAAATGTATCACTCTAAGCGAGAGGATTTTATTGTAGGGTCAAGTTGGATTCCTTTATTTCTTCCCACCCGAACTTTAAGGCCAAGTGTTTACGGTGTTGTCATGGATTCGTTATCTTTTCAATGATATGATTTCCATTCAAGACTCTCACTTGTACTTGAATTAACAAAGAAATATTGAAAAATTCCAACATAGTTAATTACATAGAACTCTAGTGCAGGTTCTTTTTTCCTATTTTGACCTTTTGCATAGGAAAGGAAAAAAATATACTTGAATAACAATACTTAGGATCGAACAATGTTTACAATCTAAATAAACTCACGTAAGAGTAGTCGAAGAGAAAACAATTCACATTCATGTCCATTGAATAATCAAAAGAATATTAATGTTCCATCATACAAATTAAATAAGACACTTGGAGGAATTGATCATGTTATCAAATTTCATGCTTCTACTAACCGAGCTAGTGGGAGCTACCAATTATAATTGATATTTGCCTACAAGTTTTGTATATATAATTTTTTTTTTTTTTTTTGGGGGGGTGGGGGGGAAGCTTTAGAAAGCAAGGGGCTAAGAGTTGGTCCGTAGCAGGCCTTCACTAGCCCCGCTTGCTCCGCCCTGGCAATTCGATCTTAATGTTGAGCTCCATTTCCACATACATCGTGCTTGAAACTAGGCTAACTTTAATAGATCCTACTTCATTAATTAAGCGGATCATATATGTAGCACCCATGTCTTTAGACCAATAAATCGTTATATGAAGTTAAAGGGGGCATAACCACAACCTAGTGGTACTACAAGCTTAACCTTGCCCACCTTAGTAATAATCCTTACAGCCTCACTCCTAGTCCTAGACTCAACTTTATGTATGTAAGGGTGGTTAGGAGGGATGAATATAATGATGATGATGAAGATGATTATAGATAAAGCTACACTTTGAACTTAGCTTGTATCTCTAATCAACCAACTAATTATGTTAAGATTAATTAGTTTTAATCGGCTCCTTATATATGCATTGATACCTAATTAACACATAATTTGAAGATTGATCAACTTGCTGCTTAATTAGTAGATATTGTGTAGCTATGTTTAGGCAAGGTTATAAATGTGAGAGAAAAGATATTATAGAAATAATGTAAACTATATGGCTCCAAATTGACCAAATTTCAATAGAGTCTATTGATCCATCATGCCTCTTGAGTCTTGAACCACACATGTTTGGAAAAAAATGGAACCAAAATGTTTCATTGTTATTTGCTTGGGATACCTTAATAATGTGTTTTTGAAAGAGAAAATCCTCTATCCTTTGAAATTATTGGATACAAACATGTTACATTATTGCAATCAATTTCCTTATATAATGTGATAGACCACACAATCCACATACATAATGAATGTAGTGCATTGGTATTCAATTTATACACGCGTCGCAGCCCTCTAAGGTGGATCATTTTGCCCGGAATTTATATTTTGCCATATCAATTTTTCACTATTATATTGTTCACCAACACTTTAATAATTTGCAATTTTAATAATATTACACAATATATCTCCGTTCCTGAAACTTTGACTCACTACTCATGTGGTCAAAATAAAATAACTTTGACCATATTTTATGATTTATACAATCAAAATAAATTAACAAGTTTGATCTTATTAGATTCCCTTAATGATAAATTTTTCAAATATCAACTTCTTAAAAATTTTACTTATACATAGCCGAAATTATTAATAGTCAAAGATGTTCATTAGAGACCGTGCAAATGCAAAATAAATCGAACTTTCAGGAACGAAGGGAGTATATATCATCAATAGTTACATAGTTTAACAATAAATAAATAAAATTGCACTCAATATTTTCTTAACAAGGAGGGGTTGATATCATCCAATTGATCAAGCCATGTTAATCAATACAAGATTATCTGAATTCGATCTTGTTCTATATGTGTTGATTCAGGTTCATCCGATTGATATACAATTATTGATTATGTATTATCACTTTACTCTTATTTTAATATTCTCTTATCATATCATTTGTGTTATTGTCGTCGTTAGTCTTTAGTTATATTCCTATTAATTTTTGCAAATTCAATTATATCTACAAGAATGACATCTTTGTTTGGTTTAAAGTTCAAAATCATGTGATATTTATAACATCTCTCTAATTTTCCATATGAATTGAACTAGTAGTACTTCCTCCGCGTCTTTTTTTTTTTTTTTTTTTTTTTTTTTTTTTTTAATTACAAAACATTGAATTATAGTTATTATACACTATTTACATAATGTATTTTGACTAGATTTGATGATTATATAGTAAATTGAAATCTTGTTAGATTCGTGGTCTCTTAGCATTCAAAGATATAAGTGATTGAAATGATGCATTAATAAGCGTGAAATAAGAAGTGTTGCAAGTAAAAAATAAAAACAAGTGAAGTATTATGCTTTTTCAAAATTGCCAAAATGAAGATATACCATACTTTGAATTAGCTACAAAATTAGGAATATAGAAGACATTAATGTCCAAACCAACAAATACAAGTATAATTATAATCAATTACTAATTGAAAGTTTTAAAGAAGTCAAAACTAATTAAGCTAAGCAAGTGAACTAATTAAGGCATTAATAAGCTAATAATACAGCACATACGGTTTGGTAGTGTACGTGCTAATATGATTTTGTAAATCATAATACAAAATTGTCAAGATACGCATATCTTGTATGAGAATTTAAATATTTGTGGCAGTTTTTGTCGCTTAACTCTTCTAATTATTGCCGTATTTATAAATTAAGGTAGATCATCCTTGATCATAAATAATTAATTAAATAGTTAATTAAATAATTAATTAGAAGGAAGGTGCATTTGTTGTAGAAGATGAAAGCAAAGTGTAAACCCACTTCACCAAACAAAGAACTGTGGCCATAGCATACCTTGTCGGGTCACCACGTTTAGTAGGGGTGTCCTTTAGCATATGACCCATTTTTAAGGGTATCAAATATTTCTTAAATCTCTCTCTTCCAATTAATTTGTTTTCACGTGTTTTTACTATTTTCTTCCATCTAATTATTATGTTTTGGCCAATTTTAATAATAACCACCTATTTATATAATGGAATGCATTGTATTTTTGGGACAAAAGCTCTGTTGTTGTTAATGATAATATCGATTTTAAGTTATTTTATGGAGTTTTAAGTAGTTATTTATAATAATTAGCATGATATATGTTACTCATACTTGCTTTTATCCTAGACTAGAATAGTGAAATTATTACGATATTTTAAAAATTAAAGAAGAAACCCAAGAAGGAATAATAACAACATGTTATATTATTTCATTATTATTTGATTCAATAGTGTTCTATAATTTAAAAGTCTTACATTAGTATACATGAAATTTTGTACTATAACATTCTAATATACTTGTATTGATTATTAGGCACCTTTGCTAACTAATGTAAATTTGCCTACAAAGGTTAACGAAGATAGAAGGAAGAGTGATCCATGATCATATAAAAGGGAAAATTAGACAAATGGTAATAAAATTACTCATTAAACATACGTAAGTATTATTTTCTAGAGCTTATAATATTTAACAGAGAAACTTTAATATTGTCCATATAATTTGTCAGTCAACAACTTTTGCAAAAAACTTAAAGTTTACTATACAATGCACTATGTCTATATAACTATATTTACCATTATGTACGAGAAAAACTTGAATGACAAAACTTTAAGCAAGGAATTTAGACTTGAGAAAAATCCTTTCTAAAAATCTACAATTTCTACCATTTATGTTAATGGGCTTTCTATTCCAAAAAAGGCTTAACAGTGATCCACTGTACATGTCTTTTCTGATTTGATTGGACTTCCTAGTCCCTCCGGTATTTTTTTTTTTTTTTTTTTTTTTTTTTTTGCTACTAAATACATGATATATTGATTATATTGATATCCAACATTGAAAATTAACATAGGTGCTTTTGTAAATCATGGAAGCATTAAGGTGATAGCTGATAGCGGTTTATATAATAAAATTTTATCAATAAATTAGTGTTATGGTATTACAATTTACAAATTCTTATAATGGTAATATAGATGCTTGTTAAAATAGTTCTCATATGATGCGTTTCCTTTTATCCGTTTCTCTATTTTTCCCTCTGCGTGCCTTTCAATTAGTTAGTGAATCCAGTTCTCTTATTCTCTTACCCATACGAGTAATTGTGCTTATACAATAAACTTTTGTCATGAATTTCCTTCGGTGTCAGTGCGAATCTCGGTTCTCTTTAATGGTTATCTCCTGCGCTCTTGGTCCATCTCGACTATTTCAGTTAATTTGGCATCTCTTGGTCTACAATGTGGATGTTGTACGATCCTCTTGGTTGTTTAGGCTTCGCAGCTATCGGTTTGCTACAAGACTTTTTAAGTATTTTGTTCTCTTCATTATTCCTTTAATGGTAAGTAGCAAGCCCTATATGAGGGTTTGTTTAGGTGTGTTGCTTAGTTCTCTTAGGTTGTAATTTTGTCTTTATTTATGAAATTCTCTTTGTCAAAAAAAAAAAAAAAAAAAAAAAAAACTTTTGTCATGACTTAGCTATTTTTGCCCTTGTTATTCATTTGTTAATGTCTATACATATATTACTTAAGTTTCTATCTCAAAAGTATATGACAATAAAAGGAGTAGACCCTTATATATCCTTATAAGTGTATAACTCTCTTTTATTTTCTTAAAGTGGGACAAACTTACACGTATTGTTTGAGAATTGTTAAGCCCATGAGCAAACCCACATGTGAGTGAAAGAATTGTCCAACATCGAAAGAGTGTAAAAAGTGAAGAGGAATATTGGGATGTGTATACCACATTGAAGAAAAAAGAAAGTTATGTCCAGCTTATAAGGCTAAGGGGCTACTCCCTTAGTGTCATATGGTTTTAAGGTAGAACCCTCCTTGGACTTGTAAATTGGACACTCATGACAAGTGTGGCCCAGACCTGTTCCTGATCAATAAAATTAATATGGTTTTAAATCTCCTCCAAAACCTTCTACTTCCACTTAGTTCCAAAAATCTACACCGTAAATATTTTCTGTTAAATAAATATTATTCCTTTAAACAAATATCATTTCTGTTAAACGCAATGGGAATAGTTTAGCTCACAATTTGGCTTATTTTCAATATAAGCTCCCTTTGAACTATATTTTGAACATATTATTTAGAAAAAAAATTGAACATTTAACGTTATTGCATAAATATTTTGAGCAATTGAGCATTAATTAGCATGACCGCCCACAAGGCCAATTGACGTGGCCCATTCTACAATTTAAAGCTGTTAAATTGAAAGATCACAATTGCCACTTAGCCAATTAGCGATCCAATTTATTGGGCCAAATCTTGTTGAATCTCGCACGACATGGCCCAATACTTATATCATTTAAAACTTTGCCATTAAATGTTCAGTATACTAGCGTCACCAAATGGCTTTAAATTCCATCAAATAATGTTACCAAATTAAAATGGCTCTAAATTCCAGCACATAATGTTACCAAATTGAAGACAAGGAATGTTTGTCAAAAATTAAAAGAAGACGAGAGAATGTATTGTGCGAGTTTGGACTCGAACTCATGGTGACCGGTGAGACAAATATATATGTTAATCGAACATTTTATAAAAGTTTTGAACATCTCGACTTTAGAAATTTAGATACAAGTTTGTTGACATTTTATGTTAGTTTTTGTAAAGTTCTTACAAGTTATTGGATATACACATCAGTATTTGGGTGGCTTGACTTACTGGGAAACAAACTCACCCAATACTGTTCACAAATGAGGTAGACTATAATTAACCTTAAGTTTAGGTATCGTCCAAATCCTAACACTTTGATCAGATATTATGCTCTTTCCGTTCTTTAAATACTTGCAACATTTGATTCTTTCATCCGTGTTTTGAATAATTTTAGTATAAGACCACTATTATTTTATGGTCTCTCTCACTAACCCCACATGCACTATTCTTTATTGCTCCTTTAATCTTCTCATTTTCATTTTCTTTAAACCATGTGTGTTCATGAGTAGAGAAAGCACCCCTCCGTCCCTATTTGTTATATGTTTTGGGAATACATCTAAAAACTTTAACCACAATTCATTACTAATCTATAAACAGTGAATTGAGATCTTGTTGGATCATTACAATATCTAGGGGTGAAAGTTCGGTATGCAATGCTTATAGCCCAAACCCGAAACCAAACCATATTAAGTTTGTTTTGGGATTTTTCAAACCACACCGCACCATATTACTATTGAAACCAAACCAAGCCAAACCACACTGATATGTCCATTTTATATAGTGATTTGCCCCCGTCTCTTGGTCATATTTAGTTATATTTTTGGCTCTACGGAGCTATTTTTATTACTAGTATGCGTTTTTTAGTGTTTTCGTAGCTTTGGTATTGTTTTATAGAAAATTGCAGATTTGGAGCATTTTCTCGCACTTATTTGAGCCACTACGAGCATTGGATGAGGATTGCATTCATATAACATTTTTGTAGCCCAAGACCGCGTTGGAACAATCAAACCGATAATTAAAGGCTTGGCGAAGAAGAAGAGACCGAGGCAATGGATCGAGTTTTCAAGACCCAAAGAGGAAATCCGGATTGGGCTATGAAGGAGCCCAATCGAAGAGTTCATGGAGCCTAGAAGCTCACTCGACTGGGGAGTGCCCTCGCCCTGAGGCGCTCCCGGCCGGGCGAGGAAGTTAGTAAAGAAGGCTCTTCACCCGGAGGCGCGCCTTGCCGGGCCCGAGAAGAGGAAGTCAGCACCAAAAGGCGGGCCCGGCCGGGCGGTCAGGCTCCTGACCGGGCGCGTGTTATTGCTAATGTTTTGAGACTTTTAATCTTCGTTTAGTCTTAGGATTTTCTTAGCTTAGTATAAATACGCTTTTGTTAAGCAAGACAATTACGTCATTCATCAGTTAATTTCCAGATTTTAATTTTAAGCTTTTGATTAATACTCTTGTTCTCTCAACTCTTTTGGTTTAAATATTTCCGCATATTTTGGTAACGATACCTCTCCCTTTTATTTTCAGTAATTTAATTGCTTGATTAATCATGTCTTGCTTTATTGCTTTGCTTAGCTTAGATTTCAATATGTGTGAGTAGTTTATTTTCTAGGGTTCGTGGGGATCCATAAATAATATGAAGGGGTAATTTATTATTGTTGATTGTCAATGCTTTGATTGATTTCCTATTGATTGATTTACTGCTATGTAATTAGATTAGGCCTGGTTTAATTGTATGAGCTATGCAATATTGATTCGAGATTCGACAGATGAGAATTGATGTTTAGGCTTAGTTTCAATAGGCAGGTTAATTTATAAATGGTTAAGTCAAGATTCGAGAAATGTGATTTAATACCGCTAAATTAATTATGTGATTGTAATACGTAGCGAAAGCCCTTTATGATCTGATTGATTGATGCATTGATGATTGATTTTTGTGTTTTACCCTGGAATATTATTTATTGGTGAACCTATACCCTAGGTTTTGATTTATTGATTTCCCCTTAATTTTATTTGCTTTAGTTATCTATTCTCCTTAGCTTAGTTCTCACAAAAACAACTTCGTTACTTGATAATTTAGGTTATATTATTTATTTAGGAATAGAAAGACATGTTTCCCTGTGGATTCGACCTTACTTCCCTATCTGCTTTAATAGAGGACTTAGGTAATTCTTTTGATTAGGTGATACGACTAGATCCTTTCACACACCATTTAAAATTTGTTTTTTTTTTTTAAAAAAAAAAAAAAAAAAAAACCGAACCACACCAAATTTTTTGGGCCTTAATTTGCAACCTTTTGTGAGCCTAATTACTCAAAATTTGTTTTTTGGGCTTGATTATCAGAATATAAAGCAAACAGATGTGAAATAGCAAAACATGCAATAACAAGTTCTAACTTCTGATGAAGTAATAGTGATAGTGACTAAGTCTTACAAGGCCTATAAATAGGCCAAACCAATCAACAGTTCAAAAAAAAAAAGAATTGTTCATCAACATAAACCAAACCAATCAGCAATTCAGCACAACAAGCTATGCATCAAAACAACAGGCAGTAGGCAGTAGGCAGCAGCTTAGCAAAACGTTTTTTTTTTTCCTTTTTTTGGCTTTTTATATGTAGGGTTGAATTCAGAATTGGGCTAGGCTATAATTTCGATATGGGCCGTAATTCGGTTTTTCAAATCTTGAAACCAAAACCAAACCGCAAATAGCAATCATTTTTTTCTCAAACCGCACCGAACCATAATAGAATAAAAAAAAAATAAATAAAAAAAATAAAAAACCCGCACCGCCTTTCTAATTCGGTTAAGTCCGATTCGGATTTAAACCACATTATTTTCACCCCTAACAATATCTACTTTAAAAATAACAAATTTATCCGAACGTGGGCATTTTTTTTATTTAAGTATTACACTCTCGTAACATGACAAATTTTTAAGTGTTACATTTTTATTTTTAGCAAACCTCACCATTTACATAGTAATATCACTTTCGTATATCTTTCTTTTTGCATGGTCCCCACTCCCCACTTTAACTCACAACTAATTTTTTTTATTTATAATTATTTTTTTCCCATTTCACATCCCTTACTTTTCAATAAATATTAACCACACTATCTATTTTATCTATTTATAATTAGTTTTTGCCCCGTGCAATGCACGAATTCATAATATTAAGACTTGTAAGTAATAGATGTATTTAAAATGAAGTTAGTTTAAATGAAATGACTTATATAACATAAATTTTTTAAATTTAAAATTATTTAATGTCTACCCTTAAAAAATCTCTTCTTACATATATAATTTAAATATATATTATTTAAAATATTTTTTATAAATTATTGTAAGTTTTTATTCAGTACTTTTTTTTTATTTTTTATCATGTTATTTAATTCTTAAGGAAAAAAGGGAAAAAATAAAAATAAAATTTGGCGGGAAAATTTTTGTTGTGAATCTGACACGTGGACTTCATAGATAACTCTGGTGATTAATATAGTGTATAGTATAGATAGCTTTTTTAATAATCAAAATACCCCACTTATATCATTTTATATTTAATTTACTTAAAACTATGTGACATGTACTTTTTTTTTTTTTTTTTGGACAAGATATGTGACATGTACTCGATAACTACCACTTACTACAGTTCACTTTTTAATAATTACCACCAACAATTTTTATTTTATTTTACCACCAACAGTTTTTAAAACATCAAAATTTATCACCTCTTTGCATAAATCCTATTGAATGACATCACTTTGGGCCCCATTCCTTACTCTTCCCTATTTTTTTCTCCTTCTTTTCACGATTTTCCATTACTCTCTTAAATTTGGGAAAAACCTAAAATCGAAAAGAGAAAATAAAAATTAGGGTTTCAAAAATCATTCTCCTAGCTTCAATACTCGAATGCAATTGAGGAAAAAGAAATGTATTGTTGTTTTATACTTTTGGAAACTTAATTTGGGGATTTTGAATCAAATTGGGAGTTTGATTATAGATAGACTTTCGGGAAAAGTAACTTAAATTTCATGTTATGATTAAAAAAATTATGGTTGTCATTTAAAGAAATCGAGAGAAAATGGAAGAAATGAGTGAAATTGAAGGGAATAACATATCGTTTGGGCAAACTAGCTGTAAAATTTAAGGTTTTGAACAATTGTTAGTGTTAAAATAGAAATAAAATAAAATTGTGAACTATAGTAGGTGGTAATCATCAAATATTTTTACTTCGTATATTTTAAGTTGTATCACAAATAATACGAGTACCAAACAATTAGAGACAGAGGAAATATCGACTATCCCGTCGTTATCACAGTATCCCGTGACTATGTACAGTATCTTGGAAAAGTATTGGCGCATAGCACCTATGTGCTTAGAAAGTGGATAGGATGCACTGGTTTTCTAGTGGTACAATTCAAAGTACAAAACGTACGTACCATTTTGATTAAATGTACCAATGTGATTTCAGTGGTACATTTTCGGAGTATTAAATGTACCACTAGCACAGTTAATTGGAATATTCAAGTTTTCTAATGCCTGATAAATTACGCTTCTACCCTCCTACACACTTAATTTGTCAATAGGTGTTATGCACTGATATGCAGTCCAATATCTTTTATTAGTACAAATCAAAGTTGCCAATTTGGACCATTAAGCAAAAGCAAATACAGCACTCTTTAAAATCTACCAATAATCCCAGAGACCCAGAAATCAACTATCTACTTGAGTCCCAGTAATCCCACACACCAATTCTTCTACTACGTATAAACAACTCAATACATTTAGAAAATAATTTGGGCTTGAACCTCAAATTTCACATCCATAAAAAATGGTGAAAGCTTCAGACATGGTACTTACAGCATCAACAATTGCTGCTCTTTCAACCCTTTTAGTTCTTTTTCTTCCTCGTTTTCTCTCTCCTCCATCTCTTTCTCTCTCTACCCCTTCTCATGACGTTCTTCATCGGGCCCAGCCCATCAAAGTCCCAGGTGCTTTTGGGCCCGAGAGCCTGGCCTTTGACCCATCTGGTGCGGGTCCTTACACTAGTGTTGCTGATGGTCGGATCCTTAAGTGGGACCCCAATTCTAGTTCTTGGGTCGATTTTGCTTTCACCTCTTCTTCCAGGTATTATTCTGTATTGTATAAGTAGTATGCTGTTTCGGAATAGTGATCGTTTATCGGTTTTGATATATGCGGTCCTAAGGGCTACGGATTATTTATTTACTCTGTATTATTTGGATTTTTTTTTTATTGGCTGAAGTTTGTACTAGTTGTAACAAATTTATGAAATTTGACTGTCATTTTAATTTATTGCTAGAACTAAATGAACCCGTGATGTGTTGTTGAGAAAAAATATTGAGAAACTTTCCATTTTTAAGGTACGAAGACCAATCAGGCAATCATGCATTAACATATGAACTCATGTGTTAAGAGATAGAGTTGTCACGTTACTAGTTTAAGATTTGATATGTAGTGACAATTTATATCAGGTGACAGAGTTTTATTTTTTTATTGACTAACGGAATCAATTAGGTGACTTCACTATGATATGTAGTGACAAAGTCACGAGTGTATTGTATACAACATGTTTTATAAACGCAAATCAAATAAATGTCACTACTTTGCAAAGTTGATTCTACGTAGACGAGTTGAGCTTGCATATGGTGGTGAATTTGAGTAGAGTTGAGCTTGATCAATAAACGTCTTAATGTAGAAAACTGTGATTTTGACCAAGGTGTACTAATGTTTGTTAATGGTACGATTTTAGTAATCATCACTTCGTCAGTGACAAATACTAATTACATACGAAGTATTAGTTAAAGCTGATGAAATTATATGGTCTGTGCAACTAATTATATTGCAAAGTCGATAACTTAAACCAACTGACTTGAGTATGAAACTAGTAGTACTTGGCTGAGATTCTGTTATTATTATCGGACTTAAAGAGCTGGAAAGGAGTATAAGATTATAGCAGTTGGCTTGGTAAGAATCAATGGGCATGAGCATGAGCATGAATGATATAAAGTAATTGAGCTAGTCCATGAATTTTTTTGGGGGGATGGAGCTGCACATGGCTAGGTAAGCATGTTCGTGAATGTCGAAAATGTTGGTAAAATAGTTATCCCGTTCCCAGGTTTCAGAATGAAAAGTCACTAGAATTTGTAAATTTATTCAATACAATGTAGCAATGAAGAGATATAGGTGCCACATTGAGCCAGTTGTTAAGAAATGCTTCAAATTTTTACTTGTGCTTAACCTATGATGTTAAACTCAACTCTTTCAATTTGTTCGTGAAGAATCTCAGCTAATTATTCATTCTTCTTTGATGTTTACGTGTATAAAGAAAGGACTGCAACCAGCCATTTGCACCAGAACTGGAGCATGTATGTGGAAGGCCATTAGGTCTGAGGTTTGAGCAGAAAACTGGAGATCTTTATATTGCTGATGCATACTTTGGCCTTCTAAGAGTTGGGCCTGAAGGTGGGTTGGCCTTGAAGGTGGTAACTGAGGCTGAAGGCATTCCCTTGCATTTCACCAATGACATGGACATTGATGGAGAAGATGATATCATCTACTTCACTGATTCGAGCACAAAGTTCCGCAGAAGGTATGTATTTTCTTAGATCATGCAATTTTTTGCATCATCAATTATGTTACTTGGGACTGAGGGATAAGGGATAAGTGTTTTAAAGTGACTAGGAGTGAACAATTTTTTTGGGTTGCAATTTTTCTCACTTCATCTTCTGTTCTTGACTGTTCAATATATTCTGTCTGCTAATCCTTGTTCTTATAAAGTGTTATGGAGATAGTTGGAGAAATCCCAATTCCAAACTCTCTGATATTGCTTAGATCCTTTCAGTGGAGAATGTGAATAGCTAACTCAGTTGGTAGAGACGTAGAGTTATTAGGATGCTGCCTAAATGCCTAAGATATGGGATTTGAAACCTGCTGATTTCATTAGCCTTATAGCCTTACTCCCTCCTCGTTCACTTAGGTTGTGTTTGGTTATGAGGGAAACTTTTTTAACTGAATTATGGTACATTGTGATGGAAATCCAATTCAAACTAGGTATCTCTATTATTGGGTCCTTGCTAGCAAAATTCGAATGAAATAAAGAAGAGAAATTGTCAAATTGAGTGGAGAAGAGGAGGAAAATAAGGGACGGGGAGGTTATTGTTAAAAATGACAAACTATTTTCACCCCTTAACAAACAAAACAGGGGAATATTGGAAAACTGGTTATGTGGAAAAGGTAAACCTTTTATCCAAAGACAACCTAAATGAAAACCTCCGGGGAGAGGGGTTATTGTTTGGCTTGCTCTTTTTTCTTAAGCTTCTTTCTGCTGAGACCTTTCGGGTCATTTGTCACATACTCACATCTAACATAGTGAGTGTGCAGTATTGTTTCATTTTCAGACATATCATCTCATCCCTTGTTTCTGTTGGTGTGACCAGAATTTCAATCTGTTGTACTCATATAACTACTGTGTTATTGTGTATAGTTCGTTCCTCTCGCTAAAAGATGTACTCTCAGATTAATAGGCCACATATGATTTTGGGGTATGTTTTAAGGAATTTAGCTAAATGACCTTTTTTCACTGTAAATATAATTCCACTGTACCAATGTGATCTTTCCAAAGAATTCTTATTAAGAAATCATGAATGGGAAATATGGGAAAGTTGATTAAACTTACTTCGTAAGTAAGCTAGAAAGCAGCCTTATAGCTTCATTATTTGAGAATTATTACAAACCGTTCTTTGTTTTGCAGGCACTTCATACCATCAATTCTAAGTGGAGACAAGACAGGCAGATTCATCAAGTACAACATAGCATCCAAAGAAGTAACTGTCCTACTACGTGACATCGCCTTTGCAAATGGAGTTTCTTTGAGCAAAGACCGTTCATTTGTGCTAATAGCAGAAACTGGCACCTGCAAAATCTTAAGGTACTGGCTTCAGGGTCCAAAAGCAGGACAAGTTGAAACTTACACAGATTTGCCTGGATATCCTGACAATATAAGAAGAAACTCGAAGGGTGAGTTTTGGGTTGGTTTACACGCCAAGAAAACTCCTTTGGCTGATTGGCTTCTTAGAAACACTTGGGTTGGAAATACATTGCTTAAGATCCCGCTTAGCTTTGTACAACAACTGCATGCTTTGTTCGTGGGAGGGCACCATGGTATTGTGGTGAAGCTGATTGAAGAAGGACAGGTTGTCGAGGTTTTGGAAGATACTCAAGGGAAGCAAGTGAGGTATGCTAGTGAAGTTGAGGAGAGAGATGGAAAGTTATGGATAGGTTCTCCTATTACACCTTCTGCTTGGGTTTACGATTTGGATTAATGAACTAACCGAAGTACTGTTTCTGTGCATATGATGTAGAGATTAGGAGACAGTACCAGTTATAATAAAGAGTGCCAGGATCATCACTTGTGTATCCTTATTCTTCAAAATTGTACTTCTGTCGGATTAAGTGATCATATTATTAGTTCAAATTAATGCAGAGTTATAACTAGGGTCAGCTGATCAAGAAGTATAAGATGTTACTGTTCTATAAAGAAGATGCCTAAATCGAAGGAAACAGCAGACATGGACATTCAGGTCTGGTAATCAATTGAAGTAACCAGTGAGTGAAAATTGATCAGCTATATTGCTCGGACTATATATAGTTCCCCTACCTTGGGGATGGCAATTCAAACCGAGTTCGATTCGAATCCGATTCGATCCGAAGAAAAAAAATCCGATCCGAAACCGTTTAAATTTAGTCCGAATCTGATAAAATAATCCGAATCCGAATAGGAGGTGGATTGGACTTGGACCCTACGCAAAGTCCGACCGAGTCCGACCCGAGTCCGAGTTTGAGAATATGAGCACATGCTTTACAACTTTTGACAATTGCTTGCTTGTTTTGTAGTAAAATTTTGTTATGCAACTTAGTTCATATTTTAAATATGTTATGTTTATACTTTACTCGGTATGACAATACACGCAATTATAACTATATATATATATATATATATATATATATATATATATATATATATATATATATATATATATATATATATATATATATTATATATATATTTGGATCATTTCGGATGTCCAAATAAACGGATCGGATTTGGATCCGAAAATTACGAGTCGGATCGGACTCGGATTCGGATTTTTCGAATTCGGATCGGAATCTAGGGTCCGTTTACTAAACGAATCGGATTCGAATTTAGCCGCATCCGACCCGAATCCGATCTGTTGCTATTCCTAGTGGCCTACCCATGTTCGATATGGGTATGTGTCTATATGCCCAACTCAATTATTATGTGATATGGGTATGTGTCCAAGTCCCCTCACTTGAGATAAAATGCAGAGTCTATAAGTATCAATCATGTATGGAACAATCACTGATCACATAATTATAACGTTCTAAATCGCTAAATGTAAAGTACTAAACACTAATTTATCGCAAACTATTAAAAGCAATAGATTATAAGATTGAATCATAAGAATGTAGCGAAGAGGAATGGTGTAAATTGCTATTCCAAACATCTATACTTTTAGTACACTACTATAATACAAACCAGTAGTGCTATATGTCACACTCACCATTTAACTTGGTTTTTTTTATTAAACATTTATATTACTACGTAAAATTATCAATAAAGGTAATTGATTACATGTAATCAACATTATTTTTTTCACATTCCCATTAACTTAACTATAAATTATACAAGTATAACGTTAAGTGGTTAAAGACTTTAGGAACGTAACTTGGATAATTTTTTTTTTATTTTTTTTTTGGAATAACGTAACTTGCATAATTTAAGTAACAAACTGAGGTGTTTCATTTTTTTAAAAACACACTTCAAGAAAAATAATTTATAAGAAATAACCCGTGCATCAAATGAGTTAAAAGGCTAGTTTAAGACAAAAGAGATCCACTAAGAGTAAAGAATAAATATAAACTATGAATATTATGCTAACCTTGCAAGATAAATAGTTTACTGTCTTTCACTCTCTATTGATAGAGTTTTGGGTCTAAAGACTTTGGACCCAAACTTTTTTTTTTGTAAAGAAGTCTCTAAAGACATTAAATTTCATTAATGAAAGTCACACGACATCTACAATTGACAATTAACGATAATAAAAATCAAATAAGAATTAACCGGGGAATGGCTAAGAATCCAAATACATAAATATAACAATTTGGCACATTCTCGATTCGTTGTCTCATACAACTTTTTTGAGTGGATCCGTCGCCGCTTCATAATTTGATTGTAAGAGAGAAAATTCTTGTGCTGATTTCGTAACTCGAATCCGAACAATAATCAATCGTAGCCCCGCACAACCAAAGACCATATTAAGCGCAAATAAGACCTGGTCTTTCGAATGAGTTTGAAAAACCTTGTCTTTCGAAAAAGATCGAAAACTTTATCTTTCGAAGGAGATAAACCTTTTTTTTCGAGGGAGACATTATTATAACCTAAGAAACAACAAAAAAACGTAAAAGAAACAAAGATTGAGGCTTTTCACCGGTGAAATCCAATGGAAGCCCCTTTAAAATTAACAATGGAGGCTAGAGTTTGGGAGAGAGAAGAGAGGCTAGGGTTTTATTTTTTGAAAAAAATGACTTTGGACCCAGACTTAATTAACCTTAGACTTGAATCTGCCTTGAATCATTGTAGAGGTGATCATTAGGCGGGACGGGCGGGACGGGTCAAGATTGAAAAATAGCCCGTTTAATGGGTCGGGTCAAAAATTGTGTGCCCAAACTAATCGGGCCATATGGCTTTTCGAGCCATTTTCAGGCCGGGCCAAAAAAGGCAACTAAAATCGTATAAAACCCCATTCCCAAGCCCGCCCCCCAAAAAAATTAAAAATCGGGCCGGGCCGGAAAAATCTTCCCAAAATCAGGCCGGGCTCACTTTGATCAGGTCTATTGTCATTGGATCTAGGTCCTAAAAAAAGGTTAACTTCAAATAAAACAGGTTTGACCCATTATAATAAGGTTAACTTCAAATAATATGGGTCAATTCTTAAGGTCTATGACTCATTATCATCCCTACTTACATAGTGTTACTCACCTAAATGGTTAAATGTCACTTATCTTATACAAAGTACTTCGTATTATCTTATCTTAATTATTAGCTAAGAATTTAAATTAATGTTATTAAACGATTAAAATTTAATAAAACTTATTTATCTTATCTAGACTCAATAACCCTTATCTTATCTTATCTAAACTTATTAGTCATTACATTATCTTATCTGAACCGATTAGCTCTTATATTTTACCGAGCGTCATAAGGTGAAGAGAATATGGCCTTATTTAACATTTGATAAAATGACATTTTTAATTCTTATATATGATAAATTTGAAGAGAAAAATAAAGTACTTAAGTGTCAAAATTTTGAAACATTAAGATGAAATACACTTTCACTAGCATTACAATTTTGTTTTTTTTTTTATGGATTATGTTATAGCATTACATGCATACTTAAGGACCCACAATTTCCTAATAAGGTTGAAAGAATCATGACTATACTTGAGTATTCAAACTCTTGTATTTGGTAGTATCCGTTTGTTACACCAAATCTTATCACAAGAATATCATATTCCCTTTACATATCTTTTTTTCATGTACCCCAAATAAACCTTATTATATATTCTCGACCTCCGCCTTTCTCTTCTTTTCTCTCTTCTATATATTTTTCAACCAAAACTATAAAAAAACTTTATATTTGTATTATGACATAGTAGTAAATTATTTATTTATATGAAAAATGAAGCCAATAAAGTTTTTAACATCTTCTACAATTGTTCTTTTATGTGCCTTACTATTAACCACATATTTTCGTTCCAAAAACAAAAGTTATCCTGGTTCAAAATTTTCGGAGCTAGAGTTTCTACCTATAGAAGACGCTTTCGGGCCCGAAAGTCTCACGTTTGACCCTGCCGGAGATGGACCGTATGCGGGCTTATCCGATGGCCGGATTATAAAATGGGACCCCCATCAACGGCGTTGGGTGGACTTTGCCTTCACTTCTCCTCTAAGGTGTTTTAATTTCCTGCATCATATTATATTACTTATTCATTAATTAAGATTAGTGCATGTTATTAAGATTCTTTATGTTTCCTCTTTTCTGTTTATTACGAAGTATTTTATTTAAATTGCTAAAATCAATGCTAGTAATCCAATAGCTTGCATCATGAGAAATTGTAGAAATGATTAATTATTTAATTGTTTGTTAATGTCAATGTAAACAAATATTTTTTTATTTTTTTCCGTCAAATTTTTGAATGTGCATGAATAATTGAATAGGTAAAAATATGTTAAACAATACTAATAATAAAAAAAAAAAAATGATATGTGAACTTTTTTATTTATTTTTAATTCATTATAATCTTCAAAATGTTTCTAAGTTATCCTCAATTCCTCAAATACCCCATACACGTATAATAGGCATATCATGTTCATTAGTCATTTCACCACATAATGGTTGAAATTTTTGCCAACAAAAACTAATGTAGATAATAAAATTATTAATGCTAATTCAACTTCAACTTAACATTTGGCCTGCCCCACAATGACAATATTTTGTTTGTTGCCTTGTTGGATTGCTAAAATATCTATTAAAAGTGTGTGATATGAGATTCGTATTCTAATAAGACACAAATAGTTTCTAAAGTTACATAACGTGTTATTTTTAACTATTTCAAACAAAAATCAGATTTGGACTGGTGACGAAATCCTATTAAAATAACTTGAACACAACCCGAACATATCGAATGCATATGCCTAACCAAGTAACTGCCATCTACCCTATCCGTACGTGTTCATGATGAGTTCTGTTACATTGATAAGCATTGCTAATAGCTACACAATAGACACAGCAATTAGTTAAAGAGCCTCATCCTTTATTTTAGGTGCTTTTTGTCCATTCAATATCTACTTATTTATTACCAAAATTTCTGATGAATTACTCGTAACGTACAAAATATGTGACTTAAATCTCTATCTTGTTGGACATGTCTTTTATAATGTATGGGACACTTCCTCTTTTATTAATATGAAGTAGATGTTTTTAAGGTTTAGTATACATAGGAGCATTTAAGATCAAACCTACTGCCATTACTTTGGTGTCGAACTCTAACAAATACTTCGTATTTTATTATTAGTGATTCAAATTAACAGATTACATACTTGGTACAACACTACAACCTAGCTTAATTAAGTAGCTCCGTATAGTGTAATAGGTCGCATTAGTAATTACTTTGGTGTCGTACACTAACAAATACTCCGTATTATTCTACCAGTTATTAAAATTGATTGATAACATATTTTGTACAACCTAGCACCGTAATAGTATAATGGTTGTATTTAACTATAGTAGCGATCAAAACATATAAATTGACATTAGTTTGGTTCAAAATTATACTTGGTTATGAGGTGAAAGCAATCTTTTCAAATTTATATAAAGAGTTACTCCGTAAGCCTTACAGAGTATTTTTGAAACATTATATATCTATTCAATAACAAAAGCTAAAAAATGTGGTGTATTTATTAGGAACAAATAATCTCTCATTAATAGCGTAAAGCGATAGTACTAAAAATTGTGTGATTTGGGAAAACAAGTATAGATTAGTAAATTATTTTGAATTCTTGCTTGTTCAATTCAGAGGTTTTTTTAATTTTGGCGTAAGTAATTACCTACCTTTCTGTGGCTTGTAGGTTTATTATCTATAAGACTGTAGTAAATACTTCTAGAGTTCTAGGTAATAACACTTTGAGAAATGCGTACAATGATGTTTTAACTAGAGTGTTGGATCTATTTCCCTCTTTGGTCACTGATCTAATTTATTACGGAGTACTTTCTTTATTTCAACAAAGTTGTTGACACTTACATAGTTACATAGACGTAAAAGGAGGGGAAAGGGTAGGGGTACACTTGGTGTACAAGATTTCTTTGTACACCACTAATGAAATGTTGTCAACTCAACCAAGATAAGAAAGAAAGGAAAAGAAGGATGACCTACTTCAAAATAAGTTTCCCTTTCAACCAATAGGAAGCTTGGTGTACAAGATTTTTTCGTACACCAAGTGTACCCCTAGCATCTCTCAGCCTAAAAGAAGATATTGAGTATTATTTGTTAAATAAAAGTAGGTGTGATAGAATTTAATGATGTTTTTATTAATTGAATGTGAAAAACGAGAATATTGCATTTTGGTAGTGGAAAGAGAGAGATATATATAAAAAACATAATAGTATAATTTTTAGTAGGAGTACTTTTCCAAAATAATACTGTATTGTAAAAAAAGACGTCAAAACATAAGGATACCAAAAATTCATGAAAACTCAACTAACCATTAATATCTATGCCATCATGAATGTGATGTCTAGCTAATTTGCTTAATCTGGTGTTGGGCTAACAGTTAATTGAAAATCTTTCCTTTTTGATTGGGTTTTTGATAAGAATTATTTCATAGCTAGTGTCACACGCACTCACACAAACATTACACATTTACACTAATCTCTTTAGACTTAAGGATGTTTATTTTGCTTTCAATGATATTATTTACTTTTATGCATCTTCACCTACTAGGGTTGAAGAATGAAGAGTCGGGGAAAAAACTTCTTAGGTAGTGAATAGTTGTTCATAAGGATATTCTTTGTCGTATCAACTCCTTTTCACTTTCATCATTTTAAGGATGACTACCATAGAATTTTAACTCAAATCAAGTTTAGAACTAAATTGAATTGTAAATTACCTATGCTTAATTTCCACCCCGAATCTAGCTATGATCGGGTCAGTTACGAGCAATTTGGCTATGTTAAGTAGTACGAACTACTAAGTACATTATAAGTCTATTTTAAAGATTACATGTCAAAGGTTTTTAATTTAATAGGTTGTATACAATTTTAAACCCTTTTATGTTTAGCTGATGACTCCGAGTTTAGTACACGTGTTATGATTTTATGTTGTTGATGTCTATATTGATGTCAATATTTAGTCAAGTTTAATGATAACACTCTCTCTCTCTCATTGTATGGTTGCAATTTTTCCGCATGTATGAAAGCTACTCTTCGATGTCTTAGAACAGTACAAACATTAAATTGTACTTGTATTATCAAATGTATGTGATAAATTCCTATGTGATGTAGATCATTTGGGTGGGCCTAAACTTTGACCCGTTTTATTGGGTTGGTTGGTTGTTGTCTTTTAACAGGGAATTTTGTAAAAATCAAACTCGAACTAACCATGAAAAAATGGAACATAAATGTGGGCGACCATTGGGCCTACGATTCAATGAGAAGACAGGAGAGCTCTTTATAGCTGATGCTTATTTGGGCCTGCTTGTTGTGGGCCCAAATGGTGGGCTTGCTAGCAGAGTTGTAACAGAAGTTGAAGGTGTACCACTTGGGTTTACTAATGGGCTTGATATTGATCAATCTACTGGGGCTGTCTACTTTACTTCTAGCAGTACCAATTATCCAAGAAGGTTAGTCCATCCCTCTTTATTTCTTTCTGTTTCTTTGATTGAAATTTTTTCGATTAAATGTAGCCTGTCAATTTACAAGTTTAACCGTTACTTTATACGAAATACGTCTTTTGTTTTTTGTAGTCGTAATATTTCTAACTTTTACGCTACTTACAAACTTGATTTTAATTATCTTTGATGATTTATACTTGATTAGAAAAAAGTCATATGAAATTTTATTAGATTCATATCTATACATATCTTCACAATATCAAATTATAATAATTTTTACATATAGACAATTAAATACTCTTTATATAATGGACGAAGATATGCATTATTGATTGACATGTGTGAAAATCAAAACGTGACAGTCCTTCCAACATGTTCCTTGGTTGTTGTAGGTGTGATACTAGCATGGCCTTAACTATAGAAGTTTCTGAAAGATATAGTGTTGTATACTCTTGCAGGAAGTATATGTCATTGATTCTTAGCAATGATAAGACAGGAAGATTGCTAAAATACAACCCACTTACAAAACAAGTAACGAAGCTTCTCGACAATCTCACCTTCCCAAATGGAGTATCCTTGAGCAAGAATGGGAAATTTCTTCTACTAATTGAGACTACTACTTGCAAACTGTTAAGGCATTGGCTCGAAAACAGCCCGAAAGCCGGTACAACTGAAGTGTTAGCTGAACTCCCAGGCTATCCAGACAACATAAACAGAAACTCCAAAGGAGATTATTGGGTGGGAGTTTATTCAAAGAGAAGTAAAGTTCTGAAGTGGCTTCTTTCATTTCCTTGGATTGGACAAACCATTGTTAAACTTCCGTTCAACGCCGTCGAACTGGCCAAGGTTTTTGTAAGATTGAGAGCAATTGGTTTGGCTGTAAAGATGGATGAAAATGGGAATGTAGTGCAAGTGTTGGAAGATACTAGTGGTAAGTTGAAGTTCGTAAGTGAAGTGGTGGAAAAAGATGGGAACTTGTGGTTTGGTTCTGTTATTTTGCCCTTTGCAAGTTTGTACAAGAATTATGATGCACAAAGTTAATTGAAATAATATAGATGATATAAGGATGTTTTCATGTTTGCACACAAAGAATTTGAGTGTATGTACTTAAATTAATTAATTATTTATTAGCAGTATTGGTTCATATAAATGAAAATCAGTATTAAAATTTGAATATTATACTTCTAGCTTAGCTAAAAGGATTGACTTTATAAAAGGGAAACAAAAAATTTAGTCAGTATAGGAAAATCTTCCTCGGTGCTAGCTCAGTTGGGAATAGACTTATTTAAGGCATATTGGATCATTCAAAGTGACAAACTGATTAAAGACATATTCTAACATTATCCATATTTTTCTTTCGTAAGTACATACTATGTGTATTAGTGGATTTGAGTAGTTGGTTCATTCGATTATTTGGGCACAAGAAAAGGCGCTACTTGCATATTGTACATATAGTTTAATTTTGATCATAATGAGATTGCTAATTTAGTGAAGTACATAAGGGTTATTATCACCTTACACATGATATCATAGTCCAATTATAATCATTAAGCATAGTAATTGATATATTAAGTAGGTTTATAAAAATGGTACATGGGTTACATTTATGGAGTAAGAAGTATATAACTAATGAATGTTTCAGTGAACTAATTGGGATAGAGAAATGTCCCTTGACATTAAGCAAGATATATATCATTGTCATGTCAAATGAACAACATAAGTTCAAATTATTCGTAAAAGTAGTAGTTTTCATATTTAATTTGTGGTGATGCTTAAGTGTGTCCAACCCCTTTTTTTCTGTATACTAGGAACCACATACAAAATTCACGTAGTATATTTGATTTTTGGCACTAAACGCCTACTTGACTTTTAGTAGATGGCGGTTGCCTCTAATGGTGGTCTAGCTAATCTTGTCCACAGGTTGTGTTTTGCAATCAATGTTGGACTCGTATTCATGCATATCTTCAATCGCTAAATTTATAACATACCACATACACATTCATATGTTATTCATCATTATAGATTTAAAATTTAAAATTATGCGTTTATCAGACATAAAAACCAAAATGGTACAATTAAACAAAGGAAAAATTTAATCTTCTCAAGATCGAGAATGAAAAGGACTCGAGAGATATTCAAAAGGCATTTGGATACATTACACAACACGTTAATTTAGTTAATACAACACATTAATTTATTTAAATACAAATTCATCAATGTTCAACAACGCCATCACATGAAATTATTGTTGAATAAGTCTGAGATCGACTATGTGTCTATCGATTCCATCCAAAAATCCCATGTGATAACCTTATTTTAAGACTCAAGTGATGACAGTAAGAGTGAGTTTGATTACTTTGATATTATATGATAATGACTCCAATATAATAATCTACAACAAAATTAAATAAACTTCTACGGGTTTTTTGAACTAATGATATAAATAGATTACAAGCCTTATTTATTTAATTTGGTATTTGGTCATAAATTAATATCATGAAGTATATATGTTTTGTCCCTTGTCTTTAATTGAATGTTAGATACGTACAAATTTTAGATTCATTATTAAATTTTCAATTTTGTGTATGGATATGTTGGGATGGCTATGCCATTGAAGCTATGATATATTGATATGGCGTGTATTATGAATTTGATGATGGTAATCAAATTTAGCTTGCTTAATTGGTGTAACGACGTATACTTCGTACTACATATGTTAGAATATACAAAGTATATTTTAAATTCGGACCGATTGCAATTTTTGGTTTTGGGATTCCCTCATCCTCTTCATCCCCCGCCTTTCCAAAGCCCTAACTCCAAAGGTTGTAATGATTTATCGTAAGAGGTCATCACAAATTCACAATCAATAAAAATATTTATCTTAGTTAAAATATTAAAGATCATACTTGATGATAACTAAGACCTAGAGATAACTATTACACATAATATTTACTCGTATAAAACACCAATTAGTCTCGTGTGTGATCGATCCATGGATAATAATCGTTACATGTATGGTTGTACACACATAACATAAGTATAATACGTTTGAAAAACTTTGAATTTTCCAAAAATTATTTGTGGTGATGCTTGGCTTTAAGCATGTACGACTTTTGATCTTTCCCATCTACACCTAAGAACCACTATCCTTCAAGTACTTATTCACTAAACGACTACTTGAATTTTTGAAGATCGATTTTGGATGTCTAGTTAGATAAAATTTATCCACAAACTTTACGTTTCAATCAATCAATTGATTCTTGTTTTTGAATTTGATTGGTTAATTAGTAATTATTAGGTTACTAAGATATAGAATCTGAATATATATAGTATTTTTTAATTAAATATGTGGAGGGCCATTCATAATTCTTTGATTATCAAATTAAATTGAAAATCATACTTCATACTCCTTACAATTTCACTCAAATTTTGCTTCCTTCTTTACGTTTGGGCGTGTTTCTTATTTTTTTTTTCGTACTCCTGCTCGATTCCCTAAACAAAATAAATTATCCCCTTTACCTTCTTTTATTTAATACTTCTATTTGCGCCCCCCCACCCAAAAAAAAAATGAATAATGCTTAATGCATTAGAGAGGTCGATTATAAATACTAAAAAGTAATAAATAAAGAAGATTAACAAATTTTTGAGGATTAAAATAATACACTGCACATTGACATGAAATTTATCCCATACAAATTAATGTATTACTCTTATTTTCACTTCAATCCACCAAATGAGCCGTAAATAGACAATGAT
Organism: Chenopodium quinoa; assembly: GCF_001683475.1. Taxonomy (NCBI): domain Eukaryota; kingdom Viridiplantae; phylum Streptophyta; class Magnoliopsida; order Caryophyllales; family Amaranthaceae; genus Chenopodium; species Chenopodium quinoa. The sequence goes on from NW_018745368.1 coordinate 136,828, forward strand.
AACAGGATTATGAGATTGTCCTACAAATATTTTAATGATATTGTTTTTGATAGAGATTATTTAATTAATGCTTTTCTCTTGTGTACTACACTACTACCATTATGTGTTGTCATGATACTTGAAAGTCTGAATTAATAATTCTGAATACATTTATATCACAGAATATATGCATAGCTGATTAACTTATGTGAGCAGTAGATGACTTCATTTATGTTATTATTCTTACAAATATATATAGTATGAAAGAAAAACCGAATAATTATATTAGGTCATGACTCATGAGGTGCATGCATGAACAAACTGCTCCATATTTTATAAACTAATTTATGTCATCCATGCATGGCTAAAAAAATATCTCTCTCTTTATTTTTTTTTTAATAACGAGAAATACGTACCTCAATCATTCAAGATAGAAAGAATTAGTATTGATTGTTGTTTTGCTTTGCTTTAATTTCATGCAACTATAAAAGATAAAAGGATGAAAGACTTCGTCGTAGTTCTTATGAGTAGTATTTATTGGCAAATGAAGAAGTGGAATGTCTTTTTTTTTTTTTTTTTTTTTTTTGGAAACGAAAAGAAGTGAAATTTCTATCTGTCTTTTAGGCCCCGTTCACTTCACCTTATTTTTGCTGAATTGAAATTATTTTTACTGAATTGAAATAATTTTTGCTGAACTTAAATTATTTTTACTGAACTGAAATTTTATTTGCTAGATTGAAATTATTTTTACTGATTTTCTATTATATTTCTTCTTTAAAGTTACTGATTTTTACTAAACTGAAATTATTTTTACGGAACTGAGCTTATTTTTACTGAACTGAAATTATTTTTACTAAACTGAACTTATTTTTACTGAACTGAAATTATTTTTACTGAATATTATTATTTTAAGGTGAAGTGAACAGGGCTTACTCCGTATTTTTTTAAGAAAAATATGAAATCGCCTAGCTTCCAATTACGACATCATTATGTCTATTTTGTTAGCATCAATCTAATTTCAATTCCCTTGATATAGTATATACAGACTTATGGACATCTCCAATTCATGCCCTTGATGGTAATATAAATAGAAATAGAAAAATATGGGTAAATTTTAGCTTAATTTTTTTTTAATAGTAAAATCAATTCATTTTTTTTTTGACGAGTAGTAAAATAATTCATTTATATAAAGCTAATACGACTCATAAGAAATTCAAATTTACCTGACCTTAAACTCACTTTTGCTAATTAAAATGGTTCTTCATATTTATTTTTCTTTAAATAAATCTGGTGTACAATGACTATTATACTACAAGTAAAACTACTCAAATAATTAAAAGATATCTTGATATAAAATAATAGTTACAATACCTTTATTTACCGCTCAATTTACTCTCTTTATAGGACCTTGTAATTAAAAAAAAAAACAATTTATAGTACATAAATGTAAACATAATACCTGACGTAAGGAGATTAGCAGCTTCGTTAATTTGACGAAGAAGTTCAGCGTCAGAAGAATTGATTTTAGTTTTTAGGGGTTACGATTTCTACTAGTCGGGCTTTCGGAGTCAAATTGCTTAATAAAATATATTTTCGGAAATGAAAACGGGCCAATAGAGTCTAAGTCACAGCTATGCTAAGGGCGACAGGCTTTTTAAGTCATCAGAGTTCGTTTAAGGCCCGAAAATAGCGTTTAAACATTTTTCGAATTTTAATTTTGCTTAATTTTCGTATTAAGGTTTTGTTTAGACTATTTAAACGTCTTAGCCGTCATTAGTATTTAGTTTTTGACATTTTAATAATTTTGAGAGTTTTACTCTTTTCTGGTGGATTATTCCGGAGCTTTTACAGATTTATCGCTTGTAAATCTGTTTGTTCGTATTTGGAATTGCGCTTGCTTTTCCTCCATTAATTCCAACTGCGTCAATACCCTTTATAAAATTTATTCTAAAACTTATTTTGTAATTTATAATAATAATAATAAAAAAAAAAACTTTAATTAATTATAGTTACTTTAAATCGTAGGAAAAATTGCCCGAAATAATCCGACCTTTGCCTCATCCGCCCAAAATAATTAATCCCACCTTTTGATTATGGTCCCAACCGGTCATGTAACTTGTTATAACAAGTTACCTAACACGTGGCGGCCTGCGATTGGTCAAAAAAAATAAAATAAAAATTTTAAAAAAAGTTTATTATTTTTAAAGAAAAATAAATAAAAAAATTAATATTTAAAAAACCACCCCACCATTTTGAGCCACCGTCCAAGCCGCCTGAGTCCCCTGCCCCGCGGTTTCGGCCACCTAGACCCCCAATCCCGGCGCCGACAACGCGCCCGACCCCCTCCCTTGAACCACCAATCCCTTCTCTCCCCCACGAAAACCCAGCAGTTTTGGAAACACCGGCAGCCCTAAAACCATTCCCTAACCCTCGAAAATCCCTTTTTTGGTCCCAATCCCAGCATGCTCCCCTTCCCCCGTCCCTTTTCCGGCAACCTTCCCTTCCCCACACCCCGATTTCGGCCCCCATCCCCTTTCCGGCGACGCCTTGATTTCGGCCCCTACCTCCTTCCCACACCTTGATTTCGGTAATGGTTGTGGTGGTGTAGTGGCGACGGAAGGGGGTAGTGGAGGGCTGGAGGATTGGCGAATGGCGCAGGTCTAGGCCAATGATAGGTGCGGGGAGCTAAGGTGCTATGGTCGTGGTGGAGCTAGGGTCTGGTTCTAAGAGTTTATTTATTTCTTTTTAAGAAAAAAAGTTAATTAATGTTAATTACTAATAATCATTTTTTAAAGCAAAATTAAAATTAAAACTTATTTTTTTGACTAATCACGTGGAGACACGTGTAAATTAAACTTGACAAAAAAAATTACCTACTCTATCGGTTACAGATCACTTGGTTGGGACCGTTTGAGCGGATTGAGTATAAAGGTCGGATTATTTAAAAATAATCAAAAGGTGGGATTATCTTGGGCGGATGAGGCAAAAATCGAATTATTCTGGGCAATTTTTCCTAAACCGTATTCAAAGTTAAACAAAATTGATTATAAAATTTTGGTACATCCGGGTTACGATATACCTAAATTTTTTCTCCTTTTATATAATAACATGGTTTTTTTGTTTTACTTACGGAGTATTTACTTAATAATATTTCATTACTTCATACGAAGTACAATCTAGTTGGTCACTCACTCAGTACTAAAATCCAAATGAGATGCGGGAATGCGAAGAAATTAAAAGCAGCTAATAGATTCCCAATAGGGCTATAGGCTTATAATGGGTAATCTGGCCATTAAGGAAATTTTGTTATTAATTAGTACAATATTTTATATTTGTACAGCATGTGTGAATTGATGACAAGGATTTTTATAGCTAGCTCGTTGGTTGCCACATACTATTGTGTTTCCTATTTTTGATTCCCCTTTTCACGGTTTTAAAGGCCGTCGACGATTGTAAAGCTTATTTTACTAAATTACCCCTCATTAATTAGATCCGTTAAAAGCAAAACAATCTTAAAACTCGACCTGATGTGAACCAAAATCGAACAAGTGGTTTGAAATTGAACTAAAATATGGCTGCAATATAAACTCCGGTGTATGTAGACTATATATGGCTGCAATTTGTGACGTAGACCATAAACTCCGTTGTTGATTGAGCGTTGGTTGTTTTTTGTATGGTGGTGGTAGTGGCTCCGGTAAGTTAGACTTTGGCTAGTCAATGTCGAAGTTAATGGTCAATGTCACATTTTTTTAGAAGTGATTTACTACAATGTTTTAAAAGGTGTCTTCTCTAATATTATTGGATTTTATAAGTTGGTTTTTTTTTTTGAAAAATATTCTAATTAAGTTGTATCATTAGAATATTAGTAAAAGTTAATTTTCAATGAACATACCTGAGGTTACACATTCAAATATTGATAGTAACAATTATTATATTATGGAAAATTTGTGGGGGAACTACCTTATTACTATACTAGATAATATCCGAGTCATGCTCGGTTTTTAATGAGGGTAATTGAAACTGAATATAGAAGTCTCATGAAAAATGTGATCTAAAATTCCATCATTATAATATATAATTAAAGTATAAAAACGAAAAAAATAGAGTTTATGAGGGAAGATTCCCTCCAAAAAAAAACTCTAATTTAGTTTAGGTATATAGATATATAGATTGGCTTTACATTTGAAAGGGAAATTTTTTTCATGAGATAGCGCCACGTGTACAGCTTTGGGAAAAGATGACATTAGCGGTTACTACCTTAGTATTAGTTATAGATATAACACAAGTTTTGCAATCAAATAACTACCTTATTTGCAAAACTTGTGTTATACTCCCTCCGTCCCATATTATAGTTTCCGTTTTCCTAATTTGGAGACCCAAAATGTTGTTCCTATTTCTATTTTTGAATAGTTGATAAAGACCACTATAACCTCATTTTTTAAACTTTATTCATTCTACTTTTTAAATTACCCTTAAATTTTCCACTTACTTTGTACTTTTTTCCCACTTTATCTCTCTAACTTTTGTAGATAATTGTACTTTCCACCTCTTTTTATTTACTTCATTCACTTTCTCTAGGAAATGATTTTGGCACACCATAAATTGATTTTGGCACACCCCTATGTGAGAGCATAATTTTTTTATGCTCCTCTCACATGGAGGTGTACCAATATCAATAAAGGGTGTGCCAAAATCAATTTCCACTTTCTCCTCTTCAACTTTTGTCTATAATTGTACTTTTTACCTTTTTTTATATACTTCATTCACTTTTACCTCACATTTCTTAAATACCATGAAAACAAATACAAACAGGAACTATATATTAGGACGGAAGGAGTATAATGAATTATCTACAAAATTTCCTTATTTTATGCGGTCAAAATGTTATTCAATGCCATGCATTAAGTTTTAATAATATATTTTCTTCAATTATTTTACTTGTCTTGTTTCATTTATTATGTTTGTTAATAATGCAGTCAAATTGACATTCAATGTCATGCATTAAGTTTTATTACTAAGACAATTTTAATGAGATCTCATAGCATTATATTATAATTTTTACTAAGACAATTCTAACAAGATATATCTCATAGCATTATGACTAGTACAAAAGTCAAACAATACGGAGTATAACGGAATAGACAACTTATCCAATTCAATCCCGAGGGCACTATCGTAGTACCACTGCACTTGTAAGGCCATTTTATTCTCTAACAGCCTATATTATTGTCCCTTAGATCACCAATTGTTCTTCTGCCCTTAGCTTTCTCTCTCAAAAACAACCATAATAATTTAACTCTTAGCACACAAAAAACACAGAGAGAGATATATAATTCTCTGAAAACTTTAACCAAATTTTTCAAAAAAAAAAAAAAAAAAAATGGTTGTAAGAAACAGAATAATTTCACAAGTACTACAAAGAAGCCGCAGCAAAAGCATCAGCAGCAGCAGTTTAGGCCAACAGAAATGCTGGGGTTCAACAGCAGCAGCGGCGGCGACAGCGACGGAGGTGGGATCAAAATCAATGGGGTTTTGGTTGAAAGATTATGAAGATTATAGGAAGTCATTGTACGGTGGAAATATTACTCACAAAGCTCTTTTTGTTGATGCTGTTGGCACTCTCCTTGTCCCTGCTCAACCCACTGCTCAGGTCTTTTCTTAATACTATGTTTTTGTCATTCGTAGTTGTCTATTCATCAAGTTTACTTCCAACTAGGCCAGGGTACGTGCTAGAACTAGAATTATAGTACTCTGATTTTCTTTACTAAATTATTTATACTTTCTCCGTTTTTATTTACTTGACCATAACCTTTGGCACAATTTTAAGCATTATAATATATGGTTTCCCATTAGTCACAAAGCTAATAATGCATTCAAATCATTGTTCACACTTGAAGTGTATTAAGACTTTCATGAGACATTATGATTAACAAATGTAATTTGCATTAAAAAATTTAAAAACCGTCTAAATTATTGGTCTTGAGATATGAGTAGCAGATTTTTTATAATTAGTGTGCTGTATTATTGGTGTTTATTTTATTTAAATTGGACTAAAGAAATAAATAATTTTGTGTTATTAGGTACATACAGATTAATGTTTAAATTCTACTCCGTAATTTTATTACATTATGATATTAACTAGGAAGAGGTGACAAATTGTCTGATAATTTTTGTAAAATTATTTATATTAATTTTCTGGATGACATTTAAGTAAATTAAATACCAGTATTGTTAATTGAGATGCAGATATATAGGCAGATGGGAGAAAAATATGGAGTGAAATATTCAGAGGATGAAATATTGAATAGATACAGATGGGCTTATGGTCAACCTTGGGGAAGATCACGTCTCAGGTATTGTCCCCTTTTTTTTTTTCCTTATAATTATAATGGAAATTTATTTTTGGAAATATTTCTTCTTAATTACAATTTTTGTGGTTCATTGTTTGATTTTATGTGTCATGAATTGCAGACTTGCAGTGTTGTATTTGTGGTAGTTTCTATATTTCTGTTATGTGGTCCATATATAGTATTACCTGTACATCTGAATTCTGTGTGCTCATAAACAATATGAGTACAACATTATTATTTCTCGGAAAATGTTTGGTTGATCCTTAAAATGACACTGCTAACCTCCCTTGCGAAATAATGGAAGAGAGCAAGCCATTATTTTTTTAAAATTTGCCGAATCAATAGTGTGAAGGTCACTAACACTCTAACACGTTGGGTAAGTGTATGTATCAATGTCTAATGTTAATTGGTACTCCGTAATATATTTATCATTCTGTCATCGATTTTCGCGTTTGTGAAGCCTTATCCAAAATGTAGTTGGAAAGATGTGAAACTGGCTAAAAAGAATAAAGTATACCCCGTAACAAGTTCTTCTGCAAGATTCACGGTAGCACTGTACTTACTTAGTGTTCACTTTCAGTTAATTAATTTTGATGCCACATGTGGACAGTTGAGCTTGTTTTCCTTTTGTTGCGGAGAATTTCTTATTAAAAATACTAATACATGGTCTTGAATCTTGATACCTTTGTTACTAGTAATTATAAGAAAGAGGAATCTTTCAAGTGTTAATAATGTTGATTCCTTTGTCACAATATTAGATTGACCTTGAATAACTTTATTCTATTCGATCTAGGGTACATATTCGAAAGTTGTCACCCATTCGATTTTGATTTTGATTTTGATGTTTCAAATATTCGAATAGAATTCACACTAGTAGTGTTTAGGCACCGTTGTTTAATACTCCGTAATTGTTTAGATAATATTTGCTAGATCGAGGAAGGAGGTACCACGGAAGCTTTCCCGTTACCTCCCTATTCTTGAATCCGATCCCGGTAGCCCCCTCTTGCCCTCCCTTTTGTTTGAAAAAAGTAAAAAGTTAAGTTAAGTTCTTATTGGACATCAGATGTGATTCAATAGTTCATTAGTCAATTTACTTTCATATACTGAATGATGAAAACTTGATTACATGGTAAAAAAGAAGGCTTTTATCATGTCCCTTGAATTGTAATTGTAAATGTCAAATGTCATTTTATCCCGAACCTCTAAAATTCAACTAAAAGTGGAATTATTGTCGTTCTTATCTATATTATAATTCAAGTTTTTTCATGATTAAGATTAAAATACATAAAAGGAAGGAACTTCTTTCATAATTAAACAAACTCTAATTTGACAAAAGGCAAAAGTTACATTATAAGTGGATTTTGATGGCTACAACACTATGCATTGTGGTCCTGATACCCCATTTTATGACAGTGATGGATGTTTATAATGATTACATTAACTAAAGATGAAATATTATTCTTAACCATTTGAAGTACGGGGATTAATCATAACGAACCTTCTCTGTGCAGATACGTGGATGATGGCAGACCATTCTGGCAATACATTGTTTCATCTTCCACAGGCTGCTCAAATGCTCAGTACTTTGAAGAGCTATACAACTACTTTATGACTGAGAAGGTGGGTTAAGGGCACTAATCAGTTTAGTGCTCTTTTGTTCTATGTCTAACTGTGTATAGTCTAAGTTACACGCGTATTTGGGACCAATGCTGATGCTATGTATTTTAATTTCAGGCATGGCAGCTTTGTGACCCGAATGCAGGGAAAGTATTTCAGGCTCTGAGGAATGCGGGTGTAAAAGTGGCCGTTGTCTCAAACTTTGATACTCGGTTAAGGCCTCTGCTGAGGGCTCTGGGTTGTGAGCATTGGTTTGATGCTATGGCTGTGTCAGCTGAAGTAAGAAGGCTTTTTGGTTTGCCTTTTTAATGTTCACTAAATGTGATTTTACTGTAACTGATAGAAGTGCATCTCTGTGAAATATTGAAAACAGGTTGCTGCTGAGAAGCCAAATCCAACAATATTTCTGAAGGCCTGTGATCTTCTGGGTGTAAAACCAGAGGATGCTGTTCATGTTGGTGATGATCGTAGAAACGATATATGGGGTGCTAGAGATGCAGGCTGTGACGCATGGCTTTGGGGAAGCGAGGTCCATTCTTTCCAAGAGGTATTTGCTCTTCTAATGTGTCACTGATTCCATATCTAGTACTCCTTGAGTCCGAGAGAGAATTACGGTGTAATAACATAGGAGATTAACGCGGAGATTAAGAAGGTTAAACATGTAGAGTGAAATAAGAATAGACAGGTAGGGTATGGGTATGAGTCCCAATATCAAAGAATAACCTTACTAAAAAAAGGCAATACGCTAATTTAGTCGCTCGTACAATTATGTTTTTCTGTATTTTAAAACAGACAAAACAATATCTTCAATAATTTACAAATTACATATTTTATGGTTAAGGATGAGTTATGGTGCGGCGTATCGTTTCATCCACATGAATGCATGACTACGTTATATCCATAAGATTTTAGATTTTTTTGGAGAAAAAAAATTGAATTTAAAATGCTATTGGACTTTGATAAGTTATCAATCATTCAATATGTTCAAGCAAGGCCTTGCAATCTGATAAAGACATATCACTTGTGGAGGGTGTGCTTTCCTTTAATTAAAGGGTTAACTTTGGGAAAAGCTTAGAAAAGAAAAGGTTGAGAATATTAATTGATATGGACCATATGATAGGGAAATAGACAGCAAGGAAATCCACATACAGTATGTTGCTTCTAAAACTGACTTTTTTGGATTCAGGTTGCACAAAGAATTGGCGTCCACATCTAAGCAAACTGATGTTTTTTTCCACTGCAACTCCGATGGGCATCTAGAAAAGATGCGAGCTCTTTCGCTCTCCCTTGTTTAGGAGCTGTACGATTGGTGTTATATACCTGGTAACAGGACTTCAGAGGAGACTATAAGTTTATGTTACCAAATAACCTGTAAAAAGGATTTTGTATAGCTTCTAAGTTGTATGTAATGAGTGTCATCAATTCAAAGGGTAAAATGAAAAGGGTCGAGGAACCGTGAAGTTATCTGAGAAAATTGGTCCAATCTTTGCTAACGTAACATAGAGCGTAGTTCAGATGGATTGACAAGCGTGATCAACTTCGAAGCTTCACTAATGATCCATTGTCAGGAGGGGTCTGTTGTATTATAGTTTGATAATAATCGGCACAGAAACTGTATGTTAGCAATGTGCAGGACCTTTGTTGGATCTAGAATGTATTGCATGGTTCAACACTTCAGCTCACTGCAATTTGCAGAAATGATTAATGATGCTATTTTTCTCTAACTCGAGCTTCTTACAGTGACAGTAGTTTATACAAGTATGAAGTATTCAGAACGACAAAGTACAGTACTATTTCATCTCAATGATTAAAGAGTAAACCCTTTTTATCATACTTCACCACACAGCCCCCAAGTTAAATCAAGCTGATATACTCAAATTAAACTTCACATACCAATAAGATTTTTGGCATTGCTGGTTGATGGTTGATCAATGCACATTCAAAAAGAGAGCTGTCAGTAGGAGAACACAAATTGGAGACATTATTCTCAAAATTTTCAATAAAAAATCCAGCAAGAAACGATGGCAGTTCGAAATAACAAATAACAAATGAACCAGAACAAGAGAGCAAAGGTAAACAAACACCATTATCGATTATTCACCTATGTTATTGTAACTTGTAAGACACCCCCCAAAGCCCCAACTGGCTCCATCTTTCCTAGATACTGTATAATTGTAACAAGTTTATAAATTATAATAATCATTCTTAAAAACAGATATAAGCCTATGAGGCTATGATTCACAAAACAATACATGTCTAGCTCCGTATCAGAGTGCACTTCGATTCTGGTACCATTACTTCAAAAGAAAGTCTATGGTAGGATAGCAATGCAATTGACCACTTGGTACTAACATTCAACTCTCTGACTCTTTGAGTGGAATATAATAACAATAACTCAAATGTCTAGACTGTCATGGATCATCTGCACTACTGTTCGAATAAAATCTTAAATGAAGCCCCCCCCAGTGTCACCCTAGGCAGCAATTTTGTTAGAGGATAACTATCAATATAGCTTAAATGATTGAAAATAATTGAAATTTAATTTGGTACCAGTGGCGGATCTTAAAAGTTTTTCTTTCGGGGGCCAATAATTTATACGGCGTTACATAATTTTACAGCTTAAACAAGACTACAATTAAATAAGCATATGAAGTCATTTACAAATTCAACAATACGGAAATACAAAAAATTAACATTAATGTAATAGTAAAATAAAAAGGTAAAAGCTAACGATCGTCTCGGGGGCGTTGGATAAGATAACAAAAAGTAGAAATTTTGAATAAAAATGAACATTAATTACACTGATCGATACGTGATTTTGGTATGCATTTCTAAATTAATACTCCGTACTACTTTAGTAAATATTTTAAATTATTATCTAATGCCCCGTGGCGTTTGTTAGCACACAAGATCCAAATAAAAATTAGACGATATATAACTGATGTTTGTTGCAATTTTAATTGATGCGTTCCCCTGAAAAAAGTGCATTACTTCATCATGCTTATTTAATGTCTACCGGAAAGCAACAAGAGAAGCCTAAACAGTTGATCCTAAGCAAATTTGTTGGCTGCATAAATGTCAAAGTACCTAACATATTTATGAATATCAGCACAACGGAGCTTAATAATAGTGTAAAGCATAAAAAATTTGATCACCCAATCTGAGATACCCACGACTTGGCCACCCCGTACTCCTTCATGATCCATACATTATACGAACCAAGTTCAGGATTGTAAAGACATAACAGACCATTACAAGAACCACCAAATTTGATCACTTTGTAGTCGAACATAAGGCGAACTTGTTTGGATTTTAACAATTGATTATTGACACATGGGTTCAAAATTTGGGGGATTTGCAGCTGAATGGCAGGGGGTCCAAGGAGTAGAGATTGTTGCTGAAGGTGGCGACGATGAGGAGACGATTGGAGTTGGAGGAGAGAGAATTTGAGAGATCAAGATTTGAGAATGATTAGGGTTCTCCATGATTTGCAAACACATTTGAATCGTAGCAGAGATTTCACTGGTAATCGAGATAGTATGTTGATTACTAAGTCTGTTGGAAGAATTTCCATGAGATTGAAAAGCTAGGGTTTCCGATTACAATTTCAATCTGGGGGAAAATGAGGGGAGAGTTTGTTTGTGGAGCTAGGCATGTTAACGAGCCGAGCTTACTCGCAAATTGCTTGATGCTCAGCTGTCAAAAACTCAAAGTTTGGCTTAAACAAGCTCGACTTGAGTTCGGATTTGACTCGAGATCTTAACATGTCAACAAATTCTACTAAAGGAGAAATTACTACATTCAAACAATATTTTTCATAGTTCCTTTAAATATTTTTCATAGCTCAAATCAATGTAGGAACATATTAGATGCACTTAGCAAAATTTTAAGAAACTATTTCTTAGCACCTAAAACAGGATCTCATGCAAATAATAATATGAATTATAAGATTAGAATATCATACCCTCGATGCGTAATTTCCACAAAGCAAGAGAGCACTTCTTTCTTCAACTAGAGATCTTTAGAACTTGTCGTTCCTCTAATATTGGTCCACGAGCAATGATTGAATCTCCACGTATGCTAGTATGGAACAAAGAACAATTCCTTATTGCTTTTACTTGTGGTTATGTGAGAGAGAATTTTTTTTTTATTATTGATTAATGAAAGATGTGTTATTTCATTTATGTCACTTAGTCATATTTATAATAAACTATGGCAACTCTTCACATAATTGCATCTCTTAGGCTTTAAGGCCTATTCATGCATCTTAATTCAACCATATACTCATATGTGTGACCTCATAGGACCGGATTATTATTAGTAGTAAACTAATAGCATTAATTCACAAATCATAGTTGATTTCTAGCAAAACATTATGATTACCTAAAATAACCGATTATAATTAATCTCCACATTTGTCCTAATTACAATTAGTAATTACACTTGATCGACGGACATTTCCTTCAATCAAAAGGTTTCGTTGGAGGGGGGTTTGGGGGGGTTAGGTGTGAGTGCAGTGGTCGGATTTCGGGTAAGGGGTGGTCGAACTTAGGGGTTAGGGGGTTTTCGGTTAAGGGGTGGTCGGATTTAGGGGTTAGGGGATGTCAAGGTGGTCGAGGGTAGAATGGTGTAGTGGTGGCCATGGAAGGAGCTTGAAAGAGGGAGACTTAAGCTTGAACAAGAGAGTTAATAAAAAAAAAAACAATTAACCTGTTTACTAGGTTGTAAGTCAAAAGGCTTGTTTTTCGAAAACATAGGATTATTTAAAGCAGAAATGACAAAGGTGAGATTATTAGTTTCCATTTTTTCTTTAAATTAAAATCCAACTACAATTACTACCCTCACAATTAGCTTATTGGTCATTTCACATACTCAAATAATTTTAAACAATCTACTATTTACCAAACACTTTTATACAATCAGCTAGTAAAATAAGTTAGTCAAATCAGTTAATACAACCAACTAGTCAAAATCAGCTAACACAATTAGCTTTAGCTTTCAACTTTTCACCAAACACGACCTATAATGTAACTAAAAGGAGAGGGTTGAAAGGTCTTAACTTCCAAATAAATCTAGCATTATATCTACTTTTTTTTTTTTTTTCCTTTAATACTATTCACCGCAACAATTTTTTTTAATAACCTTAATTTTCAAAACTTTTTGGAAAAAAGATCATAATTTTTGGCAATTTATCTGTGGTTGAAGGTGGCAACTATGATTTCAACGGATAATAAATTTTTAGTCAAACAACATATTTCATGATATAGACAAAAACTAGGTTAAAACCCGTGGATGCACGCTTTATATAAAATCTAATTTTATAATTTGTACATTTAAAAAAAAATGGATAAATATAAATAAAAACTATGCACCCTGTACAAAAATATTTGTAATTTTATAGTTTTAGGTTTTCATCAAAAATTATGATATAATATTTGTTCAACGTCGTCTAATATATATTTCAATGTAGGAGTCCATTTATTAGTGTGCTATTTACTATTGTTTTATTTTTTTAAAGATAAATTGATAGGTTGTAGTTACAATGTAGAAGCTTTCAATATTCAAATTTCAAAATCTATAACTAATACTAAAGTAATTACCACTGACATAACCACTGCCATGTGTCAGCTTCTTATAAAAAAAAAAATTCCTCCAAAATTATAAATGACATCATCCCTTTTTTTTTTTTTTTAGATAAAGCTAATTAACATTTGAAAAAGGTAGATTAATTATACATTTTCCTAAAAACTTTTATGACTAAAATTACTAACTACAAAATTTCCTATGGAGTAAAAAAAAAGATAATAAAATTGGTGGTTGGTCTCTTTCGTTTTCCTTCTTTCCTCCTATGTAGATTTTTTTTTTCCCTACATTTTATCAGTGATGGTATGAGTTAGAATTTTCTACTCTTTATTAATTCATTTTTTTTATAATGAAACAAAAACCACTAAACTGATATAATGCTAACATATCATATATTTCATTTTAATTATGAATTTAATTAGAATATTTAGCATTATTTTTTTAACTCAATTTATCTAATAAAAGAGATCATTATTTATTATGTTTTTCTTAAATTATTCATATTTTACGCACATAAGAGCTAAAGTTTTATTGCTAAAACCGTGCATCGCACAGAACTAACCTAGTTGTTAAATACAGTAGCTCCACTAAAAAAAAATGACATCATCCTTGTATTTAGGCGGAAAAAAATTTATCATGTGAGTGACATGTTGACAATGATGACGTCAACAATGTTTTGTTTTAGTAATAGTTAATAGTATATAGGAAAATTAACAATAAAAAACCAACCTTTGCCCCATTTTCCCAAAATGGACCAACCTTTAAATCTCCAAAATAAACCTAAGTTTGCATTTTTTCTCCCAAAATGAACCCAACAGGTTACCTTACCTGTTATATCAGGTAAAAATCCACGAGTCATTAAATCATTGGTTAAGGTTTTTTTTTTTATTTATTTTTTTTTATTTTTATTTTTTAAATTTGTATAATTTTTACAAAAAAAGAAATAAGAAAAAAAAAAAAAAAAACCAAACGCCCTTCCACATGCCAGCCACCCCACTGTCACCCACTAAGCCTGACCCCCCGCCACCCACTAAGCCACTATCAGGTGGTGGTGTCGTAGCTAATGGACCGCGGGTTTGTGGTCCCACATACATGACTGACTGGTTACTGTATGAACCCAGTCTTTGGCATTTTTAATCTGATGTAATTCCGCCAAGATAGCACTGCCTTTTTCAGCAGTTATCAATGAAGAAGCAATCTGGTTCGAAGGCGAAAAGAACAAGCGTGCTTCCACAGTGAGCTTAGTTCCACCCATGAGTACCTTCTACTTGGATTTTGCTTCTTGCTCGTCAAAGAAATTATCCAACATATCAAGTGCATGTCGGAGCAGTGGCGTATCCGGAAATTTCAAAGTTTGGGTTCGGAATTATAAAAAAAAAGATTGAAAAAGATTAATTAATGATTCAATACGAGCACATAAGTTCAAATTTAGGATTACAAATGGATTACATATTCTTCTATTGAAGGATCCCTTGAACTAGGTAAAAAATAAGTGGAGACTTTTGTGACTTCATGACACGTTTCAAAAAATACTCTAAACTCATGGTAAAAACCTTACAATCTATATTAACATCAAGTAAAATTCATTGTAACATTATAGTTTTATTATAGAGTAAATGTAAATTTGCAAATCAATAATACACAAAAATTAATCAAGTTTTTTTTATTAAAATCTCTAAATAATCTACTAGTAATATTTTAATTTCTAAGTTCTATCACAAAAATGACAAAAAATGAATGATGAAAAAAAAAAATAAATAAATAAATAAAGTGACATACTCCGTATCAAGTTACCCAACTCTCCGGATCAATAGAACTTTTCGACAACAGCTATTAATATACACAAACAAATTCTAACAATCTCCATTTATTAGCCAACATGCTATCAGATCCAAGCATAAGAGATTATGATAGGCTTTAATTCTAACAAAGATTGGAAGGAATTTTAAATAAAAAATCCCAATATACCCAAATTTGACACATGAATTTTTTTTTTTAAAAAAAAAACTACCAATTAAATTTTTATTTTGACTGATGTTAGGGATCGAACCCTTGATCTCCAAGCTTAATAATTAGTCAAAATTACCGATGCGCTGGCTTCTCCTACTTGTTATTTGCTACATAAGTAATAATTTAACTTTTTCTTTTCAGAAAGTCAGTGAACCCAACCTATAACGCCACTGTATCGGAGGGACTTGATCTCGTCACTTGCCTCAAAAGGATCCACACCATAGAGTGCAGTTTTGATGGGAATGTGGACAGAGGGTGGAGGTTGGGGGATGAAGGTGGACAAGATGGAGGTGGGAAGTGTTTAATTTGAGGATTTTTTTTTTAGTTAGTGGCGGCGGATGATGATGGTGGTGGATGATGGTGAGGTGAGGGGAGAGTCATCTGTTTTTTTTAATTATATTGTTAATTTGAAAAGGATAATTAAAGGTTTTTAATTAAAAAAAAATAATTAAAGAAAAATAAAATAAAATGACTGGTTGTATAGATCACTGGTCACTTGGATTCATTTTGGGAGAAAAAAAATGCAAACTTATGTTTATTTTGGGAATATTTAAAGGTTGGTCTATTTTAGGAGGATAGGGCAAAGCTTGAGTTGTTGTTATTAAATTTTCCTAGTATATATTATGTATAAACTTTTTTTTAATATGGTAAGGAGGAGATCCATCATAGAATGAGTTTGGTGAGATTCAAATATTTAATAGCTGACTTTACACATAAAAGTCGGAGAATTAGCTATCTATTCTAACTTCTTTATCTCTCCCTGTAAACTTATTGTGTACAATACATTTTCAAATCTAAATTATTCGTCAAACTTATACTCTTCCGATCTCCGTCTAATTAGAGGAGCTTGTAAACGAGAAGCACCAAAGACCTCCCTCATTGACTTCCTAATTAGTACGAGTATGGAATTATGGATCACAAGTCAAATGAAAATCTAGGAACTTTTTAAACACAAGAAAAGGCGGGAAAATGCAACAAAAATACATACTCTCAGTTTCTACTTCAATTTTCAGTTGCAATTGAGCTTCATACTCAATTCAACAGAGAAAACAGAGATTTTTCCCAAAAAATCACCCAATTTTGTTGTTGAACAGAAAAATCGAACGCAAAATTAGGGTTAATTTAATATGAAAATGGAGAGGATTTACGTCACAGTTAGGGCAAGACCTCTTTCTCCAGAAGACGCCAAATCAAGCCCTTGGAAGTTGTCTGGCAACTCAATCTTTTACCCTAATTCATCTTCTAAGTTCGAATTTGGTATCTTTCTCCTTCATTTGTCGAAATTTGTTTCAAAGTTAAGTAATTTTTTTAGGGTTTTGATTGATTTTTTTTTGGTTGATAATTTTTTGCAGATAGGATATTCGGAGAAGATTGTAAGACTAAGGAGGTATATGAAGCTCGTACTAAAGATATTGTTTCGGCCGCTGTGGGCGGGTTTAACGGTATTTTCTTTTCTCTCATTTTAGGGTTGTGTTTTGGGTGTTGGGAAACTAGGGGATTACATGAAATTGGTATAATTGTCAAGGAATTGTATTGAATAATTGAATAATCAAATGTTCGAGTGAAGCTGTAATGATTAGCAATGAAAAAAATGCTCAATTGTGTTAAAGTGGGTGTGATTGCTGGTGAAGACAGGGTTTTTTTGGTGACATGGTTAAAAAAGCTGAATTGATGATGATTTTTTTTTTTTTTTTTTGGTGCTATAGGAAATGATAATAGTGTTTTTAGATGTTTTGATGGACGAGCCTATTGGGCGAAGGTGGAAATGGAACTTATTAAAGTATTACTTTGGGAGGATGATATTATTTAAACTACTAATAATTGCTTATGCATACATAATAAAAGATTTGTTAGTTATTGCATGGATGCGCATAACTGACTAGTAAGATTCCGTTGGAGTTTAAACTGAATGATAATATTGCATGGTTATTGTAAAGTGAGAAATAACATGGAATAAGAAGGTTAAATGGGTAAATAGTATAAAGTTGAAAGTGTAGTGATTTGGTTTCTATGCTTTAGTTTCTTGTTTCACAATGATCTTTGATATATGCAAATGACTGATGTCTTACACTGATTTTTAGGTACTGTATTTGCTTACGGACAAACGAACAGTGGGAAAACACATACAATGCGTGGATCCCCCTGTGAACCAGGAGTCATTCCTCTTGCTGTTAGGGAATTATTTGATATAATTCAAGAGGTATATCCTTCATCGAAATAGCCTCTTTGCTAGAGGCTTTGGTTGGTGTTGTGTTCTTTTAAGTAATTGATCATAGATGCTTGCTGCCAAGTTGTCACAGCAATACTTTTACTTATGTACATATAAGTTCCTCTGCATGATTTTTCTTACAAATGTCAACATCCTCTGACCTTATGTCTTCTTTTTGTTAAAGGTTCCTGATCGGGAGTTTCTTTTGCGAATGTCCTATTTGGAGATTTATAACGAGGAGGTCAATGACTTGTTAGTTCCTGAACACAGAAGACTGCAAGTTCATGAAAGCCTTGAGGTACCTATAACTTATATTCTTACTAATCAAATATGCTGATCAAAATTTGCACTATCCTTTGCTAACTTCTTTTATTGCAGCGGGGCATATATGTTGCTGGTTTGCGAGAAGAAATTGTTGCCTCACCTGAGCAAGTCCTTGAATTTATGGATTTTGGAGAATGTATGGCTTTTCTTCGTTCCACCCCCCCTCCCTCTATTTCTGATTGTTGCAAATTTTAACTCAAGAATTATTGTCTGAACTGTAATTGTTTGGGCTAGGCTTAAAGTGGAATAAATCTATTTTGACTCTTGCCAATCGCATTCTGTTAATGTGTGGTTATGCTGCTTTTGAGAAGGATTTTTGAGCTATAGTAGAGTGTTGGAGTGTTGTCTGTCTTTATATCTAAGTATATTATTTTGCAGCTCATCGGCACATTGGAGAAACTAATATGAACTTGCACAGTAGTAGGTCTCATACAATATTTCGCATGGTATTGCCTCTACTCTTTTATATTGCATTTTAAATTTGTGTAGCTGTTCCGTCACACTAGTTCTTGTAACAGATAATTGAAAGCCGAGATAAAGCAGGAGATGAAGAGTCTGGGGATTCCTGTGATGCTGTCCGTGTCTCTGTTTTGGTATGGGGAATCCAAACTATTCTAAATCACAATCTGTTTCTCAATCCTCTACTGTAAACTTTTGATTGAGCAACTTGTAACTATATAGCTACATGAAGACTACTGCCAAGTTTTCTTCTGACTTTCTTTTTCTACTGCTTGGTATGGATTCTAATTACATATCACGGTTCGATCCAGAACCTAGTTGATCTTGCTGGCTCAGAACGTGCCGCAAAAACTGGAGCAGAAGGTGTACGTTTGAAAGAAGGTTCTCATATCAATAAAAGCTTGATGACTCTTGGAACTGTTATAAAAAAGCTCAGTGAAGGTGCTGAGAGTCAAGGGTAGGATCCACTTAATTGCTCTGTAATCTTTTGGTCGGACGACTTTTACATATTACTTACATCACGGTCTTTAATTATTTTCTTACTTTTTTACACGTGAGGCAGGGGTCATGTTCCTTATCGAGACAGCAAACTTACACGTATACTGCAGCCTGCCCTTGGAGGGAATGCTAATACAGCTATAATATGCAACATTACACTTGCACAGGTTAGAAAATCTTTGTTTAGATTACTATTTGAGTTTTAGCTGCTCTCCTCTGAATTGTGGTTGTGCTTTTGCAGATTCATGCAGATGAGACAAAAAGTAGTCTTCAGTTTGCAAGCAGAGCTTTACGAGTCACTAACTGTGCACGCGTTAATGAGGTCTTAACTCAGTTTTTTGTACATTTGCAGACTCTGGAGTCTATTGTTGATGCTTCAACTGCTTATACAATAGTGTTGATGTTTAAGGACACCATGTATTTTCATTTTTGACCTAATGGCTAATCATGTCCGTCTACAGATCTTAACTGATGCAGCCTTGTTGAAGAGGCAGAAAAAAGAAATTGAGGAGCTTCGGGGTAAATTGCAGGTTGCCATTACATAAACTGGTATCCTTATTGCAATTATCATTTTCTTGTCTAAATCTCTGTCCTTCTAAGAGGGCAATGGATTTGTTTTTAGGCGTCTCAATCGGATCATCTTGAAGACGAAATCCTCAACTTGAGGAACACATTATTACAGGTATGAGGTTATTTGATGTGTAAGCTCAGCTGTCAACTACTGCTGTCTAAGTCCTGAAATTGTTTTACCTGGCCATGTAGACCGAGTTAGAGAGAGAGCGAATCGCTCTGGAGCTGGAGGAGGAGAAAAGAGCTCAGGTGGAGCGTGAGAAGATGCTAGAACAACAAGCAAAAAAGATAAAGAACTTGAGTTCTATGGTATTGAACTCGAATAGAGAGGAAATTCGTGATCATCCTAAAAAGGTGTGGCTCATAGAAAACATGTGCTTTTATCAATAGGATATTGCTTTTGATGTCCTATATCCCAGTTAGAAATCTTGATTTATGTGAAGTTATCATATATATTACATGATCTGTTAACTTCCCATAGCTATAAATCCTGAGGTTCCCCATCCTTTTCCATTCCACTTTTCTATCTAAAGATGCTAGTTTACAGTGCTACTATTGGGAGTATGGGACTTGGAAGTATACATAAGTCGTAGCGACAAGTGAAGCAACTTATTTCTTGCAATATTGAACATTATTGTCTTAGAGCAATTAATTTTAAAAATAAACGAGGTGCAGTATTAGGTAATCAATGCTGGTAAAGTGTTATTGTTTACATAAAAAATTATTCTAATTCTGCATGATTTTGAGTTAGTATCTTATTTAGATTCAAGAGTTCTACCTCTTCTCCAGCTGTTCTGTCAGCATAAGCTATGCATGTAAATTGTATAAGAAATTACTGCTATCGACGTCAAATGCTTTCTGTTGGAGTCTGAATTCGAGAGATGACATTTGAAATTTTATATCTCTATCCTTGTTGTGTACATATCTGCTTTTGCTGTGGTGTTGACATGTTTGTAACTTAATTCTCATTTCTGCTACTTTTGGAGGAGCTTCTTTCTCCAACTCAATTTTGTATTACTCTTACTGTTAATCTCTTTTATTACATAGGACAAGAGACGTGATACATGGTGCCCTGGTAAACTCACAGTGGAGGCTTTCAAAGAAGTAAGGAATTTACTGTGCCTTTGTCATGATATAGAAGGATCTTGTGCACTGTGCCACTGTATACTGGTTCTATTGCTGTTATAATTTAGTTTTGAGTGTCTTTAAGATGATGAAATAATAAGTGCGGGTGTATGTTAATATTTACAATTTACATCAACATTTCCATTTTCTCCTTTTCATTTTAAAAGCTCTCATAATTGAATAATTAACAGTTGTGGATGTGCTCTTCAGTCAATTTAATAACAGGACTAAATTTTATTCCTTATTTATAGATTAAAAAAGATTAGTGTAAAGGGATAAAGATAGTGAAGACTGATGAGCATGACTGCATGAGACAGTTACTTATTGGGAGCCTTGGGGCTATAATGCAGAGTTTCATTTCAAAGTTTTTTATTTTATTTTATTTTATTATTATTATTATTATTATTTTTTTTTTTATCACAACAGCTGTCTTTGATAATATTACCATGAGGTGGTTGAATTCTTCCAATAGCTATTTCCAAATTTGCTTCTCTTTTTTTTAAAAAAAAAAAAAATTAAAATTTGATTCTTCACAGCCCTCACCTGCAATAGATTAGATAAAATCATAAAAAAATATTTGGAGACAAAACAATATCATAATTCTGATATCAATTTTATTTGTATGATTCAGTTTGGTACACTTTCTTGATCTTAGTGGAAACCTGCATGTGCAGTTATGGTTGGATTCAATGTCCCAGGATTCATAACTTGTGATGCCCTAGGGACAGATAAAATGGGAACTTGACCCCTTTTTTTTTTTTTTTTTTATGTATATATATAATTGGAGATCTTTTCTACCGTATCAGTTGATAGCCATGTCACTGTTCTCTTTCCTTGTGCCAAGAACTTACTTTTCAGAGTTTCCTAACAAAGTTTACTGAAAAGTTTGAATGGTATTTTCATTTTAGGCATCTAACAAGATGGATTTAAGAACTTCTGGTATGAAAGTGAGACAAGAGCGTGATCAAGGACCTCTTGTTCCTTTTGAAGATCTTGTAACTGAATGTGAAGCTACACGTGATGTCTCTAGCAAACAAAAGAAAGATCATGATGACAATTATTCAGATGATTGTGTGCTTCCAGACCCATGTACCTTGCTCAAAGTTACTAGCAGGAGAAAAATGCCACAAAAGAAAAAGACCTTGCCTATGGTTAGTATATTATTTCTTTGCCTTTTTCACCGATCAATACCTCTGTTGTTATGCTGTGCTTAGCGGCTTAGCCTTCTAAAATCTAAACTTCCTAATGTAAGTATGTTACTGCCTTCAACCCTTTATTACAGTGATCTCTGACATACTTCGATTTCTTCTCTCTCAGGAGAACAATGAATTACATGAATTGCAAGCAGAATATGAAGACCTTTTCCTGAGATTTGAAACTCAGGTCTGAATTTTTTCTCCGCCTTTGTGTTAAATTAATCTGAAGTGAGGTGACATAACACCTGATTCTTCTTTATCTCAAATGCAGAGGATCATGTATGAAGTACAGCTTGATTGTTTAAATAGAATGTCGAAAACTTATGCAGAAAACTTTGATTACCCCACTCATTCTCCACACAGTAATTCTTTATCCAGTGACAACAATATGCTCTCAGTAGATAAAGATGCTACTCTTTTAATTGAACAGCTAAAAGAGCAGGTAATTTTTCTGTTAATATTGGTTTGTTCTACCCTCCTCTGCCATCTTTACCCCTGGCACTTGTGTATTGTTATGATTTTGCCGTGTTTGTCTTTCAGATTAAGGTGTTAGAAATGGAGAAAGTATCAAGTGAGCAGAATTTTGAAAGTATAATTGATTTTGAGAAAAAGCAGAAAGCATGTGCAGTGGAAAAATATGAAGAGGTATTCATGTTAATTTATTTATTCAGATTTAATGTTAATTTTGATTACATTCTTGTCTCTGAGAAATTTGTATTTTTATATGTGGATAATCATAATAATCAAGAGCCTCATAGTTTGATAATGTTGTGCATGTGTCTGTATTCTTATCTCAACTTGGTGAATCCCATTATATCTGGATGACAAATTTTCATTTGTTCCTCCTGGGGTTAATTCTCTACTACAAGTATACAACAACCAAAACTTATATCCTTATATCACCATAAAATGGGCATTGTTTCTCTTGGGGGAAAAGTTCTGAAACTGCTTTAATTTTAATATTCTACATATGATATTGGGATTAAGAACCATTAACCCTTGTAAGTCTGTGTCTCCTTTTTTCTAATCAATTCCAAGTATCTGATTTGGAAAATAGTTACAGCAGAGGCTGGAGATGGTCATGTTAGTTTACTTGACTATTTTCAAGGGGAGCACTGTAAGTTCTATATTTAGAATGATTGCATAGGATATTTGGATGGATCAGTATGTTTTTATTTTTTATTTTTTTATAATAATTTTTGGTCGTTTATATTATTAGATGTTTCATGGGGAACTCATAGTCTCATACAACAATGGAAAGAAAAAGACCCATCGCAGCCTATCTTGGATGATCAGCTTGTTATTGCTTTACGTGATTAATCTGGTTATGTGTTTTTGTATTGCTTGTGTCATTCTTTTTTAAAAATTCCATCTGGCTTTACATATGCTTTTCTAATTGTCTAACTATTTTTTGTTGACCTGCTCATTTACTTTTCAATGGCATGATTTGCTTCTCATAGTGTTGGTAATCTCACTAGTCTAAAGTCAGAATCAGAAGGATGGTCATGACTCGTGCTTGATAATATACATTGTTTTATCGATCAGAAGTTTTAAGTTATGGACATTGCAAACTTAGTAACATATACTAGAAACAACCTTAGTGCTTATATAGAACTTCTATGTAACTTTTTTTTTTTTCCTTTCATTTTCCGATTAGAATGCTTGCATACTCTGTCTCTTTCCCACTACGACGGCTACGTTTGTTTAGCTTTCCATCTTTCAGCTGGATTTGTTCCTCTGTTCAATAATTTTCTCTCTTTGTGTGCTGATGGTTTGTGTTCCTTTAAAATTTTCAGCTCTATGAAGAGCTCCAGAATGCCAAAAAGGAGGCTGGGGTTGCTTGTACTAAATTGAGTGAAAGATATGCTGAAGCAATGGAGGTAAAAACTTGCTGCTTTTGCATCCCTGCAATAAATTTAGTGTTTAATCTTTTGCAGTATAGAAATTCTTGCTCGCCTTTTTCTTCTATCTTTTACTTTATTATTAATTGAGTGAATGGTAAATTATTCTTGGTTTCATATTATTCTTGGGTCAAATAGGAAAGCAATTCAAACTTAGTGTCGGAGCTTCAATTAGAGGTCCAACAAACATGTGAAGAAGTCCAAAGCCTGACTGCTTTGTTTGGATGCATCTCATCAGTCAATGAGGAACTTCTTATGAACCATTCCAATGCACTTGACGAGTTACATGTATGTTTTTCTTGATCCTTTTCCATATTTTAAAATGTATATGCTGAAAGAGTAGACAAAGTTGATTTGTTTTGAGTTTGTGCAGAATTTGAAGTCCTTTTTGGGCGAAAACTCCGTGTTATTGAGATCAGTTGCTAATGATCATTTAAAGCTAACCAATAGCTTGAAAAACAGGATAGTTGAACTTGAGAATGAGAAGGTGAGGTATCACATAACTGAAATAAGCAGCAGGATGAAAGTTATTATGATGGTTTTCATCTTATTTTAACAGATTCAATTTCTTTGTAATGATGCAGCTTATATTCAATAGTCAAACTGAAAAAGCCTTGGCTGTAAGTTTCTTTTCGGTATGTAATCTCTGTTGTGAATGTTGGTTTTCTTCCTTTGTAAACACATATCCTTCTTTTTACAGGATCTCTCAGAACAGTATGATATGGAAAAATCAGATCTATTTTCTCATATTAAATTCCTTGAGAAAGAAGTCTATTCCTTGTCATCTTCTTCCTTGTCTAGAGAAAAGGAGTCAATGAGGAAAGATCTCGAGAAAACCAAAAATAAGTTAAAAGAGACCGAATCAAAGCTTAAGAATTTAATGCAAGAGAAAACTAGACTTGAGGTACTCAGCTATTTCCTTGTATTAAATCTTAGATAACGATTTAAGTTTATATTATGTTGAGGTGATGCGCTTCGTCATGAGTAGGGTGAGAGAGCTAATGCTGAAAGAGAGATTAAAAAATTGCACAGTCAGAAGGCTCTTCTTGAGCGTGATATCTGCAAACGAGACTCCCTTGCTGGTAGAAGACGTGAATCCTATGTTGATCGTCCCAGGGCAGCTGATTCCAAAAAGATGAGGGGTCAAGAAAATGTTATGCAGCAGACACTGCAGGTATATTGAAGTCTTGCTTGCTTGTCAGTTGAATTATGCTGATATTAACTGTAAATAATTTAGATCAAAATCGAATTTGCATTATTCATAATTTCCTATATAAAATGGAGGCAGATTTCCATATTAATGGTAGTGAAAAGTATATATGATAGCCTCATTTTCCCTTCTTGGTCTTACACGCTATCTGATGAATTAATTACTGCATGCTTCTTCCAAATTAAGACTAAACTTTTGGTGGGTTTACTAAGGTTATTTTTTGTAGCTTAAAAATTCTTGTGCAAGATTAATATGAGCTTTCAGCTCTGTAATGTTTTCCATATCTGAAAAATGTTGGCTTTACTTGGTATTTAGGATGATTATAAGAAGCTGGAAGTTCTTGCTTTTGAAATGGAAACAACAATTGCTTCTCTTGAAGAGGAGCTTGCTGCTGCAAAGCAAGAAAAGGAAGAATTACTTGCTAGAAATGAAAGTTTGAGTTTTGAAATTGAGATGTTATCTGACAAGTTTGACGCGTCAAACAATGAATTAAATGCTTTGCAAGAAGAGCTTTCAGATTTAGTAAGCCTCTTAACCTTACTATTATACTACCTCCGTTTCATATTATTTGCAACGATTTGACATAAAGTGTGAGTAGAAAATGTCTTATCGTTGCAAATAATATGAAACTGAGGTAGTACTTTGTATATGTGTGTTACAGTTTTGCAGATTATGGATTACCTTTCCTTCTTTGTTACTCTAAGATTTTGAAGGGCATTTATCTTTTTTTGATCAGAGATTGAAGTTTGAGAAATCTGAAAGCTCCCACCAGAAAATGGAAAGCCAGCTTAATCTATTGGTTGAGGAAAAGGAGGAGCTAGTAATGGTATCTTGATTTCTGATTAAATTTGGAATGATTATATTTACTTTTCTTTGCATTTTATGTTTATCTACTCTGTATCTTGATTTTCAGCAACTCACAAATACCCTTTTAGAATTGGAGGAGGAAAAGGCAGTGTGGTCAGCCAAGGAAAAGGCTTCTGTTGAAGCCATTAAGGAAAAAACAAATGCTTATAATGATGAGCTCACTTCGTTGTCAAGTGAATTATCAAAGGTAAAAATCATATCAATAATTTTTGGTTTCTGAACCTTGCATGTTCTACATCTTGGTAACTCTTCCCCTCCCCATTAATCAAGCTTTTGCACTGCGTATGTGATATGGCTTTTGTACTAAGCTTAAGGCCCCGTTTGGTTTGATGTTTTCATGGATTATATTTTTCCCATTTTTTCTCATTTTCCATTGTTTGGTTTGTGAAGGGTGGAAAACAATATTTCCCATGGTGGAAAATTGCATCCTTGATGATGGAAAATACTTTCCTTCACAAAACAAGGGAAGCCACGTTTTCCTCCCTCCTCCTTTCCTCCTTTTTACTTTCCTCTCATCCATCCTCACATTCTCACTCCTATGTTTTACTTTTCTTAACTTTTTTTAGTATGCAACCAAACAAAGGAAATCTAATTTGCAATTGCACTTTTACTTGAAAATATGCTTTCCATGAAAACTAATTTTCATTGAAAATGTTTTACATCAAACCAAACGGGGCCTAAATTCCAATTGCGGGGAGGTTTAGTGATTTTTAGGGGTGAGTTCGGGTAGTTGTGGCAAGGTGGATTGAAAACACTAAGATGAGAGAATGTGAAACATTTGACAATTTACTCCCTTTCTGTCAAATTGACTGCTTGGTTACAAGTCTTCCAACAGAGAATTCAAGTTGTGCAAACTATTCGTAATTGTTGTTTATTTTTATTGTATGGTGGTGGTTTATGTTTGAGATGTAGTAACTTTGACATGAAGTTATAATTTTTTTGTAAATGATAATATGTGCTTAATCTAGCGGTATGTTTGTCATATGAAGGTGAGAAGTGAAATGATGTCTTTCCAAAAGGAATACGAGGCCCTTCAGGAGAGATTGAAGTGTGCAGAGGAACATGCAGAGTTGAAGACAAAATGCAGGTCTGCATCAATTGTCTGATCACCCTGCTATTGTGATTTGATTTTCTAGTCATTATCTGTTCACCACCATCACGAAACCATTGATTCCAAGTAAAGATGAGTGCATTGTGTCAACAAGCACATTCATCTTAGACATGCTTCTTTTCGTGTAAAGCAGTTGACTTCTTTATTGAACTTGGGTTTGTATCCCAAATTTTTGAAATATCCATGGGCACAGCTTCACTTGGAATCTAGGTTCCACGTTTAAACTCAGCCTTTTCCCCAGAAAACTTAGATCAAGAAAAGTATTTTTGAGGGTAAGGTATTATGATAGAGTAATAAATAGCTCTTAAGGGAAGTATAAACCCAAATAGGGATAGTCCATTTCCACTCCTGCAAAATATTTCACTTGGAATAGTTTCCATTCATTTTTCTAGAGGATTTACTATAGTGAAATGGGTACACTCCCTATTAAAAAAACGAGTTTATACTGAGTTTTGCAACATGTACTCACCTACAAGCCTACAAGTATCTATTCTGGGTACATAACATGTCCACTTTCCAGACTGACATTCTAGAAAATTTGTATGGTTTTTCCCCCTGAGCTCCAATGCCTGTAAGCATGCTGTTAATTATCCTATGAGGGTACCAATGAAGTAACATAGGCACATAGCTTATGGGAACAATCTTCATCGAATTCTTTAAAAATTTTCTCTAAGCTATTGATGATTATTTGTGACTGTACCACTGAACAGTAGTTCCTGGACTCTATAAAGCTGTAAGCTTTGTTTATTTTCAAATGACAAGTTACTGGGGAGAATCCGAGACAGATATCAATAGAAATTAATCTATGCATGTTCTCATTCTCTATCACACAATATATAATTAACTTCTACAAATTATTGTATTTATGCAATTGGTGCTTTTAAAGGCCATCATATAATTGGATACTCCATATAAGATGATAGTGGTGGCATAATTGAATGTTTCACTTTTATTATTTTTACTTTTATATTTATTTATAAAGATTTTCTCTTCTATTGTAATCTACTTATTATATTTCATAAACTTAGACTAGTTTTGTTTACTGAATTAATTAAAGACATTGTTGAGCTTTGGGTTGGGAAAGAGCTGAACAGAAAAGATACAACAGATTCTGTAACTCATGTAAGGTTCTTTTGATTATACTGGAGAAAAGCAATTTTGATTTACATTTAGCTTATGATACTTTCAGCTATTTTTCTTTTGTATAAAGAGAATCACCATGTGCTTTTCAAATATGTTCTGCAGCATGGAGAGGTTATCCGAGATTGATCAATTGAAACATGCACTTGAAGTGACGGACAATGAGAAGCGGAACTGTGAACATGTTTGTTCCTTGTTCTATTTAATTTTTAAAATCTGTTGAATGAATTACTTTTTCATGATACTAGCTACATTGATCTCTTTCCTTCACAGCTGTTGAAGTCCAAGCTTGATGATTTATCTTCAGAGCATAGTCTTGCGTGCAAAGAAGTGGATAAGCTTCAGATGGAGTTAGCTACTCTCAAAACGGAGCAAAAAGATTTATTATGTAGGATCAAACAAGAACAAGGATCAAATTTGTCTAATGACTTGCAGGTCTCATTTACGTTTTCCTATTGTCAAGAATATTTGACAGTTGGTAGCTATGCATTGCTTGAAAAACTAAACCACCTGTAGGTACTCCTAATAAAGGCAGTTGACCTGTTTATATCATTCTTACAGATGAGCAAAAGCCAGCTCCAGTATATGACTGAAGAGAGGGACAACTTGAAGGCACAAATTGAAGAGCTGCAAGGAAATAAGGTTGAAATCGATTGTATTGGACAATGCGATGATGACAGGGTAAAGTTGATAGTTTCTTGGCACTGCCATTCGCTGTATCTGATAACTACTACTCGATAAGTCTATAACCCTAAAGATATCCAAAACTAAGTTTGTTTAATTTTCAGTTGACAGCTCAGCATGAAGCAGAACATCTTTCAAAGAGATTAACTGCACTGGAATTAAAGATACATGATGTGAGTGCTTGTAGAGTTGGATTTTCTATTATTAGTGTGCTTGTGCATAGAGGATATATAATGTAGATAGCCAAGATAGGAGGCGATTTGTTTGCTGAATTGATCAATAAGCTTATTGAGTTGGTGCCGTAGCAACTACTCTCTCTTGAACTGAACTTTTTATACATCATCTTTTGGTGGAATCCTGTTCTGATGCAGATATTAGTCAATGCTATCTGTTTCTCCTCTTCTGAGCTGATCTAATAAAAAAAATTCTCCTAAATTTTTTGTTAATCAGGATGAAGTTAAGAAGAACAAAGAGACAGCAAAGCTACGAATGAGACTCCGATCTACACAAGCTAAATTGGATGTCTTCCGGGAGAGGTATAAGGAAGCTTTAGATGAGCAGGATTTCATGCATAAGAAATTTGAGGAAGCTTCCACTATGTTGAAAGAACGGTTGGCTTCCTATGGTATAGAGGTGCTTAACTTGAAGAAACAACTTGCTGGTGCAAATACACGTTAACCATTTCATGTATAGATATGTTAAGAGAAACACCTGTTTTGTACATTGAAGTGGTTCGAAATTGGGGATTCCTGTAAACTTAGGTGATTATCATTACCTCTTAGGGAGTATATATTTATAAACATATCGAGCTAACGTACTAATTAATTGTAAAAATATATGCAGCTTGTGTATTTATTAGGAGTGGATTAACAAAGAAAGTAGTATTTTGGTGAAGAGGGATTGATTCTGATGCAGTTTGCTGCTTTCTTGGGCTGTATCCTGTATGGCTGTATGTAACTTCATGTTTGATTAATAAATACTCATCCATGAAGTATTATTTACCAATAATAGATACTTCAGTTTTTGTTTTAGCGTTTTTAATATCTTATGAACAATGGATGGTTTATTTTTTTATTTTGTTTTGTTTGTATTAAAATAAAAGAAACATGTTTGATAATGTTTATAAAAAATTATACTTCTTCGGGTTCGTTAATATTGCGATGGTTTGATTATTATTTTTGCAGGCCCTATTTGACCATTAATATCATTAATTTTCCATCAAGAATTTAAAATATACTTTTACACTTTTTTTTGATAAAAAAAATGTACCTATAGTCATATATGATGTTATTAAGTACAAGTAATATTTAATTCTCTAATGATCTGCCATTAGTAGAACTCTAATTTTCTTTTTCCATCATTATTTTCATGATCAGTAGCTTACAACAGTAATTCAAGGGAAAAACTTAAGAAAAAAATGTTCTCTGAATTACAAGCTTAAGAAGAAATATTAACTACTTGTAGATGTTCGTCGAAGTTGAATACATTGAAAATACAAAATATAGTTCCTGGATAATCTAAGTAGTAATTAACACACTAATGAAAAAAATTAAACTTAATTAGCGATGCCGCGAACAATTTGCTTGAATAGCCCTTTGGCCATGACTCTATAGGCATGTTGAGTCATATGCACTCCATCCCAACTCACTAGCTTATATGGATCGCGACACACTGGAACTCCATTATTTCCACACATTCGAGTGATGTTAAAATTGTACTCGTTGTCACCAATTCTACAGCAAGTCTTTTGTACTTGGATCCTTCTCAAACCCTGCATATCGATAATTATATGTATTAGTTCAAGTTGTTCAACAAAAGGCTAAATCATTAATTTCAAGAAAACGTTAAAGTATGACAATAAAACTATATTACTAACCATTTGAAGCAGCATTTTGAATGAGTCCCTTCAATGCGTTGAAATAATCAGCATAGACAATTGCAACGTTTGGATGCTGTGTTTGAAGCTCTTTAATAGCTAATTGTAATTGATCGTTTTGAAATGTTGCGAAATTATTTAAACCCTTTAGACATTGAAGCTCATCGTACATAGTTGAGTCACTCGTCTTGAAATTTCTTAGATAAATAGGCATGCATCCGATAGCAAAATTACCAGGAATTACAACTTTAGTAGCGCCAAAACCAATCACTTCCTGCAATGTTTATAATTAGTAATCTGCATATATTATATATAATCAACAATTTAAAATCATAAATTATATGTTAGTAAAATAACAACCTTCACCGCACTAGTAATGGCTTCAAGTACTTCATCCACCATTTGTTGCACTTCTTCTAGTGTTTTTCGTCCAAAAAATGCATAGTTAAAGACGTTGCCTCCGGTTTCGACGATAAATAATGCATTTGCGAGTTTGGCCTTACAATCTGCACACATTTGAATAAAAAAAAAAATTAGTTTCTATTGCCTTGATCATCATTAATATCTTTAACAATTTAATACAAAAGAGCTATCTCAAACTTTTTAAAAGGACGGAATGAGAAGTTTAATTAATTACCTTTAGGATTAGGGCAGAGTGAATGAAGGTGAGACTTAAACCAAGCCAGCAGCCTACCGTAAATGATCGATTCTCCTTCCTACTCGCTTATTTGACTCGTCTTAGGAGAGGATCGCGAACGCTTTTGCTCAGCGCTTGTCTTTCCGCACCAAAACGGAAGATCTATCTATCTTGCTCGGGATGCTTACGTGCTTCCGCACCATCCCTGACTTTCTTGCTTTTCCGATAGCCTTTGGCCCCCGTCAATTCCTTTGAGTTTCATTCTTGCGAACGTACTCCCCAGGCGGGATACTTAACGCGTTAGCTACAACACTGCACGGGTCGATACGCACAGCGCCTAGTTTTGAACAGATAATGAACTGTTGGTAACCGGCGACGTAATGTTTTTAGCAGCTAAGGTTGAAGCGTCGAGAGCCGTCGATCCCGCGACAGCAAAGTTCACACCATGAGTGAAGTTACCGGCTTCATTAAGATATGCATCAAGCAAGGGCAACTTGAAGTATCTTGCATACAATAAAAAAATTTATTAGTGATACATATAAATCGACTTACTGATTTATACAATATAAATAATCAATGACAATATGATCGTCTATGTTACATGGACTCTTCATTTCATCTTAACCACTCATGTCGGATCCTCGACATTCGGATATGGGTGTGAAACTTGGACACTTCACTTTTGGTTCAAAAACATTATTTTTTTTTTTTACAAAATAGTCGAGTCGGACTCTTAAACACATACTCGTGTCAGACATGGGTACCCGAGTCCATGTAACATAGATTATCGTATCAAAATGCAATTTTTATAAGAGTACGGCTAAATATTACAAAATAGTTGTTTAAAAGTTTTTTCTAGTTAAAAATCTACTCTCTCTGATCTTTAAATTAGATCTTTAATTTCTTCTATATTTACTAATCCGGCCCGTTTTATTTATTTACTGAAATTTTATTCAACAAATTCTTCAATAATAATTTTCTTAAAATAAAATGATAAAATATCCCGTTAATTAAGCAAATCTTAACTTAAGACATTTTATGTTAAGAAAATCCAAAAATACTAAAAGTTACAATCTGCGAGCAAAAAAAAAGTTGTCACAATCTTACATTACTCATCATGAAGTATACTCATATAATCCGACTTTTTCACCATATACCCCTGAGTTATTTTTTTATTCACCATATACCCAACTTTTTTTTCAAATTCACTAAAAACACTTGAGTTTCAAAATATTATCACCAAATGCCCTTAATGACTAACGGCAGCTAACTCCGTTAGTTATTAAGACTAATTATATGCCACGTGGCAACCTATGATTGATTGTCATTTAAATTAAATAAATTTAAAGATAATTATATAATTTATTATAAAAAATAAAAAATAAAAACCCACCCATCATAACCCAGCCGCAGCCACCGCCACCACCCTATATATCCTCGCCAAACCCCCCGGTCGGCGCCGAATCTACCGGAACTCCCGCACTGGTGCCACCTTGACCTCAACACCCAACTGCCGGCACCCCAAAGCTAAGCTTCCCCTAAACCACTACGCTATTCAATCAAACACACCCTCCTTTCTCCCTCAAAAAACGCACCCCTCTCCACTGCCGGCGTCCAATCACCCTTCCTTGCGCCAGCGAACCCCACGCCATCTCCCCCTGCCCTTCCCTCTGCCATCTCCACCCCTAGAACCACCATGCCAAAACCCCAAACTAAAAAACCCTAAAATCGAAATCTAGGGTTTCGATTTTAAGGAATTCGATTTTGGGGTTTTAGGGTGTCGAGGATGGTGGTTTAAGGGGGAAAAGTAGGTGAAGATGGGCGAATTAGCTTCGCCGGCGCAGGGGATGGGGTTTGGGCGCCCGAGGGAGGGGAGAGAGAGAGGTGTTTTTCGAGTGGAGGGAGGGTTTTTAGGGTTGCGGGGAAGGTGGTTCTAGGAAGGAGAAGGGGCGGCGATGGGATAAGGGGAGGGAGGGTGGCCGCTGGCGCCGAAGAGCACGTTGGTCACCGGTGTGGGGCAAGGGCTGGCTGTTGTGGGGTGGTGGTGCGGTGGAAGAGTGGCTGGGTTTGGGTTTTATTTTTAATTTTTTTTTAACTTTTTTTTTGTTAAATAAATTAATAATAAGGGATGAACCAATTAAAATATGCCAAGTGGGATAATTAGGCTTAATGACTAACGGAGTTAGCTACCGTTAGTCATTAAGGGCATTTAGTGATAATTTTTTGAAACTCAAGTGTTTTTGGTGAATTTGAAAAAAAAAAAAAGTTAGGTATATGGTGAATAAAAAAATAACTCAGGAGTATATGGTGAAAAATCCGCATATAGTCATATAATTAAACACAAGTTAAAAAAATCAACTAGTAATATAAAGTTCAATTACCGAGCTAAGAGTATCACAAGCAAATTAAATTTGATCAGATTATTGAATTTTATTTACAATTTGGTATTTTAAAACACAAATTCTTATATATGTGGTTAGCCACACGGTGTGGCCAGTCATAATGTGTTACTTCGTTAGTATTATAGGGGTTACCTGATCAGTGTTCAAGGATTACTTTGTTAGTGTTACAGGGGTTACTCCGTCAGTGTTTTAAGGGTTACTCCGTCAGTGTTACAGGAGTTACTCGATTAGTATTTTAGGAGTTACTTTGGTATTTTATAAGCGGCCACACGGTGTGGCCAGCCGCTCACAAAACGCATTGATTTTAAAAAGATTAACACACCAAATTAAAAATGGCTAAATATTACAGAAGTAAAGATGAACTAACAAACGAAGATTTTAAATTTTTAATGATAGAGAACGTGATTAATCTTTGAGGCAAAATCAATAGTAAAATAGTTTATTGACAGAAAAGTCATACGACAATTACAATATTAATTAGAATTAACAAATACAGTAGCAATTGGATTAAATAATCATAACCACGATCTTTGTAGATGACATTTGACATCGATGAATATTCTCTTTCACATAGCTGTTTAATACAACCTTCCACATGATGGGGTCTTTCTTTCTATTATAGCTTTGAAATCGAACAATACTTGATGGAATTAGTGTAAATGTAGAATTAACCTTCATTGCGACAATGTACAAATCTTCATCAAAAAATAAGCAATTTTCCCTGTAAAATTAAAAAAAAAACTTTTATAAAGAGAGAAATTAAACTCAATATATACGAGTAGATATAGCCCAAAAATTGGGTAGAAAAACAATTTTACGAACGATTTTAATGCAACTTCTTTCTTAATGAAGTTATTACAGAGTATTTCTCAAAAAAAAAAAAAAAAAAAAAAAAGGTTTTATCACTGAGTAGTACCATACCAACTAAAAAATTAAGAGAATACTTCTAGCCATGCTTTGTGAACCAATAAATTATAGTCAACGACTTGTTCATCAAATTTATGAAATCCGTTCCCTTGTAATAATCTCTAATCCAAGAATGAATGTATAAATTATAATAGCTTATTAAAGCCATTAATCCTCAATGCCGGCCTAATTTTAAGGAAATTGATATGTGTGGAGTGTGGTCTTAAGGCTGCATTTGATCAAGAAGCTAAAAATTAAAAAATTTACGCATAAATTAAACATTAGATTGACACATTTTGTCGTGTATGTACACTTTAATTCTGTACATGTTAGAAAGGTAATTTGCAATATATCCGCTTTTGGATTATCATCCCACTTTCTCTATCTATCGATCTCCTCTTTAATTTCATAATTAAGAATTTTATTTCAAGCAGTTTGCGAAAAATTTACAGGTAAATTTACTATACAACTTCCAATTTTAGGGTATCTTGCTTTATTAAGCTAGTTTTAGGGTGATTTTTGATCTGTATTGATGATACCTTTATATACTAAGAAGTGAGTTTGCATTTTTGTAGTGTGTAAATTTTTTAAAGGTAATATGGCTATCTTTATAAATTTTGAATGATTTTATTTTCAAGAGATAAAGTAAGCTTAATTATAAATTTGTAATAGGACTTTGTGTGTATACCTTATACATGTCAGTTTTTGTGAAAAACTACTTTATTAACAAAATGTTGTAAGAAACTACATTATATACACTACATGTTGTAAGAAACTACCTTATAAAACACTTAATGTTGTAAGAAGCTACCTTTTACCGGATTATTGCATTGAATAAGGGACATTTAATGACCCATTTTCAATCATTTTTTCTGCTTTTCGCACCCAATTTTTCCATCGCCCCCTTATAACCCCTAATTCCCCTTCTTTTTCTTTGTTAAATCAAGCACATGTAGGCAACTTTCAACATTTAGTTTTTATAAGGTAGGTTTTTACAACAATTTTTATAAGATTATTTTTCACAATATTTTATGTATATAAAGTAATTTTTCACAAAGAGTCCTTTGTAATAAAGAGAACAACTTTATCAATAACAAATAGGTGATTTCACTACATATACTTGGGGATAAAATAATAATTTTAAGGCAACTTTATCTTTAGGGCTTTGCTTTTTAATGAAATTTAATTAGTTATAATCTAAGAATTTAGTACAACACGTTAATTTAGGAAACATCTATCCGAATACAATACCAATAGGGTTTCTTATAATGCAAGTTAGTAAAACCTAATCTTCTACGAGGGCCTTAAAATAAGCCTAAAGAAATTAAGCCTTAATCGAATAACCGACTAGGACTTATAATTTCCGGTCCTTAAAATCTATAAATACGCACACTTTCCACTCTATTTCATTCACAACAAAACCCCGAAAAAAAGTACGTAACAACTAAAGACTTTGGTTATCATGGCTAACATCAAACTAGCATTCTTTGTTGTTCTTGCTCTTTGTTCTTCTCTTCCTCTCCGTCTCCATGCACTCTCTCAACAAATACCGAAAATAGATGCGATTTATCAATTTGGCGATTCGATATCCGACACCGGTAACTTGATACGTGAATCCCCCATTGGAGAACATACAACCTTTGCAAGACTTCCTTATGGACAAACTTACTTCCATAAGCCTACTGGTCGTTGCTCCAATGGCCTTCTCATGATCGATTTTTTTGGTATGCAAGTTTTATTAGTAGATTTACTAATTACCCTTTATTTTTCTAGGGAAAGTACGTAACCTATATGTTTATCTATAATCTTTGCTTATCTTTATGATTTTGTTATTCCAAAATAATTGCAATAAATGTTTTTTGTACTATTTATGTATATCTTTGATCACTTATTTTAAAGAAAAGATACAAACAAGTATGAAATTATTTATGGTGATAATTGTTGCAGCTTATCGATCAATCTTTTATAAATCAGTTTGTTAAAATATACGTACGTAGTATGTATGACTAATATATTTTCTCTGTTGAATAAATTGCAGCAAGATACTTGAAGTTGCCCTTTCTTGATGCATATCTTAATGAAGCTGGTAACTTCACTCATGGCGTGAACTTCGCTGTTGCGGGATCAACAGCCCTCGATACTTCAACCTTAACTGCTAAAAACATTACATCGCCGGTCACCAACAGTTCATTATCTGTTCAAATGGCTTGGTTTAGGTCTCACCTTCATTCAATTTGCCCTAATCCAAAAGGTAATAATTAAACTTAACAACCCATCCTACATAAAATTATCCGTATTTTAAAATGTTGTACATACCACGTTAATTTTGCATTATTTAGTATGCATGCGTCACTTTGATTCTATTAATTGTAGTAATATATAAAAATAAATGAAATCTTATAAAATATTGTTGGATTTGATTAATTTTTTGTATAATTTAGTGTAATTAGGATGACAAGTTAGCCATATCCGGGGAGTATTTTCGATTTAGCCTTATGCTATAATTTTAGTTGTTGGTAAGATTAATGAGGGTAACTATTTAAACAAATATTTTTAGGGGTATTAATGTAAGCACACAATTGTTAATAGTTAAAAAAAAAGGCAATTAATTAACATTAATGAGAGCAAATAAGTAAATAAATATTTTAGAGGGCATAATCGTCCAAGAACTATTCATAAGAGTGAACACATACTTTTTAAAAGGTTGGAGGAATAAACAATAGAGTTAGAGATATTAATGATCAACATAATAGTTACTATTTTTTTTTTGTTCATATATATATGCAGATTGTAAAACCAAAATCGCAAAGTCATTGTTTATCATTGAAACTGGAGGCAACGACTTTAACTACGCATTTTTTGGACGAAAAACAATGAACGAAGTTCAACAAATGGTGAATGAAGTAATTCAAGCCATCACTAGTTCCGTGAAGGTTTGTATATTTTTTTTTTTTCTAATGTTTCGTACATGGTTTTTAATGGATAATCATATAATAAATATGTGGATTACTAATTAAATACAATGGATTTATATATTGCAGGAAGTGATTGGTTTTGGTGCTACAAAAGTTGTAATTCCGGGTAACTTTGCAATTGGTTGCATGCCTATTTATCTTAGCGCTTTCAAGACGAGTGACTCAAATATGTATGACGAGCTCCAATGTCTAAAGGGTTTGAATGGATTCGCTACGTTTCAAAATGATCAGTTACAAGTAGCTATTAAAGAGCTTCAAGAACAAAATCCGAATGTTGCAATTGTCTATGCTGATTATTTCAATGCATTGAAGGGACTCCTTCAAAATGCTGCTTCAAATGGTTAGTAATTACTATTATTGCCACATTTAATCTTTGATCTTTGAATCTAGCTTTTTGTTTATGTACAGGATTAATCGTAATATAACTAATACATCGATATGCAGGGTTTGAGAAGGATGACGTACAAAAGACTTGTTGTGGAATTGGTGACAACAAGTATAATTTTAACATAACTCGAATGTGTGGAAATAATGGAGTTCCAGTCTGTCACGATCCATCTAAGTTAGTGAGTTGGGATGGAGTGCATATGACTCAACATGCCTACAGAGTCATGGCGAAGGGACTATTCAAGCAAATTGTTAGAGGCATCTCTAATCAAGAATAATTTCTTTTATTAGTGTGTGTTAATTATTATTAGATCGATCATATCCGGTAACTATGTTATATATTGTCGATGCATTTGACTTTGATAAAACATCTACAAGTATTTGATTATTCAAGTATTTCTTCTTCGTACAGTTGTGACATGACATACCTATTTTCCGATATTAATTATATTTTATATCTGTAATAATTTAGGAAGAAAATTTTGTCGTAAAACCTTTACTTTAGTATAGGTACATAAATGTTGTTAATTATGCGTAGGTTAGCTTTTTTTAATGATTTTTTTTTGGACATAGAATCTTTTTTTAAAGAAGCCATTTTTAGGAATTATATCATTCAAAAGACTACATTTTACAACAATTAGCTAATGACAGCTACATTTTACTTGGAAATTCAATGAGAGAACTAGCATCCTAAGGCCTAGGTAAGAAAGAAAACATATATACAAGTTTATCATCTTTACAACTTTGTAATTAAATATGGACCCATAACTGTTGCTATAATTATGTAAATGACATGTTGATTGGACAATTTTTGTTGATTTAATTACAATTTTGCCATTTAATGAACAAAATTTTGTTTATCAAGGTGATAAAATAATATAGTACTCCCTCCACCTGTCTTATAATACAATGTCTCTTTGAGTTTTTATGTGGAAATATAATTAAGAAAATTGTAAATTCTTTAAAACTAATGATTAGAAGTAAATATGTGCATGTGGAGTTAGAGAGAGATAGAGAGAAAGAGAAGAGATAGAGAGATAAATTGTTGGAAATTGATGTTAAAAGTACAAAAAAGAAAAAGAAAAAAAGATAACAACTCATCAAAAACAGGTTAATAATGTCAAAAAGTACAGTACAAACTTTAACCTTTAAATAGAAAGAGACATTATATTTTGATATACTAAAAAAAAAAAGACATTGTATTATGAGGCGGAAGGAATACAATAACTATCCAAAAACATTAAAGATTTTGTATTGTGAAAGTAATCTCTTTTCCAAAAATATTCCAGATTTTACAGTGAAAGTAATTTCTCTTCCAAAAATATTAAAGATAACTGACTTTCTCAGCTTTCCAAAAATTAATTAATGTTACTTTAATCCTTTATGTCGAATTATGCCTTTCTCCTATCCCAAAATATAAACCACTTTCTTTTTCTTTCCCTTTTTGCCATGTTATTCTATTGAACTTAAGTTTCATTTTATTTCCCCCTCTCTTCTCCTCTATACATCAATGACTCAACCTCCCACCTTCATCTTTCCCTCAAATCTTCACTCACACTGAAGAAAATGAAAGCAACCTTCTTGGACACTTTCCTCTCTTTGAAAAAGCCCCTATTCCTCGCTCCGATCCTCCCCTTTCTCACACACCCACGTCAAGGTTTTTGACGATCTTCCAAAATATTATTCCGTCTAGCTATTTCTAAATGTTTGTCCCATTTAATATCTACACGTTTTTCAATACAATAAATTAAATATCTCAAACTACGTATTACAAAGAATTCTAACAATTATTGCATAATATTTGAAAATTAAAATCAAAGACTAATCTAACAGGATCTCAAATAACTGTGTTTTGAATTATATAAAACCGTTAAAGTACCGTACAAGATTCTATATTTCCATTGAAATCTCTTTAAATTTCAAATGGGACAAACAAAATAAAGGGTAATGATATATGTAGCCCTGAGAGCTATATATAAGCATTAAATATACTTCATAAAATAGAATTACATGACAAAATCACGTACAGTTCGGTGTAATTAATGTTAATTTATGCTCAATATTTCCTTTTTAGCTTAAGGACTATGTTTATCGTTTTCCCAAAATAAAATAGAGGATAGAGGTAGTATAATAATAATTGAATAAATGGTGCTTTTCCTTTTTAATTCCATTATTGTTATTATTATGTCTGTCCTTTGCACAACCGAACATGTTACAGAAAATGAAAATTGGATCAAAGTTACACTTTAATATTGCATTATTGGAAGCTAAGGAGTATAAATGGGCTCTACTAGCTTAAAAAAATTTCAAGTAAAGTAAATTACTTTAATTCACTGGTGTTAATTTTACTCGTACATTTTATCAAAGTTGGAAATGCTATACTCTGCACAAAACTAGTAAATCTCTGTTACTCACTGTGAGAAACGTTTTTGTTTCTCACAGTGGCAGTTTCGTAAATAAAATGTACCATCGTGACTAATGTGGTACAATTTTATTATCCATTTTGTAAATAAAATGTACCACCGTGACTAAAGTGGTACATTTTATTTATGAAACTGCCACTGTGAGAAACAAAAACGTTTCTCACAGTGAGTAATGGGGGTGCCCTTGCACAAAACACGTTTTTTTTTTCTTTCTAAAGCGCCCTCTCCTCTTTAAATATTCATTGTGGTTATTTGATATTTTGTACTCAATGCAATTCTTTGCTCTTTAAATTGATTAAACTAGCTCCATAATCTTTTGAAAACCTTTACAAAAAACATTCTCTCTTTTCTACCCTTCAAATTGATTAAACTAGCTCCTATAATATTTTGAAAACCTTTACAAAAAAACATTCTCTCTTTTCTACCCTTCAAATCGATTAAACTAGCTCCTATACATGATAATACCCTTATGTGTAGGCATGGCTTATTCAAGTTATGCTCTTCTGCTAACAGTTTGGGTGTGTTGGGTGTTGATGACACCAGTCATCAGCGGAGACAAAGTAGTGTCACCGCTCGTAATCGCCCCAAACTGTTCAGAGAAGTGTGGAGATATGAGCATTCCTTACCCCTTCGGTATTGAAGATGGTTGTTACTATAAACCACCAAATAACCCGACATCCTTCCACATTACATGTGATAACACTACGATCCCCCTAACACCAATTTATGGTGTCAACTTTGAGGTACTTAACATTTCATTAATAGAGGGAGAACTCCGCACTAAACTTCATCATGTTTCTTACGATTGTTACAACCAGAGCAAGAGGCTGCTTCACCAAAACCAAGTCGGGTTCAACTTGTCAACATTTACACTGTCTAGCACCAAAAACATGTTAGTTGCTATAGGGTGTGACACCTCTGCCTGGTTTACGGGAGATCGAGGTGGTAAGAACTACCAAACGGGGTGTATGACTAAATGCGTGGAGCTAGCAGATGCGAGCGATGATGAATGCTCTGGCATCGGGTGCTGTCAAGCCTCCATACCCAGTGGAATAAAAAACACTCAAGTGGTATTAAAGGGCTTTGACAATCATAGCTCTGTTTATACTTTTAACCCATGTAGTGTTGCATTTCCGGTGGCAAAAGATGCTTTTACATTTAACTATCGAAATTTAAGTCAATCTTGGGAGTACTACAAAAACTTGTCTTTTCCCGTAGTATTCAGTTGGACTATTGGACATAACAATTGTTCAGCGGCGAAAAAAGATGGGAGCTGTTTGTGTAAGGAAAACGCAGTTTGTTGTGATCCAGTACATGAAAATGGGTATCGTTGCAACTGTACATATGGTTACTCAGGCAACCCTTACCTTCCTCATGGATGCACGGGTAGGTATAAATATTTTATAATTTTTTAATTACTACTTTTGTTTCTTATTATTTGCAACAAAGGAATATTTTATATTTCACAAAATAATATTCTTTGTTGCAAATAATAAGAAACAATAGATGGCAGTACTTGCTTTACTTAACAACTACAAATGTTACTTAAGATTTTGCGGTTGATGTTTTTTTTTTTTTTATTAGACATTGACGAGTGCAAGGGAGAGAATAATTGTGAGAAGGCAGACTATTGTATCAATACAGTTGGAAGTTATTATTGCATTTGTCCAAAGGGTTACCACGGGAATGGAACCAAAACCCATGGTTGCATTTCTAATATAAAGCCCTGGCTTATGCCGGTCTCGACAACTGCTGGTAAGTAACAAATTATAACTGCTTATACAAATTTCTATCCTATATTAATTGTGTTGTTTATTTATTAAGTTAATTTGACTTTTGCTACCACCAAAAGACATGCATTTGACTTTTGCTACCTCTTAAATTCTTTTTTTTTTTTTTTTTTTACTACCACCAAAAATCACATCTGTTAAAATTTGCTACCAGTTGACGGAAGCTGTTAATTTTGCCGTTTGTGGGCCCCACTTCAACCCTGCCTCTCTCTCCTCCTTCCCCAGCCACTCTCCCTCTACCCCCCAGCCACCTGGCCTGCCGCTCCCCAAAATCGATGCAAACCTACCCCATAACCCCAACTCCGGCGACGGTGAGAGTTTTGAGGGTGGGGTAGTTGGGGTTTCGAGGGTGGGGTTGTTCGCTCCCCAAAATCGATGCAAACCTACCCCATAACCCCAACTCCGGCGACGGTGAGAATTTCGAGGGTGGGGTAGTTGGGGTTTTGAGGGTGGGGTTGTTGGGGTTTCGAGGGGGTCGCCAGAGATCGAAAAGGTTTAGGGTTAGGGTGGCCGAAAAGGGTAGGGGAAGGGGAGTGGGGGTCGATTTCGGTGGGGGAATGGGGAGGGGGGCCGATTCTGGTGGGGCGAATGGGGAGGGGGGTGGTTTCCGGTTCGGGGTGGGGGTCGGGGAAGGGGGGAGGGTGGCTGCGTAGGTGGGGGAAAGGGATTGGGGGTGGGGTCGCCGGCGTTGGCCCAAGCTTTGATCGCCGGCAGGGGGAGGGGGGGGGGTGGCTGACGGGAAGGGGGCAGTGTTGAGGGTGGCTGGGTTTTTTTTTTTTTTTTTTTTTTAAACATTTTAATATTTTTTTTTTGAATAAACTTAACGGAATCCTAACGGATTCCGTTAAGTGGTAGCAAATTTTAACAAAGGTGTTTTTAGGTGGTAGTAAAATAAAAAAAAAAAATTTAAGGGGTAGCAAAAGTCAAATGAATGTCTTTTGGTGGTAGCAAAAGTCAAATTATCCTATTTATTACTCTGTATTATTGTTATTTTTATTTTGGGTAGTTTTGGGTCCTAGCCTTTGGCAAGTAGGGGCATATAACAACACGGCCCCTGTTTCAAGTTTCAAATCACTCTAAATTTGTTGCATTACTGACATTTTTTTGATATGATCTCCTAGGTGTTGGTGGTGGCATGATAATTTTGCTTCTGTTTGGATTTATTATGCACAATAAACATGGGAAAAGGCGAATCAGAAAAATGCGAGAAAGTTTTTTCCGACAAAATGGTGGCTTGCTTTTAGATGAAAAACTCTCCGGACGACATGTTGATACATTAAAAATCTTTACTATGCAAGATCTTGAAGCTGCCTGCAACAATTATAGCGACGAAAACATAATTGGAAGAGGAGGTTTCGGAGTTGTTTATAAGGGAATATTGCCAAATAACCAAGTTGTGGCAATAAAAAAATCTCTCAGGGTAGATCCAAACCAAGTAGAACAATTCATCAATGAAGTTCTTGTTCTATCACAAATCAACAATAGAAATGTAGTCAAGTTACTAGGTTGTTGTCTTGAGACCGAAGTACCACTATTGGTGTACGAGTTCATCAACAATGGGACGTTATATGCCCACTTAAATGATGCAGCCAAAGCGTCCATAATGAAATGGCATGTGCGTTTAAATATAGCATCCGAAGTTGCCGATGTGCTATCATATCTACACACCACTATCTCAACACCAATAATTCATAGAGATATCAAATCGATGAACATACTCTTGGATGAAAGTTACACTGCTAAGGTAACCGACTTTGGAGCTTCAAGATTGATTCCATCAGACCAAAGTCAATTTACTACAGTGGTGCTTGGAACTCAAGGGTATTTGGATCCCGAATATATGCAGACAGGTGAGCTAACTGAAAAGAGCGATGTTTATAGTTTTGGTGTCGTCTTGCTGGAGCTATTGACAAGGAAAAAGGTATTTTCTAACACTAGGCCCGAAGCTGAGAAAGTTCTCGCTATTCACTTCCTCCTTAGGATGAAAGAAGGCCGGTTGTCAGACATTCTTGATATAAACATAGTGAGCAAGGGCACGATTGAAGAAATACAACAAATGGCTAATCTAGCTAAATGGTGCTTGATGTTAAAAGCAGAGGAAAGGCCTACCATGAGGGAAGTTGCAATGGAATTGGAGACCATAAAAAGAAAGGGATCTCGTGATTCCCATCCATGGAATGATGATGGATCAATCCAAGAAGACAGTGAATCTTTTGTTGTTGAAAATATAATATCAAACTAAGGGCGTGTTCGGCGCTAGCGGCGTTTGAGTAGCTTTTAGGTAGCTT
Organism: Chenopodium quinoa; assembly: GCF_001683475.1. NCBI lineage: Eukaryota > Viridiplantae > Streptophyta > Magnoliopsida > Caryophyllales > Amaranthaceae > Chenopodium > Chenopodium quinoa. The sequence continues at coordinate 181,345 of NW_018745368.1, forward strand.
TTAGTCAAACCACCACTTAACAAAAAATGTGAGTGTTTGGCAAAATAGTGGTCAGGGTAGCTTTTAGTGGTGGAGGTAACTTTTATGAAAAGTTAGAAATATTAGCTTTTGAAAGTAAAGGTAGCTTTTAAGGTAGTTGTTGAAAATTTAATCTATAGTTTTAAATATAAAATATTAACTATTATATGTAACAGCTAGTCAACCACTACTTTACCGAACACTCATACCTAAATTATCTATCTTCACAGCTACAGCTTGTTGACAGCTAAAAACTACCTACACAGCTAACAACTACCTTCACAGCTATATTTTGCCGAACACGCCCTAAGTCGATTGTAGCAGTGGCGTCGAATCTATTTCGTGCGATTCACACTTGCCCTCCTCTTTGGATAATGTATGGCAGGTAATTAAGTCTTGTGGATACCAATTGTAGTGGTTAAATTATTGTTTTTAATTTCTTTGCTAAAGTTTCTCAAACCTTTATTTTTTTACTCCAACGTTTTAACCACTCCCTCAAAACACTCTTGAATTTTATTCTTAGTTCTCTTTTAAAACCCCCTTAATTTTCTTAAATGTTCTACTTTTGTTTTCTCACTTTACTCATCTTTTTCATACTATTTCAAATGATTATTTTGTTATGCCTTTTTCTTTTTATAGTACGATTCCTTATGACAATTCATGATAGTTGATTACCCAAATCATTTTGGGACTAAATTAAAGATTTGATGTTGTTGTTGTTGTTGTTGTTGTTGTTTTTGTTGTTGTATCTAAACATATGTATACGGAGTACATTGTACATGTAATATAATTGTATAGATAATGTGTGTGTGGTTTATACATCTTTACAAATTTCCAATTAACAAACAATCAAATTTAATCGGTTAAGAAGATGAGCTTGTATTATCTCAGAGGGGGATGAGAAAAGGTATTCCTACAATTAAGGCTAGTATCATGCTATAACCGTACATTCTCAATCAATGGACATCAAGGATTATAGTATCTTATAGACTTATACCACCCTTTGTAATTAAAGGGTGTAAAATGAAACCATTATTGGCCATAGGGCCCATATAGCTACCGTGCATCTTTTGTTCAAATTCACATTTTATTACTTCTTATGTTTGCTTGCAACTCTAATTTATTATTGCCCACTTTAACTTAAGTAGTTATGGTATAACATGATATCCAAATGTTTTACTTCGCTACAAAAGACAAACATTAGACTTGAATAAAACAAAATGTTGTAACTCGAATTGTCAAATTAACTTTTCAATTTATAATACCAAAGAGTTGCTTCTCGTGCAGTAATTCACTTGAAAATGTTACCAAGTTCAACACAGGCACAAAGAATTCTATAAATAATAGACTATATACAATGTTAAAAGAGCATAATAGAAATTATTCTACAAAAAATTAACATACATAAAAAGGCATCTCATAAATCTAGTGGTAAGAATAACCAGAAAGGAGCTTTGGAGGTGATTTCCGTGGAGGAGATGTGTTGAATGTTAAGCCAGTCTTCTCCAGTTGAATATTGGCATCTTCTCTCCAGTTGCGTCGAGCAACACGAAATCTTAAGGTTCCTGAGAGAAGTGAGTTTTGGCATCCAATTTGGAATTGATTCTAGCTTATTGCAACGTACTATAGACAAGGTTTGAAGGGCTTTCAAGAACTGCATCCAATTTGTAGTTGTGGGAGATCAACCAGTTGTATGTAGGTTAGCGAGTGATAGAGGGATTTCCATGGCGTGCCATCTTCTCCGTCTTCTAAAAGACTCAAATTATTGTTGCAGTAGATGTCTAACATCTTCAAAGCAGTGAGATGCTCAACTCCTCCAGAAACACTCCTTAGTTTGGAGCAACCACCAGTAATACAAAAGGATTGCAATGAAGATGAGCAACTACGAAACACCTCCTCAACTACTTCCAAACTCTCTAGCTTGCTATCATTTATGGTCATAGTCGTGAGACACCTAAAAGCCTCCATAGGTAGCGAATTTAGCCATGCCACATCGTCGTCTATGTACACCACCTTCAATCTGGGAATTGAAATACTCGAATTTCTAGGATCACAACAAAATGAACATGATGGAGACCCCTTTCGGTATTCATTATTTGGAGTCTCTTGTTGAATGCGACTAAATGCAATCTTTCCAATTTAGGACACCATGGAGTACATGTCAAAAGCGGGCATTGTTCTATTCTTAATGACTTCAATTGAGGAAAATATAATTGTGAGTGACACTCATCTCCTGCCTCTACCCTTCTTATCCACCCTTTACACTTATGCAAATTCTTTAGCTCAAGGTGTTCAAGGGATGGAAACAATGATGATACTCTTGTACTTTCTGATGCAAGGATGTAACCAGGCGGTGAGACATCTGCTTCAATGTGCTCCAATTTGTCGAATTGTGAAAGTTTGAGGAATTTAAGATAACTCAAGCTCCCCAAACATGGTAGATAGTCCAATTCCCCACAATTGAAAAGACGAAGATCTACAAGATTTGGTAGAAGGGTTACCCAACTAGGCATCCTTGCACCATGATATCCTCGCACAACTAACTCTTTTAGATTAGAATGTGGCTGCAGCTCTTCCATCAATCTTCTTTCTACATCATTATTTATTCTTCCACTACATTCATCGAGTTTAAAATCAACTTTAACGCGACTGAGATGTTCCTTGTGCCTCAAGTATAACCCTCCCCTCATACTGCTCTCTTGAACACATGTAGCATTATTAGGCCACCTAATGTCAATTTCAAGACGACCCTTCAAATTGTTAAGAGCCGTTAGGTATTCTAGTCTATCAAACCATTGCTTCCAACCTGAACAACTTCCTTCTCCACCCACAATAAACTTATTCAAAGTGCGAAGGTTACTCAACTTATCTATGCCTTTAGGCATAAAAGATAGACTAGAGCAACCATCTATATCCAACGTCTCAAGCTTAACCAAGCTACTCACATCTTTTGGTAACTCTTTTAACTTCTCACACCTAATTAGTAGCAAGGTTTGCAGATTATATAGTTTCGTAATTGACTTAGACAGCAGTTCCAAATCTTTATTATATGAGAGATCTACGTACCTCAAATGCAATAGCTCTCCAATAGAGCTTGGTAAACTCTTAATTGTAGAAAAAGCTAGGTCCAATGCCCTTAAGCATCTGCAATTAGTGACAATTGCTTCTAGTGTAACTTTGTCCATCTCATCAGCATCATGACGCCAGTAGCCAGCATAAAAATATGAGCGAATATGTGTCTTACCAAAGGAGTATTTTGCAAACGAGCTTCCGGCGAGAGACAGATGACGAACGTTTTTATCTAGGTTGCCACTAGCAGCTTTCGTTGTACAAAGCTCCTTCCCTATGACATTTTGAGCAATATCGTGCATGAGATCATGTATCATAAATGAACCAATTTCTCCATTTTCACTTTTTCGTACATTATGGAAAAAACATCTCCGCACCAATATAGATATATATTCCTCGCCTGCTTCTTCTATGCTTTGACCTTTGTCTATTGGAACAATATACCCCTGTGCCATCCAAAGGCGTATCAACCTCTGCTTGTCTATAATACAATTCTTTGGAAACACCGCACAATAACTAAAGCAACACTTTAACGGAGATTCAAGATGATGGTAGCTAAACTTTAACACCGGCATGATATCATTATGGCTCTCTCTAATGTTGCCTAATCCGACATCCCGAAACGATAGCCACTTACTCTTGTCTTGACCATACAAAATACCTCCTGCCACTTTTATAGCAAGGGGTATTTGAGCACATTTTTGAACAATCTCACACCCAATCTTAACCAAATCATTATGAGGGTTTGATTGCTCCGATCCAAAGGCCGACCTTTCAAATAAGCGCCATGAATTCTCATGTGACAAGCCTTGGAGCTTGTGCATCGTGCCATTTCCTATGATTCTTGCTGTTGTTTCAGAACGTGTAGTTGCTACAATCCAACTCCCCCTTTGATCTCCAATCAAGAATTTTGCTAGCTCATTCCACTGTGTACGATTCTCGGTCCATACGTCATCTAAAACGAGTAAGAATCTCTTGCCTGCTAGTTTTTCTCGAAGTTTGTGTTGTACTCGATCCATGGTGGAATCCTGATGATTCTCTCCCAAAATCTTACCAACAATTTCTTTCACATCTAGTTGATTCTGATCATGATCAGAGACACAAGCCCACAACCTTAATGGAAACGCACTTTTGACACTTTCATCGTTATACACGAGTTGAGTAAGAGCAGTTTTGCCCAACCCTCCCATTCCCACAATCGTGAGAAACGACACATCACGTTGAACATCAGAATCAAGCAACATACTAGTGATAATCTCCAAGTCATCTTCCCTCCCAATAATATCTGTTGCATCTACATAAGAACAGGTCTCAGGCCTTCTCTTCCTGATAGGCTCGTGATCAAGCTTAAAGCGAAATTGATCATTGTAAGCAATCGCACCCAACTTCTTCTTGATCTTCTTAACCCCTCGAGACATCTTGAGAGCAATTCCAAGTGGATTGGAATTAGAAAAGAAGTGGCGCGCCTTTTTGGAAAGACTAACATCATCCTCCTTTAGGAGTTGCTTCTGCTCGGCAAGTGTGACAAACTCATCAACTAGATCATCTGCTTCATAAACAACATCCTTGAGCTCTTGAAGCCAAATTTGTGCTTCATGGGAGAGCTCTTGCTTGGATTCTGCATCGAGCAACACGGCCTTGACAGCCTCAACGGTACGTATAAGATCATCGAGGTGAGATTTGTAGCCAAAGAGTGAGAGGGTCTCATTGACCTCCGGACATTGCAATGCTGCAAACAAAGTTTGAGCAACAGAGAGCGTTGTGCCTACAATGTCCATTTCTATGCAAAATGATGAGAAAAGATGGTATGAGTTTTGAGTTTGATCAATAATAATTCATGCTTGGTTCAACCTAAATAGGAGTAAAATGTTATTAGTCCGTACAATAATATGACCCCTTGATTAATCATATCGTTGAAATACTGTAACATTAGCACTTGTTAATATGATTAAAGTATCATCATTATTAAGCCTACTCGTCAACAATAATTTAAGAACAATTTGCTTGTTAAAGTATCATCAGCATTATTAAGCTTACTCATCCTTTCATTAACAACAATTATTTAAGACCAATTTGCTTAATTGTAATCGACATTATTATCTTTTTTTTCTTTAATCATTTAGAGCAGGTCGGTCATAGACTACATATACATATTAGCTAGGTGGAGTCATGTATTGTAATAAGAAGGGTCCTACATGGTCGGAACTCCTAACGGGTCAACCCGCTACAATAATAGTGTAATTAGTAATATATATTAGTACTGTAGTAGTAGTATTATAATCTCGTCTGAATACTGAAAAATTAAAAATACATATACTACGTGCACTAGTATACTACAGAGTAATATATTTCATCCCCTTATTTAATATTGCAATATTTGCAACCATTATTTCTTTAGAAAGTTATACAAATATTGCAACATAAAAGTATTTCATTTCTCCTTCAATTCTATACTAAATATCCATTATATATATAGCAAGCTAAAGAAGAAAAGCATATATAAAAGGAGAAATTTAGGAAGTAGGTGAACATCAATATCAGCTATTTTCAAAGCAAAACAATTTAAAAATTAATCCTAGTGGTTCCACGAACTTGCGTTATTTGTTTGTTCTTCTTCAATTGATGGGGTGGTTGTAGAGATGTAGAATTAAAAATTAAAAATGATGAAATTTGACTATATTACCTAATATCACAAACAAACAATAAAAGTAATTAATGAATGGGAAAGAATCAACTTTAAATAATAATGTAAACTTATAACTATTCACTTTATTCCCGAAAAAAGATTACATTTGGTGGTTTTATACAACTAATAATAAAAAAATTAAAAAAGTAAAAAACAATGATTAGATGTCATATATATCAAGTATTACGATATTAAATTAACTTTGAAAATAGAGATATTTGTATTAGGAGTATGCAAATATTTTTGTAAATAAGAATAATTGCTTTGGAAGTATGTAAATATTAGCTAAATATGATAGTTGCATGAAAAATATGTATATATATGAGGGAAATGTTTTTTTAAAAAAGTAATTTTTTTTAATTTAAGAATAAACTGAAATGTAATCATTAAAAGAGTGTCAAAAAAAAAAAAAAAAAAAACGTCACCCTTGTAATCTTGTATATGACACTATTAGTGATAGCTAGTGATATCATCTACCCTTGTATAGTGTTACCCTAAATGTCCACACACTATTCATAAGAGCTAAAAAAATGAGCAATAAATATGAGGTCAAATAAGTAAATAAACATTTTAAAGGGTATAATCATTTAAACACTATTCATAAGAATTATTTCAAACATTTTAAAAGGTAGGGATAAATGTCCACATTATAATCTTAAGAGTTAAAAAAAGAGACAATTAACATTAATGAAAGCAAATAAATAAACAAACATTTTAATGAGTACAATTGTCCACACTATTTATAAGAGTTATTTCCTTCGTTTTTTAGTTGACATACTTTGACTTGCACAATTCACAAATTAAAATTTGACTAGCTTTTGTAATTTATAGCTACGATAAATCATTGTCATGTAGGATCTAGTTTGAATTGTCTCAATGTGAATTTTATTAAATCTGATTTTTACAGTTTTACAATGTTGAAAAGCTAGGGAAATAATTGATATTACTCGTATAGTCGATTTAGATTACATTAATGGACAAATGGAGTTACTCATAAAAATGAATAAAATGACTCTTATAAACCAGTGTAGCCACACACAAGACTTACGGTTTTTTTTTTTTTTTAATTTTGTTTATCCAAATTCAATTACCCTTATTATTGAAGTCATGTACTCGTACTCCATGGTGTCTTAGGATGGGAAATTTGTATTTAGTCACAATCAAGAAGAGACTCCAAATAATGAATACTTGATCCTGGAATTCATTAAGCATATTTTTATGAATTTCAGGATCAAGTATTCATTAAGAATAAACGAGATGGTTGTTCCCGATTTGTGAAACAATTAGTCAATGACTTGTTCATCAAATATGAAATCCATTCCCTTGTAATAATCTCTAATTCAAGAATATCATTCTTGTGTACAATTTATAATAGCATATTAAAGCCATTAATCAATGTCTAATTTTAAGGGAATTGATATTTGTAGCTTCAATGCAAATTAGATATGAGAAGCAAAAAGTGAAATTTAAGCATAAATGAAACATTTTATTGACACAGTACATATAATTTGTCGTGTAAGGTTGGTTTGTAATTTACAATTCCAAGCAATTTGTAGAGTATTTTAAAATAACTTTTTTGTACATTGGCTATTGGGTATATGAATGTATGATATCCCCTCCATATTTATTTAAGTGAAATGTTTTTTATTTTCAATGTTCGATTCTCAAGTTTTGGAAAACTCATTTTGCACTGTTAACATAATCTATCTATTTTGATTAATGTTTGTAATTTAATATAGTCTTGTAGGAATGGTACTTGTTGGAATTGTCTCAATTAATAGTAATATTTAAGGATATATTTAGTCAAAGTTTTGTATTGACATACGTACAAAGGAGAAACGTTTCACTTAAAAAAAAATACGGAGGAGTATGCACGGTAAGTTTGTAACATAACCATAATTTTATTGTTTTAGTGTAAACTTTAATTAATTTAAGGATGACTTTAAATTGTAATGATTATCTAAGTACATTAGGATATATCACCAAAAAAAAAAAAAAAAGTACATTAGATATGATTTGAAATTGTTTTTTAAAAGTACCTAATCTTCTAAGAGCGAGGGCCTTGGAATAAGGCTTAAGAATGTTAAGACTTACCCTTAACCGAATTGAATAACCGGCTAAGACATCGATTTTTCTAACCATAAATCCTATAAATACATTACTCTTCCCTCACTATTTCATTTACAACACAACCCAAAAAAAAGTACGTAGTAGCAAGAAAATTATGGCTAGCATGAAACTAGTATTCTTTATTGTTGTTGCTCTTTGCTCTTCCTTTCCTCTCCGTCTCCATGCACTCTCTCAACAAATACCGAAAGTGACAATGGTACCGAATTCAATAATTCACCATTTCACAAGTTTTGAGCGGATAATTCCCTCTTTATATTGCGACATGGTGCTAATGTTGCATATCTCTTGCTTTATGTTGATGACATTGCTCTTACAGCTTCCTCAGAACAGTACAACTCAAGTGTGATATTATTGCTCTTCTTAAGTCCGAATTCTCCATGTCTGACTTGGGGAAGTTGAGTTATTTTTTGGAAATCTCTGTAACCCGAACAAAGGACTCCATGGTTCTTTGTCAGAGTAATTATGCAGTGGAAATTATTCACAAGGCTAAGATGGACAGTTGCAAACCGGTTGTTACACCCGTCGACACTAAGTCGAAACTTGGGCCTCACGATGGTGAGCCAATGCAGGTTCCCTCTCTCTACAGGAGCCTTGCAAGGGTGCACTTCAATACCTCACATTCACCAGACCGACATTGCTTATGTCGTTCAACAGGTTTGTCTTTTCATGCATGCTCCTAGGGAACCTCATTTTAACGCTCTTAAGGGTATCATCAGATATATCAAAGGCACTGTTGATCATGGCCTACATTTTTACCATTTTGCTCCACGAGACTTATTTCATACACAGAAACCGATTGGGGCGGCTGCCCGGAAACACGGCGCTCCACTTCAGGGTACTATGTTTATTTGGTTGATAATCTTGTCTCGTGGTCTGCGAAACGACAGACTACTTTGTCCTGATCAAGTGCCAAAGCAGAATATAGAGGTGTCGCTAATGTTGTTGCCGAAATCTGTCGGCTCCGGAATCTACTTCTCGAGCTACATTGTCCTATTCGACGGGCATCCTTGGTTTATTGTGATAATATCTCTGCCGTTTACTTATCTTGCAATCCGATACAACACCAACGTACCAAATACATTGAGATGGATATTCATTTTGTACGTGATAAGGTTGCTCTTGGTAAGATCAAGGTCCTACATGTTCCGTCTTCATAGCAGTACGCAGATATTTTCACTAAAGGTTTACCCCGACAACTTTTTTTAGACTTCAGAGACAGTCTCAACGTTCGTCCTCCTCCCGCTTTGACTGCGGGGGTGTGATAGATAATAGGTTTATATTATCTTGTCAATATTCTGTAAAGATATATTTTGTGTAATTTAGGTACCTCATGATTAGGTTGTAAATACCTATATATATTGAATGAATGATAAGCCTCCACTCAAGGAGAATTACACTATTCTACGGATATTCGATATCCGACATCGGTAACTTGATACGTGAATCCCCATTGGAGAACATACAACCTTTGCAAGACTTCCTTACTGACAAACTTACTTCCATAAGCCTACTGGTCGTTGCGCTAATGGTCTTCTCATGATCGACTTTTTTGGTATGTCACCTTGTTAATAGAATTACTAATCACCTTTTATGTTTATTAATAATCTTTAACATTTAATTTCTCTGTTGTTCCAATATAATTAATTGAACCAATTTAACTTTTGCATTATTTATATTAACTTTGACAATATATTTTAAAGAAAATATGTAAACAAATAAATATTATTAAATTTATAAAAATGGTCAAAATTATGTGTTCATTTGACACGTATAATAGTATGATTGTTACATAGTACTCTCTCCGTTTTTTTTTATAAGTTAGAGTTGAGATTTTTCACTATTCATATGTCATCATTAACTTAATTTTTTTACCAATATATAATATATAAATATGATCATATAATATGTTGTTGGATTTGTCATAATGTCTACTTTTATAAATTAATTTTTTCATAATTTTTGCTAATCTCTCATTAAAAATATTGATGGTCAAAATTTTATCTCGATAAATGTGCAAATTTGACTCAAGCTTATAAAAAATAGAGAGAGTACTATATCATTTAATCGCATTGATGAGGTAATATTACTTGACAATCTATTACTATAGTGATGCTAATATAAAGCCGATACGAATTATATTATTTCAACGAATTGATTCGTGTGACAAAATATTACAAAGAATCTATTACCTACAAATCACTAAAAACCAATTTATAAATATATGTATCACTAATAAATTTTCTTTATTGTATAAATTGCCGAAGATACTTGAATTTGCCCTTTCTTGATGCATATCTTAATGAAGCCGGTAATTTCACTCATGGTGTAAACTTTGCTGTTGCGGGATCGACGGCTCTGGACACTTCAACCTTAGCTGCTAATAACATTACATCGTGATGCGAATCAAGAAGCTAATTCTTTTGAAAGATCTAATGTACTTTTAGATGGTCTAAACAACTCCATTATAGGCTGCCCAAACAAGGAAATAATCAAGGAAAGGTTCAATAGCTTAAATTGGAAAGAAAGAAGCATGATTTCCAAGAACGAAGAAGTTGCGCAGTTCACTTCCGGCGACGATACAGGCGGCCACGCGCCGAGATGGTTCCCACGCGCCTGCCTTCCGGCACCGGACTGAGCCAAGCTACAAGGTAATTATACTTCCCAAGTTCCCATCCCATATAAAATTCTTCGTGTTTTTGTAAGCTGTACATTATAACCATTGACTTTGTATATTTGTTTTACGCTTCATTTTGGTCATAATATTTTTACTAATAATATAAAATATAAAAAATAAAATCGTGCAAACTATTACTCCGTACTGAATTTCAATTAAAGAAAAAATTTACATTAAATTATTTAAATATATTATTGAAATAATAATCAAGAATTTCTATTTTTTATAATTAAAATAATGATAAAGACTATAATTTTATTTTTTTTGGAAAAAATAATATAGTTAATCTTTTTTATTCTTATATATATAAGCAGATTGTAACAGCAAACTCGCAAAGGCATTATTTATCATTGAAACCGGAGGCAACGACTTTAACTACGCGTTTTTCGGACGAAAATCGATGGACGAAGTGCAGCAAATGGTGGATGAAGTTGTTCAAGCCATAACTAGTGCCGTGAAGGTTGGTCTCTTTTCTAATTTATGTCTATCGATGTTAATTATTCACAATATATGTAACATATAAACGATTTACTAGTTAATTAACTACTATGGATGCTACTGCAGGACGTGATTAATTTAGGTGCTACTGCAGTGGTAGTTCCTGGTAACTTTGCAATTGGCTGCATGCCGATTTATCTGAGTGCTTTTAACGCATTGAAAGGACTCCTTCAAAATGCTGCTTCAAATGGTTAGTTTATTGCCAATTTATATAATGTATGATCTTGAAATCAATCATTTATCCTCTTGTTTTAATTATGATACTAATACATAATAATTATTCTTATGCAGGATTTGCCAAGAGTGAAGTGCAAAAAACATGCTGTGGAATCGGTAATAATGATTACAATTTTAACATAACTCGAATGTGTGGCAACAATGGAGTTCCTGTTTGCCACGATCCATCTAAGCTAGTGAGTTGGGACGGAGTCCACATGACTCAGCATGCCTACAGAGTTATGGCTAAGGGGTTATTCAAGCAGATCGATCGTTCAAGGCATCTCCAATCAAGTTTAATTTCTTTTAGTGCGAGTTAATTATACTACCTTGCAGCTATATTTTTATGTATTGTAGATTCATTTTAACTTTGATGATAAACATTCTTAGAGTATATTGTTGAAGTATTTCTAGTTCCTGAATTTTTTACATGACAGTTTTTAAGGCAACACAGAGTAAATTTGTTTTCTTAAAAGTTTTTTCATTAAATTAATGTGGTTAGCTACGGTAAACAAATATTCCCTGATCATGAAAAAAAAAAAAAATGAGTTCCAAAATTAGCGGGTCATTAGAGATTTTAATAATTTAACGACATCATAAAGTATCAATCAATAGAATAAAAAATACTTTTGTGGTCTGAGTACCTCAATGTACAGCGTATCTAAAGACATTAGAATAAACACCAACATTACCCTCATATACCTGAGAGATTGTTGGATTATCTTTCCAACGGTCAACTTTGGATCATAACAATTAGCTTCGGCTTCCTGGGCAGCCAAGTCTAGAAAAAGTTGATACATTCAATAAAAACATCAACTGATGAGACAAGTAAGTCGACATAAAAATCTTATACAGCATTTGATAGCAAAGTAAAATCAAAACTGCCTGATGGGGATACAACAAGTCTGGTTATGTATGAAGAACAAAAAACTCCTAATTACGTTGAAAAGATTATTTATCAAGTTCATCCATGCACAAAGTATATATAGGCATCGCGTCTACACAGGAAAGAGTCAAGAGATATGATAGTTGCAGTTGTCACTTGACTTGAACAAAATTTAACTTTCTCACTTCTTACGTGCCACAGCTGCAGCAATTCCTCCAACAAGAAGTCCCACTGCAGTAGCTGTTATGCCAATCCCAATAACACCGTCTGTATTTGATAGCGATAGACAGCAATAAGAAAATAGCTTCATGTGAGTTATGAGTTATGAAAAGCAACTCTTCTGAAATTGATTAGATGATTAAAATTCGCATTTCTTACCTCTGGCAATTCGATCTTCCACATTTTTCTTCAAGGTTAATGCTTGCCTCCAGTCAGGTGCAATCTGCAGAATCAAAATATCAATTTATGCCATTAATAGGACACAGGTGCAAGCAGATAGAATCCATTTTTATTAATTAAAATACAAATCTAAGTCCTTTTTTTAATCATTATAAATAATCATAAATCATTTTTAAAGTGTTTTCCCAATAATACATCATAATTAAGCAATTCTAAACAAGAAACATCACCGTTAAGCAAAAACAGGCAATGTCAGCCAGATAAGTGGATATGGCATGCAATTAAATCACAAATGAAATAAGCTCATTGTTGTCTCAAATTATTCTGTCATCCTATACATCAATAAAAAGACCTTTCCCAGGAAAGGAAAATTTGTAACTTCTGCAGTAACTACAGATGATCAGGAATTATAACCTTGAGAACAACCACAACAACCAGATTGCCATTCTATCAAACCACTCTACAATAAAGAACCAGAAAGGTTACCTCAAGACACTGTTCCACAAGTTGCCTGCTTCTTGCAAAATCACCACTTCTGTAGTATCCCACACCGAGCAGATAAATCTTCTCTCTCCTTTCAAGTGGACCGCTGCTTGTATTAGCTAGTGATGCTGCCAAAATGCCAGGACACAACTTTTATTTCTACGTAGCAGTTCAATTTGGGAGATGGGGGGAAGGAGCCTTAATACCAAGGAATGAAATTTTCATATCAGCCCATCTGTACCACTATGTTTGGATAACAATAGTGAAGGGAAAGGGAGGGGAAGGAAATAGAGGGAAGGGAAAGGGAGGTGAGTGAGGGGAGGGGGAAGGAGAACATCCATTTTCCTTCCAAATCTTTCCAACAGTGGAGGGATTAAGTTTATTAAAAGAGAAGGAATATGGATCTTTCCAATTCTCTCCCCTTCCTTCCTTGCATTAGGTATCCAAACAAAGGATGATGCATCCTTCCCTTTCTCTTCTCTTCCCTTCCCTCCATTTCTCTCTATCCAAATATAGTGTTAGACCCTAACTTGTGACACTAATTACAGACCAGATGATAAATCTCATTAAGTTATATGTTCAGAGGGGTTTGCTAATGCATTCAATAAAGAGAAAAATGTATGAAAATGACCAATGTACAGAAAATAAATCTAAGAGATATGTTAACGTTTGAAAAACTGATACATGAAATAGCCTACAGTTCAGAGTACAGTCTAGATGCAAGAGCATATTACAAAAGTAACGGCGGTTCCAGTAAATTAGGGTGGGTAGGTAGAGCATAGATAAAAGCAATGCAACCTTAGCATATTATTAGAAAGCTAGCCTAAGAACTGCTGCAAAATTATCAATGAAAAGATTTTAAATATAAGAATTATCAAACATTAAAAGTATGACATAAGAAGAACCATCCATAGTTGAAAAGGTGACCACATTTACCTTCAACCATAGCTATCCCTCGCTGCACATCCTCAGCACGCCTAGAATGGACAAGAGCCCATGATAGCCTCATCAGACATTCACTTCTCTGTTCATCACTGGAATTAGCAGCTTCAGCAACCTCTCGCTCAAGTCCCTGAAGTTAGATACAAATAATTATCAGCTATCATATCCAACTCTCCCTCTGCTGTTTGGGGAAGGAGGGATCAGTTCTTAGAAAAATGATATGCATTATATATATATACATGAGAAATAGGATCAAGACACACGAAGGGGGAAAAAAAGAGTATGAGAATCAGACAAAAAAGACGCACAAAAGGAAAGGAAAAGACAAATAAGGTTTAAAGAAACAGAACACCCACAAAATAACATAACCATGCGTTACTTCATTGTAATGCTAAAGATTCAATAATCCTACTCAAGATTACATATCAAAACGCTCCATCAATATAGACGTAATCACATAAAGCTGAACAAAACCTCCAATCTCACGCAATTCATCAGAACATGAGCATGATTGGACAAACCAAACATCGATCCAATTTCACCATACTTTTCCAGATTATCACTGAAGCAAGCAGATGCCACTTCCCAGTCCGAAATCGCACAACAAAACCGCAAACAGTCCTTGGCTAATCAAAGTGGAATTGGACAGAAATGCTAATACAACATGCAATAGCTTAAAATTACTAAAAAATATACAGAGTATCCAAACAATTCCAAAATAAAGGCGTGGTAGCGAAGATTTTCAAGATTTTCAAGATTTTCCTATTCCTATCACAGAAATTTCACCTTAGTTCCAGACATATATTAAGAAATCCATCTGATATTTATCAGCTATAATAACTGTATGAAAGACATTGAAAAATTTATTCATAGCAAAAACAAGCTCATCAAATCACAACATTCAAATGAACAATTGCAATTTCCTCAAAAATCAATTATCAAATAAAAACTACAACGAAAAAAGCGAAATCTAACAAAGAATAATCAAAATGATGTCCAAACATAAAATAAAGCAGCAAAATGTTGCGTAAATTGCAGAAAATTGCAAAACAAATTACAGAAATCAAAATGAAAAAAAAATAAAATTGAAACAAAAGAACCCTATATTAATCAAACCACAAATGAAAGAAAAGAAAGCTTACAGAAATAGTGTCAGGATCACACCAAGGAATTTGATCGCCGCCGCCGAAGAAATTTCCGACGGATTCAAAGAATTTTCCGATTTTCGCATCCATTTATTTTGCCCTAAAATTTGAAATTTGTTGCGTTTTGATGAGAGAGAAAGAGGGGAAAATTGTAAAGGGTTGGATTAAATACGTTGAAATGACAAAATAACAAAATGCCAAGGCTTTTATATTGGTTTTTTAATTTCGTTTTGATTTTTTTAATGAAGTATTGCGTATACGCTTTTGGGGTATTTCCTCGCTTTAAAGATGATAGTGGAAATAAAAGACGCAATTAAGTAATTGACTCATTTGTTTTTGTAAAAAAAAACAAGTAATTATAGTTTATAGCCTCATGACCTTATTTTAATTACAGGTTTTCTATTGGATGAATCTTGTGAAAAATGTCTAACACTAATTCCATTTTTGTTTAATCTAACTGAATTATTAAGAATAAGAAAATGCTTAAATTTAAATAGGGCTATTTAGAGTGCGGTTTGGACAGCACTAAACCGCAAACCAAACCGTAATTTTGCAGTTTGGTGCGGTTTGCGATTTGAAAATTGCGGTGCGGTTTTCGAAAATGAGCAAACTGCACTTTTGCAATTTGGTGCGATATACTAAACATTTTAGACCAAACCGCACTTTGATGCGGTTTGCAGTTTGGACTTTGGACCGTCAAACCGCAAACCGCAAACCGCAAACCGTTATACCAATTTTATAATATTTCTATTTAAAAAGTATATAAAATAGCTTAGAAATATGATATTTTTTTACTATTAGCTAATTAAAAGTTAAAAAAAAAAAAGAGTTTAATGTTTAAATTATAAATTAATAATCATAAAATAAAATAAAAAGTCTTTTTTTAAAAAAATATTTATAATTTTTAAAAAAATGTGGCTAAACAGCAAACTATATCGCACCAAACCGCAATTTGCGGTGCGGTTTGGAAATAATGCAAACCGCAATTTTGCAGTTTGGTGCGGTTTCCCCAAAATTTAAAGTCAATCTGCTTAAACACACTGATTTGATATGACCTTATGATGTTATGACCCAATCGGCAAGTTTCAATTCACACAGTAAACTTGTTTCTCATTTGTTATCCTTTTTCCTTTTTTAGTTTTTATTTTTAATTGTGTAAAATTTAAAAAGTATTCCTTGTACAATAATTAGTAATATAATACAATTTTTAATTCTAATTTTCAAAATTAGCATAACAATTATGCAACATAAGTGTAACTAATGTTGAGCTAAATCGTCTTCCTTATTTTGGCCTAGTTTAGTAATTAGTTGGTAGTTAGTTGTATTAATTGATTTGACTAGTTGATTGAATTAGAGGATTTAACTAACTTTTAAAACAATCTAATTTACCATACACCAAAATAGCTTATTGCAATAATAGCTCAAACGGCTCACAAAAGGCTAGGTTATTGAACTCTAATGATTATGTTGTTATTATGGTATCAGAAAATATCTACTGTACCCTTTCAATACAAAATTTGATACACAGGCTGATATAGTGATAAGTGTTATACCATTGCAGCATTTTGACAATGATCATTCAATCATACCCAATTTCAAGTTTAACCACCTAGACTTATGTCTTTGTCTCGGAGGAAATCCTTAAACAGAAGCTTAAATCAAAGGAATAATTAAGAGCAGCACCAACATATGACAGAAACCTTCTCATATTCTTAGAACATTCTCCCCAAGATGAAGATGAGCCAACAAATGAGCAACACGAATGTGTAACAAATGTATGGTCTACCATTATGCAGAGCTTTTCGGGACTTTTAGGTTTGTGAGAGCTAATCTACACGGGTAATTAGTTTATCACCTATCATCAAGATCCAATAAATCGACAAAGAAAAACACCATAATCTGATCTTTTATTCTGAGAACTGTCAAAACTTCAACTTCAACATTTTACCTTAATCTACTCTGTCTAATACACCAAAGGCGTAAGCAGGAACTTTTTATTGCTGGTTATATGCATATAATGAAGTTGAAGTACAAGGCATCAGCTGCATCACCAATTTCATTTGGAATCCCCAACTTTTCCCATCCTCAAATAAACAGGAAACTTGACAACTTTCTCGTTCTTCCCATCATTCATCCAAGCATGCTTGAGTCGCTCCACCTGCTCATCCGTCAGCATCTCCACCCCTTTCTCCTTAGCAGCATTGTAGGCCGACCATGACCTTATGTATGCAAAATAGTCCTCCAAGCTCATCACCTTCTCGTTCTTGAACTCAAACGGACCAGTATCTGCCAATCCATCAACAGGCTCGAATGGGAAATGAATGCTCCGGTACTTGTCATCTACAGCCTTTGTCGTCTCCTCCCATCCAGGACCGGAAAATCCCTTGTAGAACGGCCAGAAGACAGCATCCACCTCCTCATTCACCAAAGGTGTAGTGTAGCACCATGCTGCAATGATCCCATTAGGCTTCTTCAGAGCCCATCTCACAACCTCGTAGAACTTGGAGAGGTCGAACCAGTGCATTGCTTGGGCTACGGTTATTAAGTCAACGCTGGATTCGGGTGCTATCATTTGCTCAACATCATTTACGGATAGAATTTGAGGCGTCTGAATGTACTTGACATTGGGGAGTTCTGGTGCACACTCTAGCTGTGTCGCGCTAATGTCTGTGCCCACCACATTCTTATACAGTTCAGCTAGCTGAAAATCAAATATGTTTTAGAACTTTATTTTCAACTTGAGAAACCATTAAACATGTTTATATGATACGATTCTTGGTTTGTACTATGAAACATAAGTATTGCAGATAAATTACTAAAATTGGTTAGCAGAAATTAATTAATGACAAATCTAAACTTGGAAGAAACTAATCCCAAAATCAATCTGATTAAATGGGTAGATCTCGGCATCTCGCTTAATACCCAAAGACATCTCGTCTTTGAAATCAACTATAATTAGTCTAGAGAAATTATTTTCCCAAATTACTCTGTATTGATCACATTAATTAAAGAAAATAATCACAAAATTGATAGAACAAATATAAACTTGGGTTGAAAATAGACCCAAAACCAATCCACAATAAATAATTAATAAATGATCAAAAGTGTGGATCCCAAATTCCCAATCTTTCGAAAAAAAAATGTGTAATAAATATGAAGACTTAAGATCAAATTCCGTCTATAAAATAAAAAAAAATGAAAGGGATAGAACATACGAAAGGAATGGCCTGGCCAGTGCCAGTGCCGACATCCCAAGCAAGAAGATGGGAAGGAGTGTGAGAGGCGATGAAATGAAAGAGTTGAGGTGGGTAAGAAGGTCTACCACCTGAGTATAGCTTTGCATTGTAGCTTGGCTTTGCCAATTCGCCACTCCCTGCCATTTATTTCTTCTCTTCTTTCTCTATCTACTTTAGTATAACGTTGTTTGTGTCTAAAAGTTACACATTCATCGGTATTATATTATCGTCATGAGCCGCCGCCTACTTTACCAAATTTTGTGGCTCCCCTTCAATTTTTGTATTCAATGTTGTAAATTCTAGTTTTTATCAATTTTTTCATGGAAAATGTATTTTAAATAAATATTACAATAAAGTTTTATGTGTTAAAAGATGACTTTCTAATTATAGGATGATATTGTATATTTATAAAGATGGAGATAGAAGAGAGCAAAAGAACAATTAAAAGAGTCGGTTGTTATTTTCTTCTTACTCCCATAGTTCACAAGATAGTAAACTTATTTATGGGCAAATATTGTCATTAAAATATTTTACATGATTGTACTTTTATACAAATTATTGTCCATAATATGTTCATGTGATGAGCTACAAGTTATCTTGCTACAAGTTCATGTGAACTTCATCTTGGCATTTTCTCAACACTCCCTCTTGAAGTTCGCATGAAATGGGGTATAAGTTGCCTTAAAGAACAATATTATATGCTTTGATATACTGCCTCGTTAAAAACCTTGTCAGGAAAAAACCCAGTGGGATAAAAACCTGATCGAAGGGAAAAAGAGTGCAGTGCATATAATACTCCCCCTGATTTCAACATAGTTCACATAGATGACGCATTCCAATTCTATGAACTAATTGCTCAAATTTCTTAGAAGGAAGTGATTTGGTGAACAGGTCGACAAGGTTGTCACAAGACTGAATTTGCTGGATATCTATTTCCTCATCCTTTTGCAGATCATGTGTGAAGAATAGTTTTGAAGATATATGTTTTGTTCTATCTCCCTTAATGTATCCTTCAGTTACTTGAGAAATGCATGATGTATCGTTTTCAAATATGGTAGTTGGATTTTTTGTTACTGCTTTCATTCCACAACCTTTTTGGATATTACTAATCATCGACCTCAGCCATACACATTCTCGTCCTGCTTCATAAAGGGCTATCAACTCTGCATGATTTGAGGATGTCGCGGTCAATGTCTGTTTTGTTGATTTCTTCCATGATATTGCTATGCCGCCATAAGTGAACAAATATCCATTTTATGACTTGCATTTTGAGGATCCGATAAGTATCCAACGTCTGCATACCCAATGAGAGCAGCATCTTATTTCGGTTCATAATATAAACTAAGGTCTTGAGTCCCTCATAGGTACCGAAGTAAGTGTCGGACTCCTTTCCAATGACTGTATGTCGCGCGGGGCATTGTTGTACCTGGATAACAAGTTCACAGAGAAAGCTATGTCGGGTCTAGTGTTGTTAGCTAAGTACATTAAGGCTCCAATTGCACTTAAGTATGGTACTTCTGGACCCAGAATTTCTTCATTTTCTTCTCGGGGCCTGAATGGATCGTTTTTCATATTCAAAGAACGAACAACCATTGGGAAGTTGATTGGGGTTGCTTTGTCCATGAAAAATATTTTCAAAACTCTTTCTGTATAGTTTGATTGATGGACAAAAATACCATGACTCAAATGCTCAATTTGCAATATAAGGCAAAATTTAGTTTTTCCAAGGTCTTTCATCTCAAATTCTTTCATCAAGTATTTTGCAGTTTTCTCAAGTTCATTTGGGGTTCCGATGATATTCAACTCATCAACATAAACTGCAATAATAGTGAATCTAGATTGTGATCGCTTTATGAAAACACAAGGACTAATTTGGTTGTTCTTGAACCCTTCTCTCATAAGGTATTCACTGAGACGGTTATACCACATCCTTCCAGATTGTTTCAATCCATAAAGTGCCCTTTTTAGTTTTATGGAAAGTAATTGTCTAGGTTTATGGTTTTCTGGTAGTTTTAGACCTTCGGGGACTTTCATGTAAATATCTGTATCGAGTGACCCAAACAAATACGCAGTCACTACAACCATTTATCGTATTTGCAGTCCTTTTGTGACTGTCAAACTTACCAGAAATCTTAATGTAGTTGCATCAACTACTGGAGAATATGTTTCTTCATAATCAATCCCTGGAATTTGAGAAAATCCTTGGGCTACAAGTCTTGCCTTGTATCTAACTATCTCATTACGTTTTCTCACAAATACCCATTTGTATCCAACGGGTTTTACACCCGCTGGTGTAAGAGTTATTTTTCCGAAAACTTCTTGTTTTTCAAGTGACTTCAACTCAGCCAGCATTGCCTCCTTCCACTTTGGCCAATCACTCTTGTGTTGGCATTCTTCCACTGTTCTTGGTTCAACATCATTTTCATCAGACACAATGTCTATTGCGATGGAATTTGCAAATATTTCATCCACGATAACATCTTTCCTATTCAAATGAGTCTTGGTAGAGACGTAATTCATTGAAATTTCACTATTATCGACGTTTTGAACATCTTGTTCATTCCCCGTAGAGTTGTCTTCTTGTTCGTCCCCTTTTGGATTATCATCATTTTCTTTACTTTCATCCACATTTGGTCTTTCTTGACCTTCTGACGGGGGAACATTATTAGTCTCATTTTCTATTCCATCCAATCTTTTCAATTTCCTTGGTTTAGAATCTTTTGAACCAAGTGGTCTCCCACGCTTTCTGCGTGCTTGAGATTCATTCTCAATGACCGTATTATTAATTGGGATTTCAATACGTGCAGGGGCATGCTGGTATATATGATTTTGTCACCTTCTTTGTGTCTACAAATGCATCGGGCAATTGATTTGCAACACTTTGTAAATGAACAATTTTCTTGACTTCTTGTTCACACATATTTGTTCGTGGGTCTAACATTAACAGTTGTGTTGCATTCCAAATAAGTTCTATTTCTTTCTTACGTGGGTCCACTTTCTCTCCCCCTAAGGCTGGGAATACTGCTTCATTAAAGTGACAGTCGGCAAATCTAGCCGTAAATAAATCACCAGTCAATGGTTCAAGATATTTAATTAATTATAGAGGGGGATTCAAACCCAACATAAATTCCCAGCCTTCTTTGTGGACCCATTTTTGTTCATTGGGGTGGAGCAATGGGAACATATACAGCACAACCAAAGATTTTTAGATGTGAGATACTTGGTTCTCGACCACAAACAAGTTGTAGTGGTGAGAATTTATGATAAGTTGTAGGTCTCAATCTAATTAGTGTTGCTGCATGTATTATAGCATGTCCCCAAGCAGATGATGGCAATTTTGACCTCATTAATAATGGTCTTGCAATCAATTGCAATCTCTTAATTAGTGATTCAACTAGACCATTTTGTGTGTGAACGTGGGCTATTGGGTGTTCAACATCAATTCCGATTGACATACAATAATCATTAAATGTTTGGGATGTAAATTCCCCGGCATTGTCGAGTCTTATTTTCTTTATTGTATGATCTGGGAATTGTGCTCTTAATTTGATAATTTGGGCAAGTAATTTTGCAAAGGCAACATTTCTGCTTGAAAGCAGACTGACATGTGACCATCGTGTAGAAGCATCAATTAAAACCATGAAATATCAAAATGGTCCACGTGCCGGATTAATTAGCCCGCAAATATCTCCCTGAATTCTTTCCAAGAATTTTGGAGATTCAATAGCAATTTTGTTCATGGATGGTCTTATTATTAATTTGCCAAGTGAACATGCAGAGCATGTCAATTCATCCAATCGAGGAATTTTGACATTTCTTATTGAATGTCCAATTGAATTTGCTATTATTTTTTGCATCATCCCAATTGCTCGATGTCCCAAACGATCATGCCATAAAATAATCAAATGTTTGTCATCTAACTTCTGGTTAGATATCATATTGATTTCCACGGGTCGTATGTTTATACGATATAACCCTGAAGAATATGCTGGCAATTTCTCACAAATGTGTTTCTTGCCATATTTTCCTGTCGTGAGGCATAAATACTCCTTTTGACCTGTTGTCATTGTTTCTAAATGATATCCATTTTGGCGTACATCTTTAATTTAAAGCTTATGAGATTTCTTCGAGATTTACTCGAGTATAAAGCATTATTGATTATCAGTTTTGTTCCATTTGGAAGCATTATACAAGCCTTTCTAGATCCTTCAATTAATTTTGCTGACTCGAAAATAGTGTTTACATTTGCCTGAAACAACTTTAGTTGTGAAAAATATTTCCTATCCTTTAAGATAGTGTGCGTTGTTCCACTGTCCAAAAGGCACTGACATTCAGAATCAACTTCAGGTATATCCATATCTTCATAAAATAAATATGAGATTAGTTTAGAATAATATCATACAAACTTTTATTGATGATAGAAATTAAGCGTACATGACTAGTCATTTAAAATACAGTACATAATATATTACATTAGTAGATGGATTATTTAAGCATTGTTATTTTCTCCAAAGATGAAATCATTCCCAATTTCAGCATTGTCCATGAAGAAATCAGACACATCGAGGGTAGGACATGGAGCATTTTCTTCATTAACATAATTTGCTTCTGCATTTTTCTCTTTGCCTTTTACAGAAGCCTGGTAAAGTGATAGGCCGTCGTCGAGCCTACCAAAGATAATGATTCCTATCTTGGTCTCACTAACAATAGTAAGGGTAAGAAAGGGTCGAACCCAAGAGAGGCGTTGAATCAACCACCGAGTACTACCGTTTAAATAAGCTAAATGAATTCTAAATTGGGTTGGTTTTGATTAACTTCTTCTAATTCAACTCAACTAAAGCTAAGAGGAGATTAACAATATTAAGAGGAATCTAGGGCTCGGGTTATACCACTGAACTTCATCACAAATCACAATTAGCATGCTACAATCAAGGTAAATTAATGGGACAAATTAGGGGAAGTCATCTAAAGCACCCAACTACTCTCTCAAGCTAGAGGGATTACTTGAATCGTGAATACAACCTACTCTCGTGGTTACATAGCATAAAACAAGTGTTAAAGCATAATCACGATGACATAAACATTCCCTTGACCGGTAATCCCTATTCTCATGGCATTTCGGGTCAATTAAGCATAAGGGAGCTAACTCAAGTTCATCTCTCGATCCTTCGTTGAGAAAGCTTGGATAAATAGTTCTAGCAATGGCCATATACAAGAACTAAGCAATTAAACCACTTAAGCTCAACTAATCATCATCCCACAACAACCAAATTAGCACATGCAACAAGTAATTAGTGACTACATTGAGGGTTTTACCCAAACCCTAGAATTTAGACTACTCACAATCCATGGAGGTTAAAGCAATTAGAGGTTTCAAGCAATTCATGAACAAGTTCAAACTAAGGATTAAGCTAATTAACAATCTAAACATGCAAGAATTAAGCAAGTAATCAACAACAAAGTAAAGAGAAGTAGAAAAGATGAGTAAGAAATGGTTACTATGAAGCTTCAAAGTGAGCAACAATGGTGAATTTTGTCTTCTACAATGATTGAATTTGAATGCTTCCAAGCTAAAAATTAAGAACTAACTAATGATTTGAGAATTTAATGTTCTAAGACTACAAACTAAGAGGAAAGCTCTAAAAAAACTGCATCCCCGTACAAATGAGCTCTAAAGGGGTATTTATATGACCCCCAAATAAGAAGGACGGAGAAAACAAGGAAGGAGTTCGACTGCAGGTCTGTACGGACGTGCCAGATTTGACACGGACGTGCAAGGCTAAGCACGGCCGTGCCAAGTTTGGCACGGACGTGCAGGAGGGCCAAAATGGAGGCAGAAGCTTCTGCCAAGGTCTGCACGGACGTGCAGCTTTTGGCACGGACGTGCAGACTTGCACGGACGTGCTATCATCTTGCACGTCCGTGCAGGATGCCCTGCCTAGACTGCTTAACTTTGGGAAGCTGTAACTTCTACGTTTCTTGTCGGAAATGGACTTGTGACCAGTCGTTGGAAAGCTCTTGAGACGAACTTTAATCTCCAATTTGAATCGCTTCAAAAGGTTGATAAGATCAAAAGTTATGGTTGGTTGAAGTTGACGCTTACGCAAACGACCTTTCAAGGTTCTCCAAAAGCTTTTCATTTCCCTTTAAGGCATTCCTCCTTCTTCCTCCATGGCTCTATCAACCAAGCTTTCCCTTATCCTTGCTCACTCATGCTTGATCATGTCCATAGTGCTAAAAATAGCTACATTACATCAAAAACACAAACAACCGGTGAAGCATGGATGGTACAAAATTTGCATAAAAATAGGATAAAAAATGAACTTTGATGTCAATTAATAACGAAAACAAGGTTCAAAAGTACCCTAAAATCATGCCAAATAACAAGTTATCAAATCCCCCCAAGCTAAGCTTTTGCTCGTCCTCGAGCAAAACAAACATGTCGAATCAAAGGAGGAAAACGACTTGCTAACATCAATCCAAGGAAAGGCAACAAGGAGGAAGCATAAATTACACAAATCCGCATGGTGACAGCCATCATCACTTTTAGCACAAGTGAGAAGCAATTTAAACCTCTAGTCGCCTTAGAGGATGAGTTTTTATCTCGTGAGGGTTTCCATTGAGCTTAACCCACAACTCACACAAACCACAACAAAACTATCAAACTACACAAGTTCCGATGTTATTATCACCCAGGTCAACTCATCGAGATATAAATCGCAAGCAAGACAAATGAGCGACTTTCAAGAATTACCAATCATACAAATGTGCACATGAGTTGGGGGTAAAGAGGAGGACTAAGCAAGATTGCACTAGGATACTTCTTTAGACCTTTTACTAGTTCATTAGAGCACACCTAGATATTCTAAAGTTTCAACAAGCCCTTTTTCGGTTATAAAATCTCAAAATGCTAGTCCACTTACCAAAATGCACACCCAAGGCCTCTTAACAACACTCTAACTCGGGAATTTCATAAGAAACAATGATGTAAACAAGGTGTGGGAGGCATCCACTAGTTGACCTCTAAAGAAGAAAATTTTGATAATTTTCGAGAGTCTCCCTTTTTATTCATTGTTTTATGCTCTTCTTTTCTTCTTTTTTTTTTCAACTTTCAATGCTCTCGCCTCTTTTAACTGTGAGCGGCTCTTTCTTTTATTAAGAACATGTGACTTATTATGCCACTTATTACACATAATACAAATATAACCAATTCCCTAATAGAGTTTCATTTCGGGGAGGAAAGGAGGCACATTAAGGGCACAAGGGACCGCAATTCAATTCAAACATATCCTACTTGAGCAAATTAGACAATATCCTATACTGGGTGTGCAATTGAGCATTCATTGGCTTTCATTTCATATACACTAATGCAATCAAGATTAATAGACCTCTAAATGACCCCATCTCTTGCATACACCCTTCTAAGAGAACTAGTACTCATCGCTCAAGAGTAAAGCAAGAAAAACATATAAGCATTGTCATTTGAGTCTCAACCTTGGGAAATTTTTTTTTTTTCATTTTTCAATTTTTTCATCATTTTTTTTTTTTGAAGAGAAAGCGAAAATATTCACATTACTAACTAGAGAGGGAACACTAATATTCACATGACAAGAGGTTTGGATTTCAAGGAAGCTAAATTGGATTAAGGGCCTTGGATATTAGGGAAATGAAACAACCAAAACAAACGCAACCAAACAAACCAACATGTCAAGAAGGCATGCAAATGACTCCCCCCAAGTTATCATAAACATTGTCCTCAATGTTAAGCAATAAAAGCTCATAAAAAAAAGGAGAAAGAAGACTAACTCAAGGATCGGGTCTTCTTTGACGCTTGAACCTCCTTGGTACCTTTGTTCCTGTTGGTTGTTGTTGGAAGACATGCACTTTGTGCTGTTTTTTTTTTCTTCTTTTGTTTTTTCTTTTTTTTTTCTTTTCTTTTTTTTTTTTAAGTTAATCCACTACAAAAATATTCGGGTTGCCACCCGGAAGCGCTTCTTTAACGTCACTAGCTTGACGACATTGCCCTATCCAAAATTAGGGAGGGTCAAGGCACACCTTTTTGACCCATCTCATTGTTCCCACACACTTGCCATTTTCCTTAGGCAAAATAATCACATTGCTATCATCACTAGAAATGCAACCAAACATCTTGTCTATCAACTTGATCTTGTTTTTCTTTTTCTTCTTGGCCCTCTCTTGCTTTTTCACCTCCGGAGCATGAGTCAATTCATCTTGTGACTCCTCCATGTCTTCTTTCAAAATATTAACCAAAACATCAACCCGATGAACTTGTTTAACCATGGGGTCATTCAACGTTTCCGGAAATGAGAAAGAGATTTTTTCATGCCCAACATGTAAGGTAAGCCGCCCTTGTTTCATGTCAATATTAACACCCGCGGTTTTCAAAAAGGGCCTACCCAATATGAGAGGAATTTTGAAATCCTCATCCATCTCCATGATTACAAAATCACAAGGCACAAGAACCTTCCCCACTTGAATTGGGATGTCCTTCAAGACTCCCAATGGGACTTTAACCGAGCGGTCGGCTAGTTGGATTGACATTTTGGTGGGGCTAATATCCCCAAGATTTAATCTTTTTGCCATAGAGAGAGGCATAAGGCTAACACTAGCCCCAAGATCACACAAAGCATTTGTTGATTCAAGATCTCCAACCTTAACCGGTATAGCAAAACTACCGGGGTCACCAAACTTCTCGGGAAGCTCATTTTGAGGAATAGCACTTATCTCCGTTGGAAGAGAGATAGAATCACTCTCCTCAAGCCTACTCTTGTTAGAAAGAATATTTTTCAAAAACTTTGCATATGTAGGCATTTGAGACAAAGCATGGAGAAGTGGAATGTTTGATTGAAGTCCTTCCATTTCATCAAGGAACTTAGAAAGTTTCTCATTTAGCTTCTTCTCTATCATTCTATGAGGGAATGGAATATGAGGCTCATATGCTCTCAATGGAGCTTGACAATTCACTTCTCCCTCATCTCTCTTTGAGGCACCCTCATCACTCATTTTTGACCTTCCTCTCGCCTCCTCACTCACTTCATTTTCAAACTCACTTTCATCTACCCAACTATCTCCCTCATCTCCCTTTTTGGCAACATTTTCTCTCATAATTGGAGTTTCATACCCCCCTTCCATAATCAAGGTGATTGATTTCGCTTGCTCTTTTGGATTCATTACCGTTGTGCTTGGAAATTGACCACCGGGGTTAGAGGTGCACCCAACTTGTTGTGCAATTTGAGATAATTGACTTTCAATAATCTTGTTGTGTGCTTGGAGTTGTTGAATTGAGCTACTAACTTCCCCATTGATTTTGATTTGTTGGGTCATGAAGGTTTCCAAAACGGATTCAATGTTGGATTTTGGAGGAGGAGGGGCTTGATTGTATTGGGGTCTTTGTTGGACATTGTCTCTTTGATTGGGGTGGCGATAGGGAGCTTGTTTGTAATTGTTTTGAGGAGGGGGAGCTTGATTGGGTTGTTTCCACCCAAAATTTGGATGTTGTTTCCAACCTTGGTTAAAAGTTTGGGAGTAAGGATCATTCCTACCAAGTGAAGCCACATGCTCCGTTGTAGTGTTGCAATAGGATTCCAAGTGGTCATTTCCTCCACAAGTCTCACAAGACATGACTTGTGGGGAGGAGCTACCGGGCACATTGTTCACTTGATCTAGCTTTCGAGCTAACATATCAACCTTTGAAGCAATAAGATCTATTGCTTCAAGATCATGCTTACCGCCCTTCTTGGGTTGACCTTGCCTTTTATCACCTCCATAAGCATAATGCTTAGCCACTTCCTCAATCATTTTGTAGGCCTCGTCAACCGATAGCTTTTTAAGGCTACCTCCGGCTCCCGAATCAAGGTTGGCCCTTGAGGTAGGAGTAAGACCATCATAGAAGCTTTGCACTATGATCCATGAGGTGAAACCGTGGTGAGGGCATGCTCTAGTATAATCTTTGAACCGCTCCCATGCTTCACTCAAAGTTTCATCAACCTCTTGGTTGAAGTTTGTGATCTTCCGTCTTAATTCAGCGGTTTTCTCGGGAGGGCAATACTTCCCAAGAAAAGCTCTAGTCACCTCATCCCAAGTACTCAACGATCCCTCTTCAACCGTTCTCAACCAATGCTTTGCTTTGTCTCGAAGGGAGAATTGAAACATGTGCATCCGAATAAACTCTTCCGAAATGTTGTTTTGCTTGATAGTTGTACACAATTCAAGAAAGTTGTCCAAATGAGCAAAACGACACTCATAAGGACTACCCCCAAATTGATCGCTTTGAATCATGCGGATGAGTTGAGGTGAAAGCTCAAAGTTGTTTGCATTCGTGGTGGGAAGACGTATGCCACTCCGAAGTTGGAATGCGTTGGGGTGGTCATAGTCTCTTAACAATGGTTGAGGAGGATTCTCTCCCATGTTATCTTCTTCTTTAGCTCCAAAAACCTCTTCCGGATCGGAATCCGAATATACAATGGAAAACTCGGGTGTGCCTTGCAAGAGTCTCCTCACGTTTCTCAAAGTCCTATTTAGCTCTGGATCAACGGGAATAAGAGGTGATTGCTTACTCTTTCGTGTCATGCAAAGTCAAACAAAGCTAAGAAAAACGTTAGCAATGACTATCGCAAGTTAAACACACATAAACAAAAATTAAGGTAAGAAAACTACTATACATATACACACATCTAGTCTCATTCGGCAATAATACATTCAATGTGACTTTGCCTCCCCGGCAACGGCGCCAAAATTTGATAGGCCGTCGTCGAGCCTACCAAAGATAATGATTCCTATCTTGGTCTCACTAACAATAGTAAGGGTAAGAAAGGGTCGAACCCAAGAGAGGCGTTGAATCAACCACCGAGTACTACCGTTTAAATAAGCTAAATGAATTCTAAATTGGGTTGGTTTTGATTAACTTCTTCTAATTCAACTCAACTAAAGCTAAGAGGAGATTAACAATATTAAGAGGAATCTAGGGCTCGGGTTATACCACTGAACTTCATCACAAATCACAATTAGCATGCTACAATCAAGGTAAATTAATGGGACAAATTAGGGGAAGTCATCTAAAGCACCCAACTACTCTCTCAAGCTAGAGGGATTACTTGAATCGTGAATACAACCTACTCTCGTGGTTACATAGCATAAAACAAGTGTTAAAGCATAATCACGATGACATAAACATTCCCTTGACCGGTAATCCCTATTCTCATGGCATTTCGGGTCAATTAAGCATAAGGGAGCTAACTCAAGTTCATCTCTCGATCCTTCGTTGAGAAAGCTTGGATAAATAGTTCTAGCAATGGCCATATACAAGAACTAAGCAATTAAACCACTTAAGCTCAACTAATCATCATCCCACAACAACCAAATTAGCACATGCAACAAGTAATTAGTGACTACATTGAGGGTTTTACCCAAACCCTAGAATTTAGACTACTCACAATCCATGGAGGTTAAAGCAATTAGAGGTTTCAAGCAATTCATGAACAAGTT
The DNA here is from genome assembly GCF_001683475.1 of Chenopodium quinoa. Taxonomy (NCBI): domain Eukaryota; kingdom Viridiplantae; phylum Streptophyta; class Magnoliopsida; order Caryophyllales; family Amaranthaceae; genus Chenopodium; species Chenopodium quinoa. The sequence continues at coordinate 211,232 of NW_018745368.1, forward strand.
CAAACTAAGGATTAAGCTAATTAACAATCTAAGCATGCAAGAATTAAGCAAGTAATCAACAACAAAGTAAAGAGAAGTAGAAAAGATGAGTAAGAAATGGTTACTATGAAGCTTCAAAGTGAGCAACAATGGTGGATTTTGTCTTCTACAATGATTGAATTTGAATGCTTCCAAGCTAAAAATTAAAAACTAACTAATGATTTGAGAATTTAATGTTCTAAGACTACAAACTAAGAGGAAAGCTCTAAAAAAACTGCATCCCCGTACAAATGAGCTCTAAATGGGTATTTATATGACCCCCAAATAAGAAGGACGGAGAAAACAAGGAAGGAGTTCGACTGCAGGTCTGTACGGACGTGCCAGATTTGGCACGGACGTGCAGGAGGGCCAAAATGGAGGCAGAAGCTTCTGCCAAGGTCTGCACGGACGTGCAGCTTTTGGCACGGACGTGCAGCTTTTGGCACGGACGTGCAGACTTGCACGGACGTGCTATCATCTTGCACGTCCGTGCAGGATGCCCTGCCTAGACTGCTTAACTTTGGGAAGCTGTAACTTCTACGTTTCTTGTCGGAAATGGACTTGTGACCAGTCGTTGGAAAGCTCTTGAGACGAACTTTAATCTCCAATTTGAATCGCTTCAAAAGGTTGATAAGATCAAAAGTTATGGTTGGTTGAAGTTGACGCTTACGCAAACGACCTTTCAAGGTTCTCCAAAAGCTTTTCATTTCCCTTTAAGGCATTCCTCCTTCTTCCTCCATGGCTCTATCAACCAAGCTTGCCCTTATCCTTGCTCACTCATGCTTGATCATGTCCATAGTGCTAAAAATAGCTACATTACATCAAAAACACAAACAACCGGTGAAGCATGGATGGTACAAAATTTGCATAAAAATAGGATAAAAAATGAACTTTGATGTCGATTAATAACGAAAACAAGGTTCAAAAGTACCCTAAAATCATGCCAAATAACAAGTTATCATAAAGGTCTACCAAATGTTTGGTCGTACGACAAGTACGTCCCCAATGCCCTGTCATGCCACATCTGTAACATGTGTCTTTTCCTTTTGAAGGAGTTTGTTTGTGGCTTCCAGATGACTGTCCCTTCTGTTTTTCAAAAATTTTGAAATTACTGTTTCTTTGAAAATTATTTCTACCACGTCCTCGGCCTCGTCCGCGATAATTTCCACGGCCTCTTCCACGGCCATTGTAATTTCCACGTCCACCTCTTCGTGTAGCATTTGCCTCAGGTGGATAAGAACTTGTTGCATTTGCCTCATGATGAGTGGCCAAAGACCCAGTTGGTCTAAGATTATGATTTTTCAACAAAAGATCACTATTTTGTTCCGCAACAAGCAGTGCACTCATTAATTCATTAAACTTTTTGAAACCTCTTTTACGATATTATTCTTGCAACAGTATATTGCTTGCATGAAAGGTAGTGAGTGTTTTTTCAATCATTTGTTCATCGGTGACTGGATGATCACAGTATCTCAATATAGATACTATCTCATGTATGGTTGAATTGTAATCAATTACGGATTTGAAATCCTGGAACCGTAAATTTGTCCACTCAAATAATGTCTTAGGAAGGAGCACCCTTTTGTGGTGTCCAAATCTTTCATTAAGGCAATCCCATAATTCATTGAGATCTTCAACCATCATGTACTCAGCTTTAACACTACTAGAAATAGGCCTATTTCCGACAGAATTGTTTCGACGGACTTATATTCCGTCGGAAAATTCGAATTTTTCGACGGAATTTCGGTCTGTCAGAAAAGTCCGTCGGAAAATATATGTTGCGACGGAAAATCCCTCGAAAATATTCCGACGGATTTTTTTCCCTCGGAATTTACTGCTTCCGACGGAATATTCCCTCGGAAAATTCCTTTCGACGGAATTTTCTGTCGGAGGCTGTAAATTTCGACGGAAAATTAATCCGTCGGAACATATTAATTTCCTACGGAGTTTAAATCCGTAGGAAATTTCCGACGGAATTTTACCCTATTCCGATGGAATTTTGAAAAAAAAAAACCCTACAAAACCCGTAAACCCTTATTTTTCTCTCTCCTCTCATCCGCCTCTTTTTTCTTTTTTCTCCTCTCCTCTTCTCTTCCTCCTTCATTCTATCTCCTCCTCCTTCATCTTTCTTTTCGATCTTTCTCTCTCCTCTCCTCTTTCCTCTTCTCCTTCCTTCTCCTTGTCCTTCCTTCTCCTTCGTCCTTCCTTTTCTTTTGTCCTTCCTCTTCCTTTTTCTTCTCTTCGACACAACGGAGCATTTTCATGGCCAAATTCGTCGATTTTGATTATTTTAAAGGTTAATTAGGCCAAATTCGACCAATAAAAGTCTTGATATAGACTTTTCATGGCCGAATTTGGCCTTGTTAAACCGTTTTCATGGTGAAATTCGAAGCCCTCTTCAATTCAAGGTATGTTTATTTTTTAATTTTTCAGTTTTCTGAGTTTTTTTTCTTTTTTTTTTGAAATTTTTGAGCCTATTAGTTGTAGTGTGTGTGTATGACGTGTGGGCTAGTGGTGGGTGGCGAGGTGGGAATTTTTGGGTGGTTTCGTGGGGTTTGGTGGCGTGGGCTAGAGTTAGTTAGGGTTGTGGGTGGTTTCATGGGTTTGGTGGCGTGGTTGTTGGTGGCGTGAGTCTGGGTTAGGATGGTCGTGGTGGGTTAAGGGGTTGGTTAAGGGTGTTTAGTGGGGTTACAGTGGTGGGGTGGGTTGGGTTGGGGTTAAGGGTGTGGGTGGGTTACGGTGGTGGGGGTTGGGTTGGGGTTAAGGGTGTGGGTGGGGTTAAGGGTGTGGGTGGGTTACGGTGGTGGGGGTTGGTTAATGTGGGCAGTGGTGGGTGGTGGGTTAGGGGGTGGCAGTGGGTTAGGGGTGGTGGGTGTGGGCAGTGGGTAGGGGGGCTGTTTTTTTTTATTTTTTTTTATTAAACTTTCCGACGGAAATTCCGTCGAAAGCATAGTGGTTTCCGACGGAATATTCCGTCGGAATGTTGTAGGTTCCGACGGAATTTAGACCGTCGGAATGTTGCGACGGACTTCACAATTAAGTCAAACTTGACTCCGACAGAACAAAATCCGTCGGAAATTCCGTCGGAAAGGTCTCTTCCTACGGAATTTCCGACGGAATATCACAAAATACCTACAAAGGGTCTTCCGACAACGCTTTCCGACGGAATTTCGTCGGAAATGGCCATTTTCGACGGAATTTCAGGGTTTTCCGACGGATTTTTTCCGTCGTTGATTGGCTGTTTTCTAGTATTGTAAGGCCTTCATCTAAATGATGCATTAGTAACACTAAGGCTTTTGCCTTTTCTTGTTCAGTAACAGGTTTTTCGACCGTCATTGCAGAAGTGGTTGTGTCAATTGTTTGACCAGAGGGATTTTTATTATCTTTAATAGTGTGCTCCAACCCTTGAGCTTTTAAATTCATCATGGCATCCACTTTCCATTCCAAAAATTTCTTTCCAGATAAATCTAGGATGCTGAATTGTCTTTTCATAAGATCTCCTATTTTAACTACAACAAATCACGTGATAATTAGTTTATAATAATAAATCATATGTACAACACATATGTTTAATTCTTCCATACTTATAGTTTGTTAATGAAACACGTGATAATTAAATTTATTATTTAACAATAATAAACCATAAATAATATAATTCTTTTCTCCCCCTTGGTTTATTATTGTGAGTAATTATATAATTAGGCAAAAATAAATCATATTAGTCGCATAAACAGCAAAACGACAACAACAACAACAACAACAACAACAACAACAACAGTAGTAATAATAATTATAATAACGGTAATATTATACAATGATGATTAATAACAACAAAACAACATAATAAAACAAAAACATACTTTTAATCTACTAAAACGACAAAATAAACAAACTTCACTTGTACATCATGACAAAAATTAATATTGCTAATAACAGAACTACAAGCGTCATAATTAGAAGAAAATATTGTTTTATCTTTCTTAAATCTTCCTCAAAGGTGAAGGTGTGGGTGTTTTGGTTGCCGTCGGGGAACATATTGGAGAAGAAGGAGTGAATTTTTTTTTTTGGGTGATTTTTGGATAAAGTAAAAAAATGGGAAAGGATAAGGGATTTGTGGTGGAAATCTGGGAAAATCTACCTTTTATAAAGGTAGGTTTATCTGTTACTGTTTTGTACAATTGTAAAAATATCATATATATATATAGTTTAATGTACTGGCAAAAATATGGTCCAAATATAAGTATTTATAATTGTAAAAGGTTATCACACTGGGAATGCAAGCAATAGTGATCCGAGAGCCCTAATATCTATAAAAGATCATGGGTTTGAAAACTGAAAGAAACACAAAAATAAAGTACGTAAAAGAAAGAAAAATAATAAATATAAATAGGCTGCATCTTTTTGTCAATTTAGTTAATAATATGTATGCAAAGTTACTACTAAGCAATTATAATAACTAAAATTAAATTTTACATAAAAGGTGAGTATGTAATATCAACATGCATGAATCAAACAAAAAAAATCAAGATACCAACATAAATAAAACAAGGGAGGATAGTAATGAAATTCATAAGTAAGAGAATTTTTCACCGTAGTGGTTTTTTTTTTTTTTTTTTTTTTTTTGTGATATATGATACAGTAAATGTTTGAGTTTCTGGTATAGAGGATCCCAAAAATATGGGCAAATATAGAGCATATTCCTCAAAACATTTAGAAGTAGATAGTTTTTATTTGTTATAATTTTGAGAAGTAGGTATAAATATAACTGATTAGGAATTGGTGCTGATAACGTATTAAAAGGTGACTTTCTAATTATAGGATGATATTGTATATTTATGAAGATGGAGATAGAAGAGAGCAAAAGAACAATTAAAAGAGTCGGTTGTTATTTTCTTCTTACTCCCATAGTTCACAAGATAGTGAACTTATTTATAGGCAAATATTGCCATTAAAATATTTTACATGATTGTACTTTTATACAAATTATTGTCCATAATATGTTCATGTGATGAGCTACAAGTTATCTTGCTACAAGTTCATGTGAACTTCATCTTGGCATTTTCTTAACATTATGATATTAATTATATATATATATATATATATATATATATATATATATATATATATATATATATAAAGGAAGTTTTTTTCCGAGTTTTTAAAGAGGCACATAGCACTTTAATTTTTGAAAAATTCTTGTAGATACTACCTACGTAGATTTGATGCAAGCAAAAAAAAACGTAGTTTCTCAAATCTCAAATGACAAATATTGTAAAAAAAGGAAAAAAAATGCCACACATATAATTTGCATACATAAATGGGCTTGCCCCAGTTTCTCAAATCTCAAATGACAAATATTGTAAAAAATGGCAAACTTTTAATATTTTACTTTTTTTTTTTTACTCATCTTCTTCCTCCTCCTTCCATTTTCCTCATTCCTTCATCAACCTTTCGAATCATCTATGGTAGACGAACCCCATCACCATAACGCACACCATCCCCGACACCACCAACACTACAACAAACCCCAACAATAACACCACCATTTTCAGAGGCTTTGTCGTCGAATTTAACGAAAAACCCAAAGAAAAATATATAAATTAAGGGTATGGTTAACCCCAAATGGTAGGGTTTTGTCATTGTTCATAGTTGAAGAAATATTTGATTTTCATGGTTGGAAACTGCTCAAAGTCCATGGTTGAGGAGAGAAAAGTCGAGAGCAGTGGATATTTTTTTTACCAAAAAGACCAAAATGTCCCTTAAGAAACATACAATGTTTCTTATGCCGAGAAACTTTTATTTTCTCCACATAAATGGGAGTATATAAATAAATAAACATTTTTAGGAATATAATATAATTGACATAACATTATTTATAAGTGTTTGGTTAAACTTTTAAGAAAGTAGGGAAATAAATCTGGGCATAATTTTCAAGCTAACTAGACCTAATTAAAATTTGGGATTTAAAAAGTCCAAAGTGTAAAAAATTTGGTGCAAATTGTGGCCTGAAACGAAAATTTTACACTCCTTGATGGTATATATGTGCCTTTTTTGGCATTGCCTGCCAGCTCAAGATGACCTCTATTTTAATTATTGTATTATCCTCATAAAAAATGTCTAATCATTACAAATAATATGAAATGGAGGTAGTATAAGAGTCATTCATAAGATATGATAAATCCATTTAGTGAACCGCTAATCACCTCCCAGTAATCATCTAATAAGAAGGAGACATTAAATGTTCTATGTTGTTTGTTTTAAAAACAAAGGGAGACACTGCCACCAATCCAACCACCACACCACACCACCACCACATAACTACCTAACTACTTCACTTCCCACCATTTTCAGCCACCACCCAACCACCCCACCACTCGACGCACCTCCCCCACCACTCGCCACACCTCCCCTGCCCCCTGTCGCTGCTCCCCGTGCCCACACATCTCTCCCCTCCCCTAAAAAACCTCCCCTAACCTCGCAAAACCCTAGAAACATGGTGTGGTTTTGGTGGTTTCGGTGGTGGGCGAGGGTAAGGAGAGGGGTTTTGGTGGTAAGGCGAGGCAAGGGGTTTCGAGGGTAAGACGGGGGTTTTTAGTGGTGGGCGAGGGTGAGGCGAGGGGTTTCGATCGGTGGGGTGGCTAGCTATTTTGGTGGTGGGGAGTGTGGTGCGGTGGTGGCTAGTTGTTCGGGCGGTGGGGAGGTTTTCGCTGGGGTGCCTGGTTGTTCCAGGGGTGGAGGAGGGACGACGAGGGTGAGGGGAGGGGTTTCGGTGGGGTGGCTAGTTGTTCCGGTGGTGGGGAGGGTGGTGGTAGCTAGGGAATGGAATGGAAATACCTAGGGGGGTGGGGAATCAACTTGGAGGAATTTGAGGGAATGGAGAGGGTAAAGGGAATGGGAAAAATGGCCTAACAAACAACAACAAAGGGAATGACTCCTGTTGATTCTCATTCCCTTTGATAAATCCCCCCCAACCAAACGGCCCCTTATTGTTAGAGTAGTCTTCATAATAGGTTTTGTGAATGATGGGAAATTAGTCCCACATTGGTAGAATAGAAATTGGTTATATAGGTTAGTCTTTATAACTAAATGTTGGATGGAAGTCCCACATTGGTAGAATAGAAGAAGTTAGCTTGTTCAATTCTATTTAAGTTGATGTTTGGAAGAAACTCCCACATTAGTTGAATAGAGGATAATAGCTTACTCTATTTTATTTAACATGATGTTGGGAAGAAACTCCCACATTGGTTGAATAGAAAAGTTCAGCTTGAAGCTAGTCTATAAGTTATTCTATTCTATTTAACTTCATATGTGGGAGAAACTCCCACATTGGTTAAATAGTGAAGTTTAGGTTGGAGCTAGTCTATAAGTTTAATTTTGGAGCATAACAAAATTTTAGCGTGTACCATGGTTTATGACCATAGGCCCGATCGGGCAAGCCCGCCCGATCGGGCGCGAGCCTAGTTAAAGTTTTGTCCGTTTATTTGTCCGACCGGGCGGGTTTGGCCCGATCGGGCCCGTGTGAATGGTAACTTTCCAACGGTTAGATTGATTAGGATAATAGTGACTTTTCATTAAAAGTCAGATTATCTTAATTAATTATTTTGATAATAGTGGCTTTTCATTAGAAGTCAGATCATCATAATTAATTATTTTGATAATAGTGATTTTTTATTAAAAATTAGATTATCTTAATTAATTATTTTTTTGGAAATGATGACTCTTGGACAATAAGGATGTTTATAATATATTGCTCCAAAGATTTATAACTTATTTTACTTTATCTTCTTCTTCCTTTTCTATTCTAATTGTTCTTAAAGTGTTTTTAGGGAGTTCAATTACATTGCTTTAAGTGATCTCGAACTTAGGGAAAATCTTGGAAGCATATTAACCGGTAACCCATAGCAATCATAGTGGGGGTTAAAAATTGCTTTAAGGACAGTGTAATCACGTCCCTAATCTTTCATTTCCTTAATTATTTCTTAACACTTATTACAATCCAATAATAGTATAAGGATAATTCTTTCTTTATAAAAACAATTCATTGGCTTACGCCACAATCAATCAGTGATATAGGATCTCAACTTAGAAGGTGAAATGAATTTGGATAAGTTCATAGATGTTAACTTCAGATAAAATACTTTATATAAGCCTAACAAATTTTTATGAAATATTGAATTTCATTATCTTAATAAATTTAGATAAGGTTGTATTAATTAGAATATGATAAAATCACAAAATATATCCTTGTACATTTCAGAGAAGAATCCTTAAGAATTCCTAATTACTCGTATCATGCAAAAATAGATTAGATTTATATACATACGGAGTAATATCTTACTACGTATAATCTCATGTGGAATATTCTTATCTTATCCATCTGATCTTTCGTACTTAATTAGCTAGATATTATATTTGTCATAATATAAAATTTTAGAAGAGTTTAAATTGATTTAAAAAACGCTTACAAATAAAAGAATAAGATTTTTTTTTTAGCATTATAGACTAGGGTCTTATTTTTGAGAAATAATAGATTTTAAGTATTTACATACAACTAAAACTTATGAAAAACTAATACTTTGCAACTTAAAAATTTTATTTTTTAATAAAAAAAATATAGCAATAGCAAAGTATAAGTAGATATCCATCGTCCTTTCAAAAAAAGTAGATATCCATCGTTGTATATCATCTACTAAGATAACTTTTAGTTTTTGGAAAAAGATGAATTTTAAACCAATTTATCCTCCGGTCAAATATTCTCTTAAAACGGTAAATTTCTAGATAGGATAATATCTAGTCTAGTCATCTAATTTTTTATCCACTAATTTTAAGAATTAATTTATTCTCATATCGATCTTCTATATAAACAACGTACCATCACCCCTTCTCAACCATCACAATAATTTAGAAGCATTCATATTGATTAATATTCTCGAGTATTTTCATAAGAAAAAAAAATAAAATTAACAATGGGAAAAGGTGGAAACGCTAATGATGTTGCTGATTCTTCTGAAAACATGGCAGCATGGCTTCTTGGAGTTAATAATCTCAAAATTCAACCTTTCAAACTTCCTAATCTTGGTAATCAAATTTTCGAGTTTTCGTATATTTTTTGGAACTTTTGATGGGTTTCTATAGATTAGATACTAATAACACTTGTAATCTTGTTTAGGGCCTAATGATGTAAGGGTTCGGATGAAGGCTGTTGGAATTTGTGGTAGTGATGTTCACTACTTGAAGGTAATTTTACAGTAATCTCGATTTAATTGTCACGTTACTAATTGTTTTTATACGTATGTAAAACTAAACATATGTTATGTTTGTTATGGAATACTAGACAATGAGTTGTGGCGATTACCACGTCAAAGAACCGATGGTAATAGGCCATGAATGTGCTGGTAGCATTGAAGAAGTCGGTAGCGAGGTGACAGGCCTAGCTCCCGGTGATCGGGTAGCACTCGAGCCGGGAATCGGCTGTTGGAGGTGTAACCGCTGCAAGGAAGGAAGCTACAATCTTTGCCCTGATATGAAGTTCTTTGCAACTCCCCCTATTCATGGATCTCTTGCAAATCAGGTAATTAATCAACTATAATTTAATTTTCTAAAATAGTTTTATATTGTTACATAATCCTACCTTATATTATACTATAAGGTATTAAGGTTTAATGTGTTTTTAATTATTTTGTTACATGTAGATTGTGCACCCTGCAACTTTATGCTTTAAACTACCTGATAATGTAAGTTTGGAAGAAGGAGCAATGTGTGAGCCTCTAAGTGTTGGTGTTTACGGATGTCGTCGCGCTAAGGTTGGGGCTGAGTCTACAGTTTTGATTATTGGAGCAGGACCTATTGGTCTTGTTACTCTGCTGTCAGCCAAGGCCTTTGGAGCCCCAAGGATTGTGGTGGCTGATGTAGATGAACACCGTCTTTCTGTTGCTAAGAGTCTTGGTGCTTATTCTGTTGTCCAAGTTTCCACCAACAAGGAGGTTTGTTGGCTTTCAATTCCCGAGATCTATCTTTAACGATTAATATCTTTAATTAAAATGCAAGTATTATTATATATGTTTCTAGAGGCACTTAAAATTTAGTAAAAATTGTGTTACGTGTTTAATTTTGTAGGATGTGGCTGTAGAGGTTGAGAAAATTAAGAAAGCTATGGGAAAAGACATAGATGTTACCCTTGATTGCGCCGGTTTTGATAAAACTGTATCAACTGCTTTGGGTGCTACTCGAAACGGAGGCAAAGTTTGCCTAATTGGGATGGGTCACTGTATCATGACTGTTCCTTTAACCCCGGCTGCCTCAAGGTAAACGTTCTTAGATGTTTTTTTTCACACGCATTGTAACATCGTATTGACATTGTAACAAAATATATTGTGTGTTTACTAATTGATCGATTTTGTTTATTGTAACGTTACAGGGAGGTAGATGTATTGGGTGTTTTCCGGTACAAGAACACTTGGCCACAATGCTTGGAGTTTTTGAGTAGCGGAAAAATTGATGTGAAGCCTCTTATAACTCATAGGTTTGGATTCACCCAAGAGGAGGTGGTGCGAGCATTTGAGACCAGTGCTCGTGGTGGTAATGCAATCAAAGTCATGTTCAATCTTTAAGGAATTTGATTTGATTACGAAGATTTCAAGACACTTTTTAGCTTATATACAATTATGTCTTAGGTTATTAGGCGTAGACATTTTTACTTAAATAATTTTACCTTATTATAAGGTTATATTGCACAGTATATATTCTTAGAACAATTTAGTTTTCCATATTGTATATACGTAAGTATTTACTTATGAGCTACTGAAGTTTATCTCTTTTGTCAATTAATTGATGTTTTTCTTCGCTATTTCGACCTCTATTGTCTTTTGAAGCTTTCTGTTGAATGATCTGTGCACCTAATCACTGACAGAAACATGGTGATCAATCTGATAATCTATTTTTAAGTGTGGTAGTTGCAACTAACACCACTAGACTGTATACTGTACTATGCTAGTTGCAACTTATAAGTGTACTAACACCATTGTCCACTTCTATTTTTATATACCATAGATTGTCCACTTATAAGTAACGGAACAAAAATTAACGCTTCAATACTTATTAAAAAAACTCGTAACTACATAAAAGGAAAATTCTTATATGAGAAGTTAAGTTTTTATTAGAGTACATAATAAAATATTACTCACTCCGATCATTTTTCCCAATCATTCTTTACTGATCAAGATTCCCGACTTTGCCAATCCTCAAATAAATTGGAAATTTCAGAACTTTTTCGTTCGCTCCATCGCCTTTACTCCAAGCATGCTTGAATTTCTCCATGACTTCATCTGTTAACAATTCCACACCTTTCTCCTTAGCAGTATTATAGGCAGACCAAGACCTAATATACATCATAAAATCTTCCAAAGTCATCACCTTCTCAGCCTTGAACTCAAATGGACCCGTATGATCCAGCCCATTAATCGGCTCAAACGGGAAATCAATATCCATATACTTATTATCCACGAGCTTTCGGGCTTCCTCCCAATATGGACCCGAATTATCTTTGTAAAATGGCCCAAAGACCGCGTCCACTTCATCGTTGATCTCAGGAACAGTGTAGCACCAGGCCGCAATGACCCCATTGGGCTTTTTCAAGGCCCATTTCACCAAGTCAAAGAATATGGGGAGGTCAAACCAATGCATTGCTTGTGCTATTGTGACCAAGTCTAAGGTTGATTGAGATGCAACATTTTGTTGGAGTTCTTCAATAGACATAGTAGGAGAAGTATGTTGGTACTTCACATTCGGAAGTTTTGGTGCAAACTCTAGCTGTTTTTGGCTTGTGTCTGTACCTATCACATTCTCGTAGATCTTTGCTAGCTGAAAAAAAAAATTGTGTATAGATCATTAATTAGGCCTCAAGTTTCTTCCGAATGAAAGATGCCTCAAAACGTGTACATTAAATGAATGAATTGACTTAACTATGTTTGGTTTAAAAATCATTTAGGAAATTATCGGAATTTTTAAGAAAACGATTGAAAAAGGTAACGAATTATAAATTGAGTACACTTTCCCAAGAAATGAAATTTACTAATCACTTTTAGTTGTCAACAACTCAACACGATGTGCAAATTACCACACAAATCGATAAGGTTCTACAAAGTATTGTGTACGATAAGTCATATCTCAATTCTCCCAACCCCAAATTGTAATTTGTATTGACTTTATAAAAATCGGTTTTAATCAATGAGTCCATATCTTAATCAAAAACTGATTATAATCATTGAATGTTAATTTGAATGAATAACTTCATCCAATTGATTGAATAAACACATGATTAAAAAAAATTGAAGCATGAAAAAGAGGAAAAGAACTAACAGGGGGAATGGCTTGACCGCTGCCAGTGCCAACATCCCAAACAAGATCATGAGATGGAGTTTTCGAGGCAATGAATTCAAAGAGATCCGTTGAGTATGTTGGCCTCGCATTTGCATATTGTTCTGCCTGCTTTATAAACAAATCTGCCATACTTTTGTTTTATTCTCTCTTATTTTAATGCTTTCTCTCGATGATTGATCTAATTATAGAAATTAATAGGGATTGATGAGATATTAAGATTGAGGAAGAAAAAGCGTTTCCAACTTTTCCTTTCTAAACTTGGCCGTTAAACGTCATCCATGATGTTTTTTTTTTTTTTTTATCAAGTATAGTCGTGAACATGATAGCAAAAATCGACACGTCTTAGAGGATTGGTGAATGCGTAACACTCACGAGATAAGAATCATAAGATGCTAGTTTTTGGACTTACGTGATGCTTTCTCTATCATCTATGGCTTTATTCTACAAATATTGTATCATACTATGGACTTACGTGCGTTGTTTGTTTGGTCCTTGGGATGATCGTAGTGGCGAATAATGCAAGTTCTCGCCTAGCGTAGCATGGCAATCAAGTTCTGAAGTAGTAGTGTTCTTCTCGCATCATCTTCCATCAATGTTTGTCCTCTTAGGTTTAGGTTGGTATAGGGTTCTAGGTTTAAAAATTATGTCTTGCAATTTCTTCAACTTTGCGGACCTTCAAGTGTTATCACTCTCGCGGTTATACACCAACGGAGCTCCGTCAAAAAAGATGCAAAGTCATCTATGTTTACCAAGGAGCAGTTCAGAAGCAGTGCCATTAGTTTAGAGGTGTTTGTCACTTGTATCGAGTTTTTAGATCTGGTTAGGGCCGATTGTAAGTGTTGCATGTCTTTTATTATTTAATGATATTATCCCTTTCAAAAAAAAAAAAAAAAGAGTTTCATGCTTTTGAACGCGCAACTTTGACTATCAACATGTTTAAAAAGTTGAAGTCTTGAGAAAGTATTAATAGTGTAATCCTAGGGCTATTAATGTAATTGTGTAACAATTAATGTAAGTGTCTGGGCTCTCTAATTGGGTGAGCTTTCCTTTCATTATTCACAAGAATGAATCAAGACTAATCTATCAAGATTTCACTGGATACTTCACCTGTAATCACAACAGATAACCAATAATGAGTGGATGAATAACGTGAAAGACTAAAAGTTAACATAGTGAAATATCAAAAGATAAAACAAAGAGTTTTCACTTTTATAATCCAAGTAGGCTACTCCTCTTTTTGACAATAATAATATCAAATTCTTGTCAGTTAAACTAATACTCTATTAAAGTTGTGTATTAATGTGTATACAGCATGATGCACTTTGGAATTTGGATATATATGGTCCTAAAGGTGTCAAAAATAAACCCGACCGACTCGATCTGATCCGACCCAAAAAAAATCGATTAGAATTTCAACTTGTATGAACTCAATAATTTAGCATGACTCAACTTTGATAGAGACCTAATCCGACCTCATTAAACCCGACCCAATTACTTGAATTGACACGTAAAAATACGGTTTCCGTATATGTATATTGCAATCAAGATTTTAGAGTACTCCGTTGTTATTTTTGCGTGGGTAATCAGTATTCAGTTTTAAGTGTTGAACCCTACTGCTATCAGGCCTATCATCAGAAGTAGAGACCAAATAGGAGAGATAGCAGAAAGGATCAACAATGGCGACAACACCAATTCCAAGTGACACATTCAAGCTAGGTTTCATCGGAGCTGGAAAAATGGCGGAAAGCATTGCCAGAGGTGTCGTCAACTCCGGCGTTTTGCCTCCTTCCCGGATTTTTACCGCCCATCTCGGCGCCCAACGTCGCGAGGCTTTTCAGTCTTTCGGCGTCTCCGTCGTCGATCAAAATCGCCAGGTTTCTACTAATATTCACGATTAATTTCTTTTTTTCCTATGAATTATCATCAATTTCCTTATATTTTGTATGAATTGGTTTTGAATTTCATTGCATTGGTGCCTGAATTTGTAGAATTGATTTCCATTTTACATGCTCGATTATTATTATATACTATGTTTATCGATTAATTTGGATTGACTATGCTAGCGCATTTGAATTATACTAGATGAGAATTGATGAATTTTGTTGGAAATTTTTCATATGATTGGTTTCGGAGTATGCTGACGTAGTGTTTTTAGTTATACGAATCGGTTCTTATCATTATTATTGAGAAGAGTAAATGTGTGGTATCTACAGGTTGTTGAAGAATGTGACGTGGTTATTTTCTCTGTAAAACCTCAAATTGGTACTCTTACTACATTCTCTAATGAATCATATTTTTGAGCTTTTTTTTTTTTGTTGTTGAAGATTGTAAATTTGTAGATTGTTCGTTTGAGTTTAATACTTCCTCCGTCCTCATCAAATCCGGTAACATTTGGAAATAATAGTACATTTGGCTTGTCTAACATGGTTGAAGAATGCAAAATAAAAGTAAAAATTGTAAATTTGCCAGTGTAATGGGACTTTGAAATTAAAGGATTTTTTTTTTCTTCTTTTAATATAAATGGGACGGAGGGAGTTGTATGTAATCTGCATATTTTGTATTGCTTTGCTGAGTTCTGCATTGATATCATTTATTTGAAGAAGACTTTGTAATTTAACCTCGTCATCTATTGTTATGTGGTGCAGTCAAGGATGTGGTGTTACAGTTGAGACCAAAGCTTACAGAGAAGCAGCTGCTAGTATCAGTGGTTGCTGGAACAAAATTGAAGGATTTACAGGTATTTGGCAGTGGAAAAAATCGATATGTTAGGCTCTTAATAAATAATACATATCCTTTCTTTGGACTGTTGTAAATTGATTTTCTACGTAGCTTATTTTGGCTATAAGTGATCTTATACAATTACAATCTCACATGTTCAACCAAAAAATCAAGACGTGGGGAAAGTAGAAGAAACATGCAGTCTGTTTAAAATATTTCTGATCGTATTCTGTTAAACCATTGCATTGTGCTTTGGCACTTGTTAATCTGTTTGTTGTTGCGTTGTTGCTAGGAATGGGCCGGACAGAGCCGTTTTATTAGGGTAATGCCTAATACTCCTGCTGCTGTGGAAATGGCAGCATCAGGTTTGTTTCCATCTTTTAATAGTATTATTCCGCTACATTTGAAACTCATGATTACTTTTTCAATAATTTCCAGAGTGATGGTCAAACTTTGTTAGATTGTGTGCCTTGTGGCCTTCATACTCAATGCGTCAACATCATACACTCGTTTTTTTACTGATTGCTGAATAGTACATTGTGAACCTATGGAAATTTCATAGTAACAAAAAAAGTGATACTTTCATATATAATCTTGAAATGTAAAACTATTATTTCCTCTATTACAAAAATAGTGTTTTTTGGATATTGCATCATTATTAAATGTCCGTTAAACTTGAATATGATATTAAGTGACAAATCATATTCAAGTTTAACGGACACTTACTTTAAAACCTAGTCTATTGATTAGCGGAGGACCTGCTCTAAATTAGTAAATTAGACTGCTTGTATTTCATTTATTTGTGGCCATGTTGGATTCATAGTATCAAAGAAAAGGTAAACTATCTAGGACAGATAGGAAGTAAAATGGGTAAGGTGACTCATCTAAGTTCAGTGGCTGATTGGCACCTGCACATTGTTTTTTTTTTGACGCACTGCACATTGTTTAATGTTAACAACATTATAATTTGTTGACTTAATATTCCTCGCTCAAACTTCCAAGGTATTATAGTTGCTTTTTTTTTAAGTAAAAAGTTGATGGACTGATGAACCTCCTTAAGCGTCCTTTTGGAAACAGTAAATGGGATTCACACCTCAGCTCTGTAGTCTTAAGACTCAACCTATTGATCCTTGATGGTTGATCTACTGAGCACTTCTCAATTGATATTGTGACAATCTTTTCGTATAAAGAATAGTTCAGGGATGTGTATTTTCCTATCTTTGTGTTTTTTTTTGTTTTTTTTTTTTTGTTTTTTTTTTTTTGGGTGTGGGTTGAACCCCTAAATATAGACAGCTAGGCATTACAAATTAGTCACAGCCCAATCATATTTCATTAATAATGCAAGGAATTAAAAATTGTGAGTTGATCTGCCAAGCTATCTGAATCAATCACTACCTACCAATTTGACCTAAGGAACCCAGCTTAATGGTTTTTTCTTAATTGGTAAATCTGATTCTGTTGGATTAAAAGTGGGTCTGGACCACTGATATTAAGGAGAAGAGCTAATCACTTATTTGCCCAAGTTCCATCTAAAATCAGTGAGCAATAAATAACTTATTTTGTTTTTAAGATTGTCATTGTCTCTCCTTTCCTCTTATGTGGGGTAACTGGCTTGTGGGTGGGCTAAAACAAATCCATTTTAAGCTCTTTGCTACTATTTGTTTGCAAAATTGGAAAGTCCAATTTTATAAAAGTAGTCTGATTCCTGAGGCCATCTTTGGTTTGTTTTCTCTTGCCCTATGCTATTGTGCATGATTGCTTCTGATCTTTTTTTGATATATGCTGACAATGTTGTAGTGATAAGTTTGGGAGGGACAGCAACTGAAGAGGATGGTGAGCTTATAGAAAGATTATTTGGAGCAGTTGGCAAGGCTTGGAGAGCTAATGAAAAATTGTTTGATGCAATTACTGGCCTCAGGTATATAAGAAGTATTGAACCTTATGACTTACCAATGCATCCCATTAATATCATGACGGCTTGTGTTAATGTTTTTATATCTATAATAGATAAAGGTGCATCAGATCAAATCTCTACTAACTGAAATTAATTGTTCCTGATATGTGTAGTGGAAGTGGGCCAGCATATATATTCTTGGCTATTGAAGCCTTGGCTGATGGAGGAGTTGCTGCAGGTCTGCCACGAGAACTTGCTAAGGGTTTAGCTGCTCAAACTGTAAGTTTCATTCCTTTTTTCTGCAATTCCTTGACCTTGTTATGTAAATTGGTGTCGATGTTTCATTAACAGTGTCTGCATTGTGATTTTACTGAATCTTGTGTAGTTTTTTATTCAATTTGTACCAGAACTACAAGAGTAATGTTTTCGTTTTAGTCAATTTGTACCCCAAGTTTTATGTTTCTGGTTTAGTTACTGTTCTCTTGTGCTCTTTTCATAGTATTGCTTTGTTCCACTTTGGATAGTTATATGTGAACACTGGACTGTCCACTTTCCCTTAGATTGCAAGCTGCACCTTTTAATATCCATTCTCCTTGTAGTGTACATAGTAATATTGTTACATGTGGATGTTATCTACCATAAATCTTATTACGATGGATGGAAATGCTGTGCATCATCCTTTAGATGCATGTAGAAGGTGCTACAAGCACAAAAGTGACACTGATTGGCACCTCAGGTGTAATTGAAAGTCTACTCATCAAGGGATTGCCATAAAGCCCATTCACACATCTGTGATTTTCCATACTGGGATAAGTTTGTGATTTGGGCATCAAAAATATCAAAACAGAGAAATCAGCAGCGAATGTTGACAACTGATGGAACCTCAGGCAGGCTGATGAAATTATCACTGAACAAAATCCCTTAAACTTTTGGTGTAGGAAAAGGAATGGGGAGGATCACCAGGAATAGCAAGATTCTTTATTTTTCACTATTGCATTTTCTTATTATTTCTGTTATAACTTATATATGTGACCAGGTTCGATGGTTATCTTGCAGGTTCTCGGAGCAGCATCCATGGCTGTTAACAGTGGGAAACATCCTGCTCAGCTCAAAGACGATGTTGCATCACCTGGAGGCACTACAATTGCTGGTATTCATGAGTTGGAGAAAGGTGGATTTCGTGGCACCTTGATTAATGCTGTGGTGGCAGCTGCAAAACGTGGTCACGAACTTTCACAGAGCTAACTTCATCATGGATACATCTATAATATTCTTTAGAGATGCAGCTAGTGGATCTAGGGACTCCAACAATGTTATAGAAATTTGCTTAGTCTCTTTGGTAGAGGTCTACATTATTGAAGTTCATATAATCTCTTAGAAAGTTGCAAGGAGAAGCAAATTATATTGTGTTTTGAAATGTGAAGCTTTGAAATGATACGAGTTGGTGAAAAAATTTCTACAGAGTACAATAGAACCAAATGCTACATGATTGATGCTTGTTCTATAATGTAGCATTGTGCACAAATCTGTAATCGGATCGGAACCACAATGGATTGGGACTGGAATTCCTGATCCTTTGGGATTGGAGACTGACCAGAATAACCTGTTTAGAATGCACCGGTCTTTAATTACTCTAGTAGGGTTTGTTTTGCGATTTTTTACAAAAATAAAGACGAGAGCATTACTTTCTTCCTCCTCAAAATACTTGCTTTCATCACTAATTCAAATCCAAGTTAAAATGAAAAATGAACATCAGATTAGATTCTAATTCAGCCATTTCGTTTAATTTCAGCATTCAAACTTCATTTACAAGACATAATTATCAAAATTAACTAGTTTTAAGGGATTGGATTTCGGATTTTGTCCGAATAATGGACACCTCTTATTGCAGCTTTTCATTTCTCTCTACCACTTTTCCTCTCTCCCACTCCATCCTTCTGATTTCAGCTCCTTTCTCACATTCTCCCTTCCCTCTCCTCCATTAAAGCACTTTCTCCCTTCTGCATTTTTTTTATATAAAAAGAGTATATTTCCTCTGTTACATATTAGTTGCAAATTTGAAATTTTTTTGTGTCTCACAAATACCCCCACAGATTCTACTGGTTCTTACTTCTTAGCCTCATTGACTATAGTTGTTGCTCCATTAAACTCATGTCCTCCCCTAATAAACTGTCTTTCTTATACAAGAAGTTGTCTTACTTTATTCATTTAACACTTAGTAATTATCTTAATGTATAACCAAATATGCTCAGTCTCTCAAAACATGAAGAGAGCTCTCCTCATTTGCTCCACAGAAGAAGCATTTTGGGTCATCAGTGAGCCGTCTTTTGTAACGATTAAGATTGCAGAGAATACGATCATGACACACAAACCAGAGAAACGCACGAATGCGCTGTTGTACTAGAGCAGTCCAGACAGCATCCCAACATTCCTCATCAAGTACTTTTGTTTCTTGTTTCATGATTCTAAGAGCAGACTTGATAGTGAATTTACCCTTCGAATTGCCCTGCCAATACACTAAGTCACCAATGCTGGGATGTTGGATTAAAGAGAGTAAAATCC
Source organism: Chenopodium quinoa (assembly GCF_001683475.1). Classification (NCBI taxonomy): domain Eukaryota; kingdom Viridiplantae; phylum Streptophyta; class Magnoliopsida; order Caryophyllales; family Amaranthaceae; genus Chenopodium; species Chenopodium quinoa. The sequence continues at coordinate 230,802 of NW_018745368.1, forward strand.
ATGTTGATCAGTTTACTCGTATATTACTAGGTATTTTTTTTTTTTTTTTTTAAGATAAGATAAAATAATATAAGATAAAATCAAAAGACCCTAACCACAAGAACAAGCCTGATTTTTTTTTTTTTTTTTTTTTTTAGGAAAATAACAAGCCTGAATTAAAAACCAAGTATATTCCCGTCTCAAAAAAAAAAAAAAAAAAAAAAGGGAAAGGAAAACCAAGTATATCAAGTCTACAATATTGATCCTCATACCGTGCAAAGCTGCAAAAATATATCTTAGTCAAGTCATTTCTCTATGCCAATCATATTTCTTCTAAATTGATTTGACATTAAAAAAAACACACACACATATATAAACAAGTAGTAGAACATAATTTGAGTAAATATTAGAGGTGTCAGTTCGGGTGCACGGGTTAGGTACGATGAAGTGAAATCGAGTTAGGTCAGATTAAATTTAAATTTAAGTCGTGATAAATTATTGTGTCAATCATTATACAAATCAAAATCTAAATTTGATCAGGTAGGTTGATTCAGTTTTTGACACATATTGTAAAAAGGGCATGACGTGCATCCAAATGCTCTAAAATAAACTAGAAAGGAAATATATATATATATATATACCTAGGTGTTGTTTGGTTGGAGGTAAATAACATGGGAAATTCTATTTCCTAAGAAATAGAAAAATCATGTGTTGTTTGGTTGACACAAGTATATCAAAGTGGGGGAAATAGAAATTCCAAGGGAAGGTTCACTTTCCATGAAACATGGGAAATAACTTACCAAGCTCCCCTTGGTAAGTCACAATTCCTATGATTATTGTAGAGCCTACTTGCATTTATTATCACTAATAATTTAATCTCTTTCTTTCTCTCTCTAAATTTATTAACTTAAAATAAAAAATTATCAAGTTAACTAATAAAACATAGGAAATCAAAGTTTCTATATTATCAACCAAACAAACTTAAGTTAATTCTTATAAAATAGACAAGAGAAATTACTTTCCATAAAATATAATTTCCTATAGAAATTCATTTCCCTTGTCAACCAAACATCACCCAAAACTACATATGAACATAACACTCGTCAAACTTCGTCAAATAGTCGTATTTAACCACGAGTGAAGTGAGAGACCTGCGACCCACAACAGATTTCATCAAGTGGTCGTGATTAATCTGATTGCATATTATAACACTCTTTGCACCAGTGCACCACTACTTTCCCCACTTAAAATATTTTTTTTTTTTTTGGTGGATACAAACTACTTTGTTACTTTTTTTTTTTTTTTTGAAAAAAAAGAGATTTCATTAATAAAATATAGTCAAACGGCACTTACATATAATTCCTAAGAAATCAAGAATTTCAACACAAGTACACACCTTAAAACTAAATACATCGTAGATTTGATTAACAATCGCCTTAATAAATAACTTCATCTGAAGCAATACAATCTGTGAGTTTACGCTGATTCGGCTTGAAATCCACTGATGCGTAGTCGTTTGAGTGAAAATACTCAAATAAACCATCCTTCATATTTTGCTTGTAATTTGAAGCTACCTAGTCTGAACTTGGTTAAATAATCTATATATATCCTCACATTTATGTTTAAAAAAAACCAATAAAATTCAATTATTGAATATGAAGTATAACATAAATACGTACAATTATCTTTATTCAAAATTATGGGATCCAAAATCGTGTGTGAAATGGATACGAGATGGAGTTCGTAATACAACTTTCTTCCACTTGAACAGGTCCGACTTTGGACCGGTTTTTCCTCCCATAAATCAGGGGCCCATAATTTTTTTTAAGAAAAACGCTGACTCATTAAAAAAATAAATAAATAAATAAAATCTCAACCTTACCTATTCGACCTTCTTCCCTGTAAAACTAAAAGAGCACCATTTCCAAACTAAAATCCAAAAATTCATCCTAAATCTTTGACTTTGCCTTTTAATTTCCAAAACAAAACTAAATTCTCTCAGTAATTATCTCTCCTAAACTGCTAATTTGCCTAATTATCTCCAATTCACTTAATTCTTTCACTATTTTTTAGACAAAATGTTGATTCAATTAATATCAACGGCCAATTTTTATTTATTTCTATCAATTTCAAGATCAAGCAATACCCACAAAAATTACAATCTTCAGTTTTTTTTTTTTTTTTTTTTTTTTTTTTTTCAATTTTACTCATTTCAAAAGGTGGAAAAAACGTTATTGGAAAAAATTGCTCTTGTTAAGTGGATGTATGGTGTCTGGAGTGCAGAGGTTAATCAAATAACAGGTTGTATTTATCTTTTTTTTTGTTGTTATTTTAATTTTTGCATAATTTTTTTATTTCTCAAATATAAATTGTTGTTTTTTTAATTATGCCTCCTAAAATTAAGAAATACTACCTCTGTATTTTGTGCTTTAAATGTAATGAAAAATATGTGGGATCTTGTTAGATGCGTCACGATTTATATTTTTAAAATATCAACTTTTCATAATTTTTGTTTTATCGGTAACTAAAAATATGAATAGTTAAAGTTGTGCATTGGCAAACGTAACTAAAGAAACGTGTCAATTAAAAAGAAACGGATGAAGACTTGACTCAATTTCAAAGGGGAGCTCTTGATAAGTTCATTGTAAAAGAACCTTATGTAGAAAATAATTTAAATAGCAATGTTGATATGAATGATTCAATTCGTAGTACTATATTAAAAGAAAGTCATTTTATAATATAATTTTTTAGCCTTTTAAAAATAGTCGTTTAGAAATTTAAGGGCCCAATTTTTATAGTAATAACAAGGCCACTGAATTGCCGGAGACGGCCGTTCACTTGAGCACTATTGCTAGAAGGCGTTAGGCGGCGCAATAAAATTACAGCAATTAAAGATTCAGTAGAAGGGGAGTGGATTCACGAGAAAGAGGCGGTGTAAGCAAAAATAGTGGACTACTTTAAAAATTAATTTCAAGAAGAGCAGTCGAATGTGGAACAAGACCCATGTTTTGAAAATGTTCCCAGCTTCCCTTGCATTGATTTTTCCAAGTAGAAATCTTCGCAATCTGCGTTAATGTTTTGATTGTAAAGTTAATAACAAACCCTAAATCCATATGAATTTAAATCATCTTCCCAATTATTATCAAAACACTAAAAATAAAAATTCTCATTCATAAATGAGAAACAAAATCCCAAAAATTTGGGAAAAACCCAAATAAATAGGGACAGATTCTCACAAATGGATAGAATAAAGCACATCAAAAGAAAACAAAAGGCAAACCAAGTAAAAAAACTGAATTAAATTAAAGAAAAAAAAGGTCATAAATAGTCTAATTTCGTTTTCCAGCCTTAGCTGTCAAGAAAACTAAATCCCTGGAGGAGAAAGGTTGTAGGAGAGAGAAGAGATAAAAGGAAGAGGCAAACCAAGTAAAAAAAAAAAACCCTGGAGGAAAAAGGTTGTAGGAGAAAGAAAAGAGGAAAGGAAGAAAGGTTTCTTGATCCGACTAATTGGATATTAAGAATTAAGCTAATCTAAAGAGTGACTTATTTTCAATGTCTATAAGAATGATAATACCTTACATACCTTTTTTTTGTAAGGTAAGATGAATGAGCATACTGAACCAATAACAATTACTTGATTTTTTTTTTTGTTTTTTTTTTGTAGGTAAGATGAAGGGTCATATCAAAGCGGAACCCGCACTAACCCGACCCAAGTTAGTGGGCTAGACAATTTAAGAGAGTGGGGGAAAGACAAGGGAATACCACCCCCTAAATTGTCATTACTCATCAACGGGGATTAAACCTCCAACCTAATGATTGGACGGTACCCTTCTTTCCACTAGACCAAGCCTTGTAACATTACTTGTATGATACTCGTATGCGTTATTCATCGTATACTCCGTAATTTTTTAATGGCCCTGAGGCCCTCGTACATATTAAGTTTTCGATAACAATTAGAGTACATCATAAAATCCACTTGTTCTGCCACAAAATGTGCAGAGTCACCCACTTCCTCACACTACTCCTTCATTGCCCTCTCATGGTGGAAAACTACGCAATTCCTCAACCGCCCAAATTCCACTCATAAAAAGGATAAATTCATCCTCTAATCTTCAGTAGTTGGTAATTATTCTTCATAATTGCACTTTTATTCCAGTTTTTAGCTTCAATTATCTGTTTGCATGTAATGGGGATCTGTTTATATGATTGGTAATTGTTGAATTTTCTTTTCTGCAATTTTTGGAGAATTTTAAAGTAACTTTGTGTGATTTGGAGGTACCCAATTGAGAATTGATTTCAATTTTATTGGAGAATAAATGGGCTCTTTGCTTAAGATTCATACCAAGCTTGAACTATGGAACCCTGTAATTCATGGGTTTTCTGAAAAATGGTCTAATTTGACTGTTTCAAAAGGAAATCAGCATTTTAATAGAAAACCCCATAAAAATTGGTGCAAAACTGGGTTTGTTAGAGCAAGTAGTAGTACCCTTTTGGAGCTTGTCCCCGAGACTAAGAAGGAAAACCTTGAATTTGAGTTGCCGTTGTATGACACATCAAAGGGCATGGTGGTAGACCTAGCAGTTGTAGGAGGTGGCCCTGCTGGGCTTGCTGTTGCTCAGCAAGTTTCCGAGGCGGGTCTCTCGGTGTGCTCGATTGATCCATGCCCAAGGTTGATATGGCCTAATAACTATGGTGTTTGGGTAGATGAGTTTGAAGCCATGGATTTGCTTGATTGCCTTGATACTACTTGGTCGGGCGCTGTTGTTTACATTGATGAGGGTTTGAAGAAGAATCTTGATAGGCCGTATGGAAGGGTAAATAGAAAGCTGTTGAAGTCCAAAATGATGCAGAAATGTATAACAAATGGGGTGAAATTCCATCAAGCGAAAGTTACAAAAGTCATACATGAAGAATCTAAATCTCTAATTATATGCAATGATGGGGTAAGAATTCAAGCTTCTGTGGTTTTGGATGCAACAGGGTTTGCTCGATGTCTTGTTGAGTATGATAAACCATACAACCCTGGTTACCAAGTTGCTTATGGCATTTTGGCTGAAGTTGAAGGGCACCCTTTTGATTTGGATAAGATGTTATTCATGGATTGGAGAGATTCGCACTTGGATGGTAATAAGGAATTAAAAGAGAGAAATAGCAAGATTCCAACTTTCCTATATGCTATGCCTTTTTCTTCTAACAGGATATTCTTGGAGGAAACCTCGCTTGTTGCTCGGCCTGGACTCCCTATGGAAGACATTCAACAAAGAATGGAAGCTCGATTAAGGCACCTTGGCATAAGAGTGACGTGCATTGAGGAGGATGAACGTTGTGTGATCCCTATGGGCGGCCCTCTTCCTGTAATCCCTCAAAGAGTTGTGGGAATTGGTGGAACTGCTGGTATGGTGCATCCTTCTACTGGGTATATGGTAGCAAGGACTTTGGCAGCCGCTCCAATCATTGCCAATGCAATTGTTCAGTATCTTGGGTCAGGAAGCAATCATGCTGGAAGTGAGCTGTCTGCAGGAGTGTGGAAAGACTTATGGCCAATAGAGAGGAGGCGGCAAAGGGAGTTCTTTTGCTTTGGCATGGATATTCTGCTCAAACTTGATTTGCCAGGCACAAGAAAGTTTTTTGATGCATTTTTCGATCTTGAACCACGTTATTGGCATGGATTCTTGTCTTCTCGGCTATATCTTCCAGAGCTTATTTTTTTCGGATTGTCTCTTTTTGCTCATGCCTCTACCTCATCTAGGCTAGAAATAATGACAAAAGGCACTCTTCCTTTAATAAATATGGTCAACAACTTAGTTAAAGATAGGGATTAATATGTTTTAGGTATTGTTAAGTCTTCCATGATTATACACCTACAGGTTGCTTGTAGACGTATAATATGAATTGTGTATTACTTTCAATGCTCTCTTCTGGATGTATAGCCTTCTTGATACATGTATGCCTTTTGTGAAGTTTTCAAGTTATTTGTTTGTTATGTTGTTCCTTGATTGACTTGTACTGTTTTGTACTTTGGCATGTAAGCTCAGTTCATATTGGATCTGACCTGAGGAGAAAGTTTGATTCTAAACTTCCTTTTCACCAAGAAAAGACTGTTTGTACAAAAGGATAGAGTTAATTATATGCTCATTTCGGCCTCCAGATGGCTTTTTTCTCATTACTTATTGCAGAACCAGAACTTGTTACCTTCTTCATCCTTTCTTTTCCAAGACGAAAGTTGATATCTTGTGCTGATGCACGAGTAAGCACTCCTCAATGCAGCTATGCTTCTTGGTTTTCCCAGAAAATTTTGGGTCCTTTTTGCCTGGAATCAGATATCAACGTGTTGAGCTCGTGATGATATTTTGATCATCATGTTCTCAGTTTCTCTTCTCCTTTTTTCGTGTAGCTGCAGTGCCAAGAATTTGTTAAAAGTTTGTTACGTAGTATTACAGATTTACTCTGTATTGTTTATTACAATATTTATAGGAGACTGCTAATTTCGAATTTACTGATGCAGTGAGGTCTTACCTTAAAGGTGTATAATGTATAAGTTGAGAAGCAAGGTGACTAGGTGAGTGTTAATATTGAAAGCCTTTCTTCCTATCATAACCTTTGTTTATGCCTATAATTACATGTAAACCTGGTAAAATCAAACAAGTTTTATGTGCCAAAGAAACATCAAACATTGATCTTTCTCCTCGTTTTCACATTGCTGGGTGGAATCTTCTGGGTTACAAAGGGCTGTACTTTCTTTGACAGAAGTTATATAGGCTTTATTCATCACGATTTCTCAACTTTCTCTTATGGATAGAGATCGTATATGCATCATTGCCATCTCAATCAAATGTACGTGGACTACTGTTAGCTACAAAGTTTTCTAATGGTTACCAATAACACATTATAGCTTGTGTAAATTAAAATAAGTTGCAACCAAAGCTTTTAAAAAAGCAACTGTTGGTATCAGTTGCTGGAATAAAATTGAAGAAATTATAGGTATCCACGGAGGAAAAAATAATACAATTAATTATTGGGCTAATTATTGACTAAGTAACTTTCTTTGGACTTGTAAGTAGATTGAAAATTGAACACTTAGGGTGTGTTCTTTTCATATGATTAGAACTAACTTATCTCTTAATTGAAATTATCTTAACTTATTAGTTTGTTAATGCACTTCTTCCATGTTTTTTTTTTATTTTTTATTTTTTTCTTTGAAAGATTGATAATTTGAGTCTTTAATTATGATTTTATAATATTTAGATTAAAAAGTAGGCAAAACTGTCATAAAATACCTTGTTTTTTAGGTAATTTGTGACCTAGTACCTTACTTAATATTTTTTTTGTCAACTAAGAGTATCTCCAATCATAAGCTACAACACATCAAATATTCAAGCTAATTTTTTTTATTTTTTATTTTTTTATTATTTTTTTTTTTGAGAAATTCAAGCTAATATCTTTTGTAGCTACAAAGTGCTCCAATGGTTAATTGCACCATATTGTAGCTTGGAAGAAAAATAAATAAATAAAATGATTTTTATTCACATGTCATATATTTAAGTGGGTGATGTTATTTTTGAAAAATCATGCAATGTAGCTTGTTTGAATAGGCCGGGTTACTTAATCAGGCTACATCAATTTTTCCACTCTAATGGTAAGCTATATGTTTGCAATTTTAATTAATTTGCAAGCAAGTCCTTTTTGTATACCATTGGAGATGCTCTAATACCTCGAATTGATAATTTTTTTAAATGACCCAATCCGCCGTCAGCTGCCGTGGGTTAGCACCTTCATGACGGATTCCGGCCAAAAAGTCAAGTTTCTTGTGTTTTGACTCTCATTTTCCCACTGGTTTTGGTCACAGTATAGCGTGTGAGAGCCACCTAATGTATAAAGAAAAAATTTAAATTATTTATACCTTAATTCTTCCCTCTTTTCTTATTGAATCTAATTGAAAATTAGACTTAATTGAACCTAATTAAAACGATAATATACTCGTCTATTATCAAGAAATAAAGGAAAAATTACTCCGTATCTTATATCGTTATTCTTATGTAATCAAATTAAAGTAAAGGACTTAGCTCGTCTAATTACCATAATTTGTATGTTAAGCACGAGTTGTCCGTAATCACAAACTTGACAACACAATTTGTGATTTTAGATCAATCAGCCACTCTTCTGTTTTTTACACAGAATAGGCGGAGAGAGAAAGAGAGCTTCGTTTCTTTCATCAATGGAGAATTCAACAGCAAGTGAAGAAGACGACTTCTCAGTATTTGTGTTAGCTTCAGACTTAGGAGTTGACGCTCGACCTTTCTTAGATTCCTCTGAAAACCCCTCTGAAACTTGGCATGATTGTCCTTCCTACTTCGCCGATGAAGACTTCTCCGATCTCGAAGCTCGTGATTTCTTCCGCCTTCAAGGCTCCGATAAATCCGGCAATCGTATCTTCCGCATCGTCGGAAAATACTTCCCTGGTAATTCTTTTTTAATTTATGATTTTTGATTTCTAGGGTTAATGAATTGGGATGAACTTTTTAGGGGTTTTCAATTTGCTGATTGCATAATTTGTCATTGCATCTAGTATTGTTTCTGATATTTTTTAATTATGAATTTTGATTTCTGGGGTTTATGTATTGATTGAAATGAACTTTTAGAGGGTTTAATAAAAATCCAATTTATTGTTAATTGCATGATTTTCCATTGCATTTGGTGAAGTTCCTGATTGTTTTATGATTATGATTCTTGATTTCTAGGGTCTATGAAATGGATAAACTTTTTGGGGGCTTGAAATCCAGGGTATTGTTTAAATGTTCATTGCAGAAATCACTGTTTATTTCCTTGTAATGCTGTTCTTCAAGGTAATATGACAGATGATTGACCGATATTAGATCATACTCCCGGGATCATGATATGCCAATTGGTTTACTTGTGCTTATACGGAGTATATTTAATTTTTTATGGTGTTGAACTGCTTGATATGTCATGAATTCAGGTACTTTAGTTAGTCCAATGACAAATCTTTAGTAGTAAATAATTGGTTTTGGGGTTATTATATGAAAATTCAACTAATACAACTAAGTTTAAGGAAAGGTTGTCATTTTTTCTTCTATTATTGATTGCACTGGATTGTAGATAGAATACCAGATTATCACAAATTCACAATGTGGAGAATTTTTTCCACTGGTTTATTTTTGAGTATTCTGATACAAGCTCGTGTGTGCAATGGTTTTTTCAGCTCCAGTTATTGATTCTGAACGATTGAAGAAGTATGTATTCTACAAAATCTACACAGAATTACCTGAGGGGCCGTTCGGAATTGTTTATATGCATACTACAGTACAAAAGGAGGATAATTCCCCAGGAATGACCATCTTGCGATGGATTTATGAGGACCTCCCAGCTGAAATTAAAGATAGACTTCAAGTTGTTTATTTTCTCCACCCCGGTCTTCGGTCAAGGCTTGCATTTGCAACACTTGGACGGTTCTTCTTGAGCGGAAAGTGAGTACTCTGTTCTCGTTTTGCTTACTTTACCAGAATGCTTACTAGCTGTGTCACTGCATAAATGCATAAGCATCGAGGCTTAAATGTTTCCTTGGAAATATATTGTCAACTCATCTGTGAGCATGAGGGCAAGTGGTAACTAGTTGAATTGTGAATTTGATTTACAGACCATGATTTTTGTTCTTTAACGGAATATTTTCTATATAATTTGAATTGACCTACTGCTTGTTGGTTTTGGCTTGTAAGAGTATATATTATCTGGTGCAAGCATTTGGTCTCTGGCTTCATTCTTGTGATCTTGGTGGCCAAATTGAACAAGAGAGTAACAAGTTATCTTAACAGGAATGCTAGTGAAGTTATACTAGAGTTACACTATGTTTGTTCAACTTTTGGAATATTTTGGGTTGTACTGTTGCTGCAAGTCGTGTGCCCTGGACAACAGGGATGCCGAATGGCCTTTAGCTAATAGATTTCGTGAAATGGAGCTGATATCATATTTTGAGGGATCAGGGACAAATGAATTTCTTGAAATTGCACAAGTACTTGGGCAGTTAAACTTGATACCTTGTCAAGAAAATGTTCCTCTCAGCATTTCTTTTGCATCCTCTAGGCTCACATTATATACTGCATTTACTTGTTTATTCTGTTTTTAATGATTGATTTAAATTTACGAGTAGTTTTAATGGCATGTTTTGTGTAATGTTGATCAACCTATTATTTAAATTGCATCAGCTTGCTATTTGCTTCAATAAAACTAAGATTGAATTGTTTTTCAGCTTGTATTGGAAAATTAAGTATGTCAGCCGCTTGCAGTACCTCTGGGATGATATAAAGAAAAGTGAGGTTGAGATACCAGAATTTGTGAAAGGTCATGATGATGTACTTGAAAATAGACCACTAACTGATTACGGGATTGAACCGGATCCTTTGAAATTGACTGAGGTTCCTTCCATGTCCTTATCTCTTGGGCGATATGATTATGAAGAAAGGTGGGCATCTAGGGAGCAGCGCATGTATTGAGAATCAACATGTTTGTGCTAATGGCTTGATGAAAAAGAACCAGACATAAAAGTTAGAGAACACATAGCTCTATAAAATACAGTGTAACGTATTAATATGCCCCTTGTAATGTCATGGAGATGAATTTCAAAAGAGCTTCAAGGCGTCATCTCCTGCAAAGTATAAAGTGTAATTTGTATGCATATTTACTAGAGTATACGGTTGTGGTTCTTCATTCTTTGCCTTTGGCTATAACACTATTGTTATTTGACTCATTTATAGAAAGACAAATCAGTTTCTTTTGTACTTCACATTATGGTTACTTGTTTCTATAAGAAATCATGAACAATTGACAATAATCATGGCTGATGATCTCTATGTTGTGCAGGTTTACAAAAAGACAGCATATTAAGCTTTATTATTGAACGATTAATGGGACCGAAAGAACATACTTGCACGATTTAGAAGAAAATCCATAATTGGTTTTTGATATGGCATTTTGTTTGTTTTTGTACCTGGTTCAATTTTGTTTGACTACATTTTCCAAAAATGAACTTAAAAGAAGTATGTCACTAACTACGGAGTATATTGATTCCCTAGACCATGTCAACCAATCATGGACATAACAACTCGTATCTAAACAAATGATTCTTAAAAGTTTATAGTAATTTAAATATTTAATTGTGCGAAAGAGTTTACATGCAAATTGGAAAGCCATGGAAGCGTTGTTACCTTCTTAACAATACCTTGAGCTATACATGGACACGGACACGACTTTAATCGTATCAGTGTGCGACACACGACGATACATCTCGGACAACCAAAAAATCATGTTCGGTTTTTTTATAAACTCAGACACTTCAAGACGGACCGTGTCCGGTCCGTTTTGCTTTTTAACACTCCACTTCATCTTTTCAACTTTTTTTTAATTAGAAAATTAAAGTAAGCGAGAAGTTAAATATAAGTGCCTTCATGGCACATTGTTACATGTGATTGTTAATATGATAATCTGTGAGCGAGAACGAAATGACAATGTAGAACTAAATGAATAAATTGTGTAAGTAGATTATGCGTGCTGATTGGTTTGTAAATTTTATAATACTTCGTATTTGGATTTATGAAAGTATAGGTTGTGTTTATCATTCTTTATTCGCTTATTCAAAGATAATAGTAATATGATATTTTGATACTAATATATTTTAGTGATTTAATTATTGAAAAAATTGTCAATTTTATTAAAACAAAATTTATTATATGTCGTACAAGTGTCCTTTATTTTTAGATTGCCGTTTTACAGTATCCGTTTTGTACCCGTTCTCATGCAACTTAGGAAATAAACTAGGTTATTAACACTAATATCAGCCATGGCTAATGGACTAGGCTATGATATCTACGAACTCAAATTAAGAGCATTTTTTTTTTTTAATTTAAAGCGACACTTCCTATATTTCCTTGCTTCTTACAAAGCTCATTTAATTTAATTTTTTTTTCATTTTGTCTTTCTAAAACGTGCTAAATTGCTAATATAATGGATTGACTGAATCTATTAACAACTTTTTATTTGATTAGATGATGAATCCAGATAATTTCACGTGGACATGCTTAATTTAGAAAATTATCCAAAATTTTCAAGTTAGTTATAAGTACGGAGTAAATGAAACAAGTGTGACTTCCTTGCCACACAAACTCACTAGTAACATTCTAAAAATAGAAGTTATATCCAAAATATTTATATATTATTATTGATGATAAAAGGATTGAATTACTTTTTTTTAGAGCCACCAAAAAATAATTAAGCACCGACACAACATTTGATTCTTTCTTTTAGCTAAAACTTAGTCAGAAAAAAATTTGGGAGTATATATCTTAGGAGAGTTTGTTATACAAAGTAGGAAACTAGCTCTATAAATATAACAAAATTAATTCATAATTTACAAAAATTATATCAAACAAAACAAAAAAAACTCCCTTTTTTTTTTTGTAAAAGTTATCCAACAAATCGTAGAATATTTTAAAAGAGATATTTCTTGATATTAATTTTGCCTAGTGATTGGATTTGTAAGGGAAAAAATAAAAATAAAAGGTGTACCCATAAATGACAATAGGATTTATTGGGTCTGTTCATAGTGGAATAGAAGCTGGTGGAGTGATTGCATTGAGGATATTAGTAGGGGTGATTAAATTCAAGCAAGTTTGTTTTCAATTGAAATTATTATCATCTCCATCACCAGAGTGTTTTTTCTTCACTAACGGGATTACTCGAGTTTCCGTTTGCGCTAACAAAGTCAAGTAAAAAAGGTACTCCCTCCATTTTTATTTAGTTTTTTTGTTATTTTTATGACTATCTATGATTTAGTTGTTTTATATATACATTTTGTATTAAAAAAAAAGTTGGTCAATTTTGTTTTAGCTACCTTTTTAAATGAAAATGTTATATGCATTATATGTATGTATGTGTCAATATGTGACGAGCTAAATTAGACTAACTTTTTTATATTGAACAAATTTTATAATAATTTTATTTTTTATTTTTTTATATCTCAAACACACGTGTTTTCTCATATAAATAAAATGTAGGATTCTAAAGTAAGATCATTAATATGAATATGATATATATACAAATTTAGATTATACAAAGTATAAGTTCTAGATTTATACCAAGTATAAGTTCTAGATTATTTATTTTAGGATCTAGACTTATACCAAGTATAAGTCGTTAACTAATTTGCTAGGTTTAGTCATAACTTTCGGTCATATTTTAGGATCTAAAAGGCATATACTTTTGCTTTCTAATAATAGATTTTTACTTACCTTAATGCTTGCATGTAAGTTGTGAAACATTAGTTAACGACTTAATTTACTAGTCTGCTATTATTGTTGACAGGATTAATTTCAAATGGCACGAACAAGTTCCCCCAGCCACATCCATGAAATGGCTGAAAAGGTTAGTAGTTTCAATTTTCGACTATACAATGGTCCAGAGAGCTTAGGCATTACTGTAGTTGTAAATTTTCTCAATGTGGGGAAATTTTGGGATGTATATACATGTCACGTTGCAACTCATCAATGATTTTCTCATTTATCATTGTAGTTGCATATGAGGGAGCCCCAGTTCCTCATTATGACATTTTGGAAAATAATACGATATTTTTCACTTGTGGGGACCGCTTATGTATAATGAGTGTAACTCTCATATTTTGACACATACCCATGAGGAATAAAACATGTTCCTCACAATGAGGAACAGAGAATTCCCCGTTGCATATATAACATTTTTTTTAACTATGAAAACTAATACAAGGTTTTTTTTTTTTTTTTTTTTAATGTGTATTTTAACCTTTCAAACAGAGAAGTGAAGACCTAATTCAACATCGCGAAGATGCAGACAATGAATTTAAAAATTGTATTAACAACGATGGTGATGGCAACAATTCAAGGGAAAATGCTACTCCTATTAGTCCACCAAATGTAGTTGCACCTTCCTTCAAGAAGAAAAGAGGAGGATGGAAATCGGCAATTCTAGTTTTAGGTATTTATTTTCTCACTTTGTGTATCTTCACTGATTATAGGGAACAGAGGAAATATATATCTTTGTATGACCTACATTTATACAAACATTTATCGATACTCGTGTAATTGATATATATATTTTTTTGTATGCAGCAAACCAAGCATTAGCAACACTAGCATTCTTTGGGGTTGGTGTGAACTTGGTATTGTTCTTAACAAGAGTACTACGACAAGAGAATGCTGTTGCTGCCAATAATGTTAGTGTGTGGACTGGCACTGTTTACTTATTCTCACTTGTTGGAGCCTTTCTTAGTGACTCGTATTGGGGTCGTTTCCTCACTTGCACGGTTTTTCAACTAATTCTTCTCTTGGTATGCTACTATTCTTTCTACATTATAATTTCCTAATCTTGCATTTTTTTTAATTATGAACTAATCATCGTTTTTAATCAAATTAGATAGTAATCTTAATGCTTGCTTAAATTGAAATTCTTAGAAGTCCAAGTTATATGAATCACTAAAATTTCAAGGTCATCTATTTTGCAATTCAAGAATACCAATCATCTTAATTAGCGTATATATATTAATATATACAGGTGCATGCATAAGTATAGATTTAGAGATTAGCTAGAAATAAATAAATTGAGTGTAGTGTATTAGTGTGGATATCAACTTGTTTAGTTAGTTAAAGTCTTAAGGGGTGATACCCAAGACTTGAGATCAAATCCTGTCTACATCATTGCCTTTGCGGCTCTCTTTACATGAAAAAAAAATGTAAATTAAATATAGTTAGTTACTTAATCTAATGACATGCAAATCATGTTTTTGTATTATTCTTCTTATTAGGGGTTGGTGCTACTTTCATTGACATCATGGCTATTCTTGTTGGATCCAAAAGGTTGTGGTGATGGTAAATTGGTGTGTCATGAAACATCCGTAATTGGTGAAATAATATTCTACATATCAATTTATATGGTTGCATTGGGGTACGGAGGACATCAACCAACATGTGCAACATTTGGGGCAGACCAATTTGATGACTCTGACCCAAAAGGAGAATCTTCTAAAGCAGCATTCTTTTGCTATTTCTATTTTGCACTAAATTGTGGCTCATTGTTTTCCAATACTGTTTTGGTGTATTATGAGGATAATGGGTATTGGACTCTTGGATTTTGGGTATCATTTGCTGCTGCTCTTTTGGGAGTAATTCTTTTCGTGGTCGGAACACCAGGCTATCGGTTCATTAAAGCGTGCGGCAACCCTTTGCCGCGCGTTGCTCAAGTGTTTGTTGCTGCCTATAGGAAGTGTAATATCAAAGTTTCTAATCCAAATGAGCTCTATGAAGTTGGAGGTTCTGAGTCCGCCATCAAAGGAACCAGGAAGATTGTTCACTCTGAATATTTTGGGTAAACATACAAGCTCTCTTACCTTTGTAGAATTTGGATAAATATGTTTAAGGTTGGTGATGTGTAGATGACCGAGAAGTTAATTTTAAAAAAAGAATTTTGTAAAAAAAAGCACAAGAGGCTATTAGATTAGACTTCATACTTATGGGCCAATTTTTGTATAAAATTCTTATTAATTAATAGTAAAATAACAAGTGTTTTCTATTTAAAAAATTCATACTTGTCATAAAAAAGAACACAATTTTTTTTATAAGTGGTCGAGGTTACTCGTAGGAGGTTACTCATTTGGTCAGGGGTTACTTATAGGAAGTTAATCGTTTGGTCAGGGGTTACTTGTAGGGGATTATTTGTTTGGTCAACGGTTACTTGTAGGGGTTACTTATTATGGGGTTACTTGTTTGGTCAGGGGTTACTTATTAAGGATCATGTAGTCATACTCCTACTTGGTACACTTGAGATATGACTAGTTAGCTATGTTTAATTAATCGGAATTACACAAATAATATATATTTTATGCATTTTTAGTGGTTATAAATAACAACATAAAAAAATTCTTTATTTTGGTATTTCATAAAAGAGATTAATTTTATACCCTAATGACAGGTTTTTAGATAAGGCGGCAATAATAACTCGTGAAGATACATCCGAACCAAAAAACGCATGGCACATTTGTACGGTCACACAAGTTGAGGAAGCAAAATGTGTCCTGAAACTCCTCCCTCTTTGGCTTTGCACCATCATCTACTCAGTTATCTTCACTCAAATGGCTTCCCTCTTTGTCGAGCAAGGCGATGTGATGGACACAAAAATAGGCAATTTCCACCTCCCAGCAGCAAGCATGTCTGTATTCGACATTTGTAGCGTTCTCATTTGTACAGGCATATATCGCCATATCCTCGTCCCCGTATTCGGAAAATTAAGTGGGAACCCCAAAGGATTGACTGAGCTCCAAAGAATGGGAGTCGGACTAATCATTGGTATGCTAGCTATGGTAGCTGCTGGAGTCACGGAAATCGAGCGTCTTAAGAGAGTTGTACCTCATCAGGAAAAGAGCACTTTGAGCGTGTTATGGCAAATCCCACAATATGTTCTTGTGGGTGCCTCGGAAGTTTTTATGTATGTCGGCCAACTCGAGTTCTTTAACGGACAAGCTCCTGATGGGATCAAATCTTTTGGAAGCTCGCTTTGCATGGCTTCCATGTCTTTTGGAAATTATGTTAGTAGCCTGTTAGTTCACATGGTAATGCTAATCACTGCGAGAGGTGGCAGTCCCGGTTGGATACCCTCCAATTTTAATCACGGTCATGTCGAAAGGTTTTATTTCCTTATTATGACGCTTACGGCTATTGATGCTGTCATATATGTGCTGTTTGCTAAGTGGTACAAACCTGCTACTTTCTTAGAAGCTAGCCATAGATTGGAACGTCAGACTACATTTGATGGGGAGGATCAAGTAGATGAAGATCAAGCGGTTCAAAGAGTATGAACGTAAATTAAGTAAGCTAGTTGTTAGATTTAATTCCAATAACATTATGGTTTGCTTTCTACTCTCAATAAGGGTTTTAATTTGTTCGGTTGTGTAGACTAGTTTTTTTATTTTTGAAAGTTTGATACATTTTGCTAGCATATCGAATAATAATGTAAATATAATAGATTATTTGAATTCTCCTAAATATTTTGTTTCATGTTTTATTTTAACTTTGTTGCTAATTTGCTTTATTGATAATCACCTAATTTGTATCAAGATTAGACTTTAGAGAGATTAAAGTATGTAAAATGTTATTTGATTAAGGAATGACATAATAAAAACAAAGTATTTTAAGTGCGATGAATATTAAGTCTTGAATTAGGATATACTATGTATAAAACTCATGATTTCAGAGACAACAGAAAAAAAAATCAATTAGTTAATCTACCAATTGCTTGTGTGATTCATCTCAATCACCTCCTCAAAATGCTAAAGACAAGTAAAATTATCGATTAGATGAATATAATATATTATTTACAACCCCATCACTTGTTTTTTTTTTCAAACATTGATACAATAATATATTTACAACCCCACCACGAGACGGTGACAATCGTTAATCTAGCTTTTCAACAAGTGTCACGTACTTAAACATAAGGATGTCATATATAATACCAAATAAGTGAAATTAAGATATTTTTTTTAAGAATAAATAGATGTTTTATAGGATGAAAAATGTTAGTATTGAATAAAAATAATTTTAAAAAATACTCATAATTTTTACATAAGTTTTTTTACTAATACTTAATATTGAATTCAAACTTCTAAACATAGTAAGGGTAACCAAAAAACTTCACGCATGGATTGAATGTAAAAGGTTTAGTAAGAAGACATTGTCAAGGTTAAAATGTGCAAAGACAGTCACATATTGTGACTTAATACCTATTTGTCTCACATTAAAAAGGGAGATTATAGTGTTCCCCCAAAATTTCATGTTCCCCCAAAATTTCCATTTGAGATGCTGCCCTTAAATTATAGGGGTCTTTTAGAGCGACAATTTCAAGAACCACATCTAATCTAATTTAAGAACTAAACAAATTTAATCCTTCATTGTTCAACATATCAATTGACCATATAAACTACTACACCACTCTCTTTATGGTTAAATATTGGCGCATACCTGCTATTTACATGGCAAGTAAATTACAACTATAAGACAAAAGATTGGTGATTTTTTTTTCTTCTAATGGTACAAATATTGTACCACTGTTACCTATAATGGCTATAAATAGTACTACTAAAACAACTTATATTCTATTAGTATAAAATACATGTATAATAGTACATTAAAAATACCGCTGTAAATATTATAGTACATTAAAAATACCACTGTAGCAATAAAAAATCACAAAAATTAAGTGAATTTACCAATTAGCCCTCCTTTATCTTTCAATTCTTTTGTGAATAACAATGTCATTTGTCATAAGTGAACACATTTAATTTCAAGATTGTTAGCAAATATAAGTACAAATAAAGTTATATAGAGGTGTCAAAAACCTACCCGGCTGACCCAACTTGAAAATGACTCGAAAGAAAACTAAATTCAAATATAGACTTGTTTAGACATAATAATTTAGCATAAATCTAATTTTAAAATAGATCCGACCTGATCAAACCCGACTTCATCAAACTCGACTCAGACACCTGAATTGACACCTCTAATCAACTATCTATCCATTTTATTTGACATGTCAAACCTAAATTTCTTTCACATAAACCTAATGCTATATATTATAAACACAATGTTGAGGTAAATATTGTTCTTTACCAACATACTTGTATCAAATACCCTATTTTATTCTTGAATATTAAGGGGTTGTCCCTACTGTTATTGATTATACTTTGATAACATCGCTAACATAACGACAACAAACAAGTAAAGATGTATACCTTGAAAAAGTTAAACAAGAATTGAATTACCAAAGAAACGAACAAATTAAAATAGATAAAGGATGCAGATGTTTTTAATTAATTGAAAGATAAAGTCAGGGCTACAATTATACCACAAGAGGAGAAGATTACCTCCATGTTCATAAAATTGGAATGATCAAACGATCTTTAATACATGCTAAGTAAATCCTAAACTATTGCTTGACTACTAAGCCAAGGAAAAACTAAGAAAGCGTAAAAAGATTAAATGAAATGCATGCTTTTGTTGGTTGATTCGTTGATGTCTTTTCTTCTGTGATTCATCATCTATATATAGGCCAAAATCCCTTAGAAATTTGATCTTGGTCTTCCTTCAACCGCTAGTCGGTTTCCAACTCTTGCTGCCAAAGCTTCTTTTTAAAATAACTCTAACTGAAAACAGGCCGCGCTCTTTCCAGATTATGAGCCTTTAGTTGGCATATGCATTACACTAGTCAAGCCTCTGATGGTATTCATAAACATAGAGCTAGATATAACTTAGTATTAACGGATCAGACCACCCTTAATTAAGTCAAACTTTGGTCAAACGTCTCTTAATAGATCAAAATCAACAAAATTTTGATTTGGGTGTAACACACAAACATGTTTTTTTTTTTTTGGTTTTTTTTTTATCATATTTATATTGTCCTTTAAAGCTTTTAGGATGCATAGAGGATTTACACTCCTTTTTTTTTTGGAATAAAAGAATTTTACACACATAGTAGCACAATAGGTTATGAGAAATGGGGGCAATTATATGCCCAATAGTCCAATACATATTATTTTAGGAATTTTATAATCAATAACTCGTTAATAGATAATACTATTATTAATACCAATTAAAAATTATTGAAACTACCACTACATCTCTTTTCCATTTAGCAATTCACATTTTCACTTCTACAAAACCAAACCAGTCTTGTTGTAAGACTAGCAATTCACCTTTATACCCATATTATCACAACAAAAGGTTGCATTCTCAAATATTCGGCCCACAAATACTAAACCAAGAAAACCATGAGTCTTGATATCCGATCGGGCCCTTCTCATAAAACAAAAACCATCAAAAATCAAATTTGCCAAAATCCCCAAAACTACATTTTTAACCTTCACAATTTGTGTCAAAGTTGTCAACACTCAATTGTAGTGGTCTACTTGTCTCATCTTCACCACCAATATGCACCGAGCAACCAATCTCCGGCGATCAATTTCCAACCTTCTCCGCCACCACCACCACCACTTTCACCGGCACAACGCCAACCCCACAAATTCTCTCTCCTCCTTAACCCTTCGCCATTTCTCTTCTCTCTCCTCCGACCAAACCTCCTCTTCCTCCGCCGCCGAAACCCGCAAATACATCGGCTACGCTCTCCTCCTCCTCGGCTGCGGCGTCGGAACTTACTACTCCTTCCCTTTGCCTGAAAATGCCAAGCACAAAAAAGCCCAACTCTTCAAATACGCCCCTCTTCCTGATGATCTTCATACCGTCTCTAATTGGAGTGGTACCCATGAAGTTCATACCCGTAATTTCCTTCAACCCGAATCGATTTCGGACCTTGAAAAGCTTGTCAATGAAGCCCATCAAAAGTCCCAGAAGATTCGGCCTGTTGGGTCGGGTCTTTCCCCAAATGGGGTTGGGCTTTCTCGGGCTGGGATGGTGAATTTGGGTTTGTTGGATAAGGTGATTGAAGTTGATAAAGAGAAGAAGACTGTTAGAGTTGAAGCTGGGATTAGAGTTCAGCAGCTTGTTGATCAGATTAAGGATTTTGGGCTTACTTTGCAGAATTTTGCTTCTATTAGGGAGCAGCAGATTGGTGGCATTCTTCAGGTTTTTTTTTCTTTCTTTTGATTGATTGATTAATTAATTTTTTGAATGTCAATTGATTTTGTTGTATTGTTGCTAGGTTTGAATGTTTGGGTTTGTTTGATTTCAATTCTGTTTGTTTCCTCATTTGGGTTTGGTGTGTAGAGAGACTAGACAGTCTCGAAGGGCGATGATGTAGACGGGTTTTGATCATAAGTATTGGGTGATGTATGAATTTATTTTTAAATGTGCTTGTGAGATTAGTGGAGACTCTATTCCGTTTTCCTAACAATACCATCTAGGAATTAGTTGAAAGGCATATGCTCTAAGGTGATGAAACTATGACTTATTGACTTAGCAGAAGGTTTTGCAGGCAAACTGTAATACAAATCTCTAGAGGAACTCTAGGAGCAAGTTTGAACTTTACTGGTGTTTTTTTTTTTTTTTTTTTTTTTTTTTATTAATACTCTCTCCTTGTTTAAATAAATGAAACGTTTTGACTTTTTGCACTATTCATCTAATTCACTTTGACTAATGTTTGTGTTTATACATAAGAATAAATATAGTCTTGTGGGTACTTGTTGGCATCGTCTCAATAAATAGCTTAAGGTGTGTAGGGGAAAGAAGTTGAAGCTACGAGTGGAGCCAGGGAATACATTATTGGATTATGTGCATGAAAGCTTAAAGTGTTTGGTTCTAATTGCTACTACATTGGCAAATTTTGTGAATTTAGCATTGTTAACATTTGTGTTTTGGAAAAGGAGAATATCTATCTGATCAGTAATAGAATGTGGCAAAACAAGGACTTATTTCTCGAGCTCAACCGTTTTTATGACTGTATGATTCTATGAAGCTACCTCCAGTCTTGGCATTGAAAGTAAATGCCCGTATATATCTTCAAATTTATGTACATGATGTTTAACGATGACCGTGTACTTATTATACCTATTTCATACCAATCTACACTCGCCTTTATAGTTTATATGCTTTCCATCAAACCCTAGTTGTGAACTTGTGATATTTGTCTTATGACACATAAAAAGGACTAAGGAGCATATTTAGTACTAGGATCTAACTAATAGTGTAAATGTATGAAGGGAATAAGAAAAAAACATTGGGTGAATATGCATTCCTTGAAGAAAGGAGACAATAAGAAGAGAGAAACCAAGATGGAAACTATGACATGTTTGGCTGTTAGGAGGCTGTAAATTATTGGACAATGTTTCTGTCTCATGATGTGAAATGTGTATATCCTCTTCATCTAGCTGATGTCTTGTTCTTGCTCAGTACTGCTCTTGCTTAATAAGGGTGTTTTCATGTATTTTCTGTCATTGTGAAACGCAAGGCAAAGAAATGGTCTGTTTTCAGGTTTACGGATATAGAAAATTCTGGAATACAAGGGGTGGGGGACATCATAGTGATTTTTTTTATTATTTATTTATTTATTTGAAAAAATTGAGGTGCTCTAGGTTTGCTTCATCTCATCAGTGTCTTTTGCAGAATATATAAAATTTAAACACCATATGATTTAGTGTAAGCATTCCCCTCCTAACTAGCTTTGTTTCTACTTTCTAACACCTAAGTGGTTATAGGTTGGTGCACATGGTACTGGTGCAAAATTGCCACCTATTGATGAACAAGTTATTGCCATGAAACTGGTCACTCCTGCCAAGGGAATTATAGAGCTCTCAAAAGAGAAAGATCCGGAGCTGTTTTATCTTGCTCGTGTTGGTCTTGGAGGACTCGGAGTAGTAGCTGAAGTCACCCTTCAGTGTGTTGATAGGCAGGAGCTTGTGGAGCACACCTACATCTCTAATATGGATGAGATAAAGAAAAATCACAAGTAACTTTTCGTAGATCATTGAAAAATTTATTTATTTATTGCAACTGCACTAAAGAAAAATCCTTGATCATTTTCTTTATAATCATTTAAAATCTTCTTTCTCCCCATTTCCTCTCTCTCTTACGTGTTGATGGCAAATTCTTATAAGAATGTACTTTGTGTATCTAATTACTACCCTAGTGTTGTTTACCAAAGGGTTCATGTGAATGTGTCTTCTTTTATTCATGTTAGTGATGTTGCCATTTCCTATGAAGTTGCTTCTCAAGTCTCAACCTGAAACATACTTTACTGCTTATAGATTCGTTTATTTCTGCCTTTCCATCATCCTAAAAGGCATTATTGATTTGTTACAATAAATAAGTTGTAGACTTGCAGGGGTCCCTATAGTGAAACTGTTAGCTATTTTTCTATGTGTGTGGACATTTAAACTTTAAGAGCATCCAAAAACGCCTCTAAGGGGTGTTCCTAGAAACAATAAGTTTTTTACATTACCAAAGCTAGATATGGGAAGGACAGATATGAGCAGACACAAACCTTGACCAATGAACTGCAGTGATGTATATGATCTATGTTACATGGACTCAGATACCCATGTCCGACACGAGTATGTGTCAAAACGTCCGACTCGGCTATTTTTTGAAAAAAATCCATGGTTTTGAACCAAAAGTGAAGTGTCCAAGTGTCATACCCATGTCCAAGTTTCGAAGGTCCGACATGGATACTTGAGGTGAAATGAAGATTGGTTTCAAGTTTCAACCTCTTTCTTATGGTAGTGCTCGCTTTGGCTGTAGATGTAAAGTTTAGAAAAATATTATTTGCTTACTTTGTTATGTCTATGACATGTTCTAGAAGTAATACTTGTAATAGTGACTATAATGTTATCATTCACTAGAAATAAACTTGTATTTGCTTCCCATTGCAGGAAACTAATCTCTGAAAATAAGCATGTAAAGTACCTGTATATCCCATACACGGATGCTGTTGTTGTTGTGACGTGCAATCCTGTATCAAAGTGGAGACTTTCAAAGAATTTCAAACCTAAATATACTAAAGATGAAGCGCTTCAGCATGTACGAGATCTGTACAAGAATTCATTGGAGAATTATAGGTATTTTTTCTTATATGCATAGTACTGTAATATATTAGAAGGTGGCAACCTAAACTCTTGTCATTTCAAATTTACTTAGATAAGAAGCTATATTAAGTGCCTTGTTTGATGCTATCAGATTACCAAATCTCAGGAAGTTGTCTCTCTTGTTTGCCTTGCTGTCAGGATATGAAAAATAATGTTAGTTTCTGTTATGATGAATGAGACAATCTGTGCAAATCGAATCCAAAAGTTATTCATCTTATATTCAAAAGTTATTCATCTTATATTCTGTCTGTGCATTTTCTGCTCATAAACTAATTTTAGCTGTTATTTTATGGCTTGGTATGTCTATCATACATATTGCAGCTTTTGATTCCTTCTAATTGTATATTTTCACGTCAAAGTTTTAAGCCGGCAAAACTTAAAACTATGGACACCTACATCTTTGTTAGCAATTTAGCATAACTATGGTCTGAATTTAGCGATGCATTATTAAGCAAGGCTGTGGAGTTTGATTGATTATAAACTGGAAATACAGCCAAGTAAATGATACAATCCACTTTTGAGAGGTGATTCTCTCCGAATTTATATTTCTAAGCTAACCCAAAAACTTTGATCAATATTCAACATGCTAATCCCTTTCTAATCTTCTCTTATATATAGTATTGCTCCTCTAAATCACTCCCTTATCTTCCTCCTCAAGACACTACAAACTGAATTATATTGCACTTCCTATATGCCCCTACCCCCTTCCATCAGTTCATTGCATTCTGTTGGTAATGTTTGTTTAAAACAATGCAACAGCTCTCATGAAGTCATGGTTTCTGCAGAGTAACTCCTGCAGAGAATGATCCAGACATAAATGAGCTTTCATTTACGGAGCTTAGAGACAGACTTATTGCGTTAGATCCTGTGGATGAAGAGCATATCATTAAAGTGAATCAAGCTGAAGCTGAATTCTGGAGGAAATCAGAGGGTTATAGAGTGGGCTGGAGTGATGAAATCTTAGGTTTTGATTGTGGTGGTCAGCAGTGGGTCTCAGAAACATGTTTCCCTGCTGGAACCCTTGCAAAGCCTAACATGAAGGACCTTGAGTACGTTGAGAAACTGAAGCAGCTGATAGAAAGGGAAGGAATTCCTGCACCCTCTCCAATAGAACAACGATGGACAGCTAGGAGTAAGAGTCCTATGAGTCAGGCATCAAGCTCATCAGATGATGATATATTTTCTTGGGTAATCTCTTTGGGTTGTTATTTTTGTTTAATTTTTTCTGATTGCGTTTTGCTTAATTACATTTTTGATGATCTGGAAATGCTTATCATAAACATTAAAGGCTTATATTGAAATTTGATTCTCAAAGTTTATAGATTCAGACACTTTTTAGAAATCATCAGAGAAATTCTTCTGAAACGTATGAAGTCATTGTTGAAGTTGAATGCACGATATCTATTTGATTGACATAGCTAATTTCACTTGTTTAATAGACCTTTTTGGAGCCTTTATTGATGTATTTTGCAAGCTGAACCATTACATCTCTATGTTTTCCCAGCACAGACTACTAAATGGGAGAACGAAGGGGATGGAGAGGATGTGTTTTGAAGGTTAAAGTAGCATTACACCTAGAACCAAAGAATAGCATGCAGAACAATCGAGTAGTCCCTCCATTTACTTTCTCAGGCAACTTTGCCCTTTTAGAAAACCAATACACTATTATCTGTCCATGTAATGTACCTATGTACCAGTGCAATACCTGTCACCTTTCATAATGCAATAAATAGTTCTTAAGTTGTGTGCATAACCTTGCTAATCACTTAGATGGGAATGGCGGGAGTAATTAAGTTTCTTTGGGATTTCATTTTAGTTGGACGGAGATGTATAGTGTAAGGCAGCATGGAAATGTAAGTTATATTTTCTTATTCAGAATTCAGTTCTAAACATTTTGACCTGTTTTTCAGGTTGGTATCATTATGTACCTCCCAACGATGGATCCTCGCCAGAGGAAGCTAATAACAGACGAATTCTTTCACTACAGATCTTTGACACAAAATCAGCTGTGGGATCCTTACTCTGCTTATGAACATTGGGCAAAGATTGAGGTATTTACCCTTGTCTAGTGAAAAGTTTCTTGATCTCATATTCTCCATAATCAAAACTTCTGAAGAATTCTATGATCCATCAGAGAATAAGCATTTACTTGTGATCATTTGTGTGATTCTTAGATTCCAAAGAACAAGGAAGAGCTCCCGGATTTGCAAGCAAGGTTAAAGAAGCATTTCCCTGTGGATGCATACAACAAAGCACGGAAGGAATTAGACCCAAACAGGATCCTGTCTAATAACATGCTTGAGAAGCTCTTCCCGTTGTCAGAAGATGTATGAAAAGCATTCAGCATACACCAATCATGTCGGTTTGTTCCTATACCAAAATGTGAATTATTTGATGTCCAAACTCTCAATTTTTGGTTTGATTAGATCACCCCCTCTCTTAAGTTTAATCTTTTGCTCGTCAAAAGATGCCTTTCTCTTTTAACATGTATAACATAGAAAGGTAGTTAATGGATTTTGACATGTGAATGTAACAGTCATTTCATAATCTTTTATATCTACATTTAATTATATAATAAAAGTCCTTTCAAAGGTGGTGGCATCCTTATGCTCAGTTACACATCCTGTTCTAAATCTTCTCATTATTACATTATTTTACATTCCAGAAGAAACACTTAACAAAAGAGGGGCAAAAAAAAAAGAGAGAAACTTGTAGTTCCTGAGTCAATTTTCCAACAGAGCAAACGACGCATATAATGAACAGAAACCTGTAGGAAATGGGAGCAGAAAACAAAATGAATGTCACCAGTTACCCTTTCAAGAACTTCTCTGAAAAAAGGAATTATATCAGCTATCTGCAGATATAACCTGCTGGAGATCTATGTCAGATATTGCATTATCACTGATTTCCTCAGTGTTTTCAGCAGACTTCTTGATGTCAACGTGGGTTGGGTGGATCAAGTGTATATTGCTGCCTAAGGCTTCTCTCTGGGTGGATCAAGTGTAGATTGCAGCCTAACTGCCTAAGGCTTCTCGCGTGACTATATATTTGCTTAATCAACCACTAGATATCTCAGCAGGGTCTCTAATGTGCTTTCTAATATAAACTAATAAATGCTAACATGAATTGTAATGATCAATGTTTTTTTAAGTTTCTACCGTCCAATAAACCAGTGCTTTCAAGACTAGGGAAAACACAGATTCATCTAGATGAACCTTTTTTACGCAAGTTGTGCGCCATCATCACCAAGAAGTTTACTGCACCACGAACTAAATTTATGTGTCCATCGACTCGATCCTTATGATGTTCTGTAAAGATTGCTTCATCTTTTTCACGGAGATCATAGTGTTTGATTATACTTCGTTTTTATTTTCTTAAGAAGTAATGTTGAGATTATGTTTCTTTCAAGATCATCAGCACCTCAGACTCTGCAGCTTCATGTTTGATGTTCATTGAGCAGGACCCTTGCTGACTCTGAACATCAATCAGCTGGGATGGCTTTGTGCAGATCACTAATCAGCCAATGCTGGCCTGGGCTACAACGAGAACCTGAAGCTGGAGCTCAGGCCTCTGGGGCAATATGATTCTGTAAAATATCTACAACAATATCGCGGAGTCCTTTTGTAAAGGATTTTCCCAAATTTTCCAAATAGGCGGGTGTACGTTAATTTATTGTAAGATGGGTTAAAGTTATCTTAAAAGTATTTAAAGTTACCCTTTATACTACAAAAGTTTTTTTTTTCTAATAATAAATTTTATTTTACAAAAAACTTATGACGTATTAGATTAATTATATTAGCCTTTATAGTATGTAATCATGAATATATAAGAAATTACACATTAAAACAAAATTCAAACCAACGACAAATTAAAAGTTATCTTTTAAGGGGTTAAAATTACCATTAAAGTAGTTAAAGTTACCCTCAAACTGACCGTCTTACAATAAATTTAATGTACACCTGCCTTATACAAGACTTATTGAAGGATTTTACTAATTTGGGTCTGATTCTGACAAGAAAATAAGAGAGAAGCTGGAGCAAGTCAAATATCGAAGCATCCTGCAATGAAGCAAACTAGCTGGCTATAGAAGTCAATTGTAAAAGTCTGATTATATTTCCTTAACCAGCTAGACAGGCTTAGAAGTCCAAGTCTCGATTTATTTTTTGTCGGGCTAAATGATAGCCAGTGAAACCAGATACCTTCCCCTGCTCCAAGTCTTAAAACTAATGCGTCATTCATATAAGAAATTACTGGTTCATGGAGTACCACTAGTTCACTGTGATAATGGTAGACAGTTTTATTGTAGGTGTGTATCTGTAATTTGCCGAGTTGTCAAGTAATTTCAGTGTTTCACAACTTCCATATCAGAATAGATATCCTCAATCAGTCAAATATGAGATCAATTAGTCAATGATCCATCCAAGCTATGAGTTATCAGTAACAACTAAAAAAAAAAAATACAGGTGTTTAAATGTGTAAAGCAAGATCAGGGTAAATAATATATATCCAACTACATTTACATGCTTCTCAAATTTTCCAAGAAAGCTGATTTTTTGGCTAATACATGGTTACAGAATTAGGCTTGTCCTTTGCCACAGTCCCACAGGTATAGTAGAGGGGGAAACTAAAATCAAGAATGCAACCAAAGACGGTCACGAAGCCGTTCTTCTCCAGCTCCAAACATCTCGTCAACCCTCTCACCATCGCGGTAGAACTGAAATGTAGGAGTGTAGCGTATCTGTTGAGTGGTCTCAGGGCACTCATCTATATCCGCATAAACAAAGGAAAGCTTTGGGAACTCTTTGCTGAACTTCTGAAATGCAGGCAGGATCTGATTGCAAACTCGGCACCTGAAAAAGATTCATCAATAGAGTTTACTCTAAAGTGTCTTAGGGGGCGTTTGGCATGAAAATTGGAAATGGAGTGGAAAGGAAATAAATAAGGAGAAGAAAAGGAATCATTTAACAGTTACCTTTTCATTTGTTTGGTTTAAACATGGAAAGGAATCACTTAAACCTAACTCTCTTTATTTTTGTTTGAGGGTAAAGATATTTGTTACCTTAGCTTTTAGAGAGGTAACAAATGAGTGGAAACCATTACCCGTAATGGTAATTGTTACCTAAACCTTCTAACCAAACTCTTGGTAATGGTAATGCTTTAATTGAATCCGTTTCCAACCCTAAACATACCCTTACCAAACATGCTCTTAACAGTAAACCGGTTAACCTCACACAAATGATCATCCAATGAGTAGACCATGTAGAGTTTACGTTGACAGGAAAAGTTCACAAGACTGCAAACATACCGAAAGCATATGATGCTACAAACAGCTTGAAGTTATAATTGTAAACATAATATAAAAAAAAAAAAAAGCAAATTAAGACATTCAAACACTACTTCAAATTATTGAAATGAGTCTCAAGGAGTTCAAGGAATGCACCACGAATGACACATCCAAATCCATATGTAAACTGCAAATTATCCAACTTCAAGTCAAATTATTGCTCATATTATTCTCAGAAATCACTTTCTTTCATTCAATTTTACTCGTAAATTACCTAAACAAGAGTACTCGTAATGAGAAGCTAATTAGTTACACCAAATCCAACCTAGAAAATGGTATCTTAAATAGTTCAATTTGACCAACAAGTCCAATACTCCAAACATAGTTCATTGCATCAAGATACCAAAGCTCACTCGCCTCCCACTTTGTAGGGTCGGCTACATCAATTATTGGTCACCAAAGTAAACTTGAAAGCAACAATTATTCCCTAGGTTTCAAATTCTTCTAGCCTATTAATCAGTCTATAACAACGACCAACTTAGATGGCAAAAACTAATACTACGGGTTAATAGTACTTCGTATACTAAGTCACATACAAGTCAACTTCGCAAATGTTAATTTAATCAAAAGCAACTGTTAATCAATCTATAACAATGACCAATTTAAAAGGCAAAAACTTGTATACTACGGGTTATACTACTTCATATACAACAAACTTAATCACCCCAAATCACATACGAGTACAAGTCAACTTCGCAAATGAATGAAATTAATTTAATCAAAGGCAAGTAAGAATATTGTATTATATTATTCAATACACAAATAACAAATTATATGCAAAAATGAAGTATATAGTCTTGAAAAAAATTAAACTTACCAAGAAGCACCATAATTGATTACTGCCTACAATCAAACATAAGCAGAAATTTTAGACACAACGAATTTCCAATTAATTAAAAAAAAAACCCCACTTCTAAAAAGCTAATTTAAGGACTAATTTTATCCCAAAAAACAAATTAAGTAGAAAAATAGAAGAAAAGGGAAAGTAAAGGAGATTGATTACAGGGGTTTTGGAAGCACGAATTTGGAGAAGAGTATCAGTGAATTCATCATCAGTGGAAGGCGTTTTCAAGTTGCTCAAATCTTTTTTAACCCCACCTTCCATTTTCGCCGGAGCACGACGTGGCTCACCAGATTATGGTGATTGGAACCAAGTAGAATGGTTGAGACTTGAGAGGCTCAGTTTTTTTTTTTTTTAACTTTTGTTCCTTTCTTTGTCGATGGGCTTGGGTCATAGTCCTCATAGACACTCTTTTAATATTTACGCCGTATACTCCCTTCGTTTTTTTTAGTGTTACTACTTAAGAAGTAATTATTTTTCATTGTTTACATTTACTATTAGGTTAGAACCCGTGCGATGCATGTTCAACGTTGCCTAATACATAGTTCAATGCAGGAGTCCATTTATTAGTGTGTTATTTACAATTGTTTCGTTTTTTTAAGATAAACTGATAGATTGTAGTTGTAATGTAGAAGTTTCTAATATTCAAATTTCAAAATTGTTAAATATGGTAGCTCCAAAAAAAAATGACATCATCCTTGCATTTATCATCCTTGCATTTATGCAGGAAAATTTTTATTATGAGAGTACATATGGACCACGATGACATCAGCAATGTTTTGTTTTAGTAATAATTAATAGATGTGGAAAAGCTTTTTAATTCTCTTTTTTTACTAATATATTAAAAAAAAAATACACATTACTCATATATGCTTTGTAATGTATTGTTAGATTAACTGATTTTTACACTAATATCTAAAAAAACACACATGATATATTAAACAATATGGTATTGGATTATTTACAATGTATACCTTTATTGGTATCAGTTTTTTCTATTATAAATTTTACGAATAAATAATTAGAGAAGTTGATATGTTTCTTTAAAAAAAATGGCAAAATTGTGATCAAAACAAGACTTTTTATAACTCGTTTACAAGTCCTTGTGATTTTTGAACAGGGTGTAACTTGAACAAGTATAACAAATGATGTGTTTCTTGAAATAATTGGTGTAATGAGTGATTAATCAAACATGAATGTAACCATACCAATTATTAATGGTCAAATTTGTGTATTGGCATGCATGTTTGGTTAAACAATTTTGCTTAGATATAACAAAGGGATTTTTTTTTTCTTTTTCTTTTAGGTTTTGCTCTTATTCACGTGAAAATTACACTATGTCGGGCTAGCATGAAGGATTAGGTGACATAACATGCGTCATACGAGGAACAATAGGTCAAGAATGTCTCTGTTATTCCGATCTAAAGATTACCTCATTTCTTGTTCTCTACAGATCTGATCCAGTTAGTGAGGGTAGATAGTTTGATCTTGGTCATAAGTCTCTAAAGTAGACTACCTAGAATCATTTATAGAAGTTGAACCATCTCATAAGAAGTCATAGTAATGGGTTGTGCTAACATGATATAGAGTATGAAATTTTGATAATACAACCTACCAAGATTTATGGTATACAAATCATTCAAGTGTTGGGCCTACAACACAACACAATATGATCAACATGTCACAGACCTCACAGTAATATTAGCTTACCTAAATAGTGTATGTTTATCTATGACTATATCTATGTTAAATTTCCCTCAAAAAGAGAAATTGTGTTTATCTATATCTTTCTTCAATACATAAGATGTAACCTTCAACATTAGTTCATTGCGCTCGTGTCATCATTATTTATCCATTACAAAGTTGCCACAACAACACATGACTATATCTTGCAATATCTTTGTCATGTTTATTACTCTCCAACTCTTGCCAAAGTGCCTTATGTTGAGCCGCGTATGACCTTAAACCATTTAAGGTACTATTTGAAATTTCGAATTATTCTCACCAACATCCATGTTATGCCACATCACTCTCATAATGTACTATACATCTGTACATATCGTGAATAAGATGGGAACATGAACTTCGAATCATTCGACTATTTCAATCATTAGTTTAAAGTAATTATACACTCGAATGTATATATGAGAATATATACATATAATTACATTCATATTGCCTACTTGTCTCGACTAAAAACATAGCTCATAAAATGGTCACTTAATCACTTTAGTAATTTTGGATAGTTAAAAAAGGACCAGCAAGTCAGCAACTGATCTTCACAAGCTTATCTTTGGGTCAAGGTTTTGGTAACACGTGGAACATAAAATATAACACGAGCAGATGTTCATGTTAGCTGTCTTCTTAGTCATTTCCATTCAATACCTTGGATTTTGGGGTAGATATTAAAAGTTGGTGGGGTTCTCTTTTGGGATAATTCATTGGCTTATCGTATAGTTTTATATTTTTTGGAGAAGTCAATAATAATCACCAAAAATGAAAAATAAGTGAGTAAATTGTACCCTTGAAAAAGTGCTTTGTTAAGTTTATACATTAAGTCTCCAAGTAATTATTACTAACTTTCTTCAAGTATTTACTACTCTTTTGGAGCAACTTTTAACTAGTTTGGGCAATGTTTATTGAATTTATAACGTGATTAACAATTAATAAATGTCATGTTCTTTTGAGCATTTAAGTAGAGCAGAGTAAAATAGGTGTCGGCAAAGCAGAGTAAGTGTCAACAAATTATTAATACTAAGTAGACCAAGTTTTAGCAGATTTCAGCAGAGTAAACCACATTAACTCAAAAGAACAGAACCTTAAAATTATTATTGAATCTTGATTTAGTTAGCTTACACTTATTAGTACATTGTCAACATATATTAATTTTGTTTGCAATGTATGGCTATATATGTTTCTAAATGTTAAGGCATGAGACCATGAGTCAAAGTCAAGTGCATTTCATAACTTTGATTTTTTAATGTGTATGTGGATGAGATAAAATGAGAACCAACAAAAGAAAGAGAGCGTCACGTAGCATACATATAAACTTAATTAATGTCGCTTTTTAGTACTTACAAAGTTATTTTTGCATTAGCATATATGGAATGTTAGTATAATAAGAGTATCGATATCAGCTAAGTATTATACAATCAAGCAAATTAAAAATATTTAGCATTACATATTTGTCTCATTTTGTCTTTTAGTAATCTATGATGATTAATTTAAAGTCCGTCACATTAAAGTTGAAACAACTTTAATATTAGAATTTATCCTAGTTCAATTCTTATGCACTTTGAGTTAAACCTTGGCTAAGTAATTTATTTTCCTTCTTCTTTGATAAGTGCCTTATCAAGAAGGAATGTCGCAAAGGCCAATATAACTCAATTTAGCAGGTAAGGTCATTTGAAAGTGTAAGAAAAATAAGAGAATTCTCAATCTCAAAATATCACCGGTAAAATATGATCATAAAAGCTCATGTGAATACAAATTCTAATAATTACACCAGATATTACCTATTTCTTGACTTGCAATAGGTTGTACTTGTACAAATATTACAATCATTCAATTACAACTAAAGAGAAAAGAATATTGTACAATGACATGATATGCTACCTTTTGATAATGTCAAACTTAGCTCTTGGAGTCTAAGAGACAGCCAATAAAACAAGTACCTAACAATTTTTATTTTTATTTTTATTATTATTATTATTATTTTTTTTTAGCAACAGCAATACCCAACATAGTACATTTTTTAGCTTTGAAATGGAGTGAGTAATAATTTTGTATTTGTTCGTGTAAAAAAAAATAATTTTGTATTTGTTGCTTAATCAAACATTATTTGAATTTCCTTATAAGTCCAAGAAGATAGTTCCAACTTTATTCATGGTTATCCTAATAATAGGATTTATTAATGGACAATTAAATGATGATTAGACTAGTAGAATAAATTGTTTGTGCCATTGTTGAAAAATTGGTCCACATTGCATTTTCTATAACGTCCTCATCACGCCTACATAGATCGATCTAGACCCTTCCACAGCTATTAATTGTCTCTCTTTATCTTCTTCAATTAAGTCATTTTCTTCATTTACTATATATTTTTTTTTTAATTTCATAAATTGAGTAAAAATACAGATAATAAAAACACAAAGTTTTACTACTCATATATTTTGTTCCGTATACATATATAGGTCGAAAAAATGCGAAACTAATAAACTCACGCTAAACTCTCAAAATAACATTATGGATAAATATTTTACAAGCTCATAAGCTAAAAACATAAGCCTTTTTTTTATTTTTTTTTTTAACATAATATAAGCTTTAATTTATTTGAAGGGTAGAGAAGACTTTTTAACAACACTCTTCACAAAGCCAACAGCAGCATAAAGCTGCAAGGCTGCGCGCACCAATCCATACGCCAAAAAAAAAGGAATAATCATTAGATCGACCAGAATAATTAACAAAAACTAACACTGATAATTTTATTATTCACATGACAAATATGTATATTTTTAAAAAATATACTACACATTATGGTATTGTTCATCAAATCATAAATCAATTACACATAATTCAAGAATCCAATAATTTCACAAACATGATAGATATAATAATCATCATCAATTATCAATCCATGATTCTTTTAGCAGCAGCACTCTTCACAGATCCAACAGCAACATAACCCGGCCAAACTGCAATTTTTCACAACATACAACAAACAAACAAACAATATAAACAATTTTGTTTATCATACATAATTTATTAATTCTTTGAATTAAAAATAAAGAGTAGTTTAATCCAAATTAAGTCATGTTATTTTCAATAATTGTTTTGTTTAAGAATATGCTAAATATTGTTTCATAAATGCATATAAACACATAGAAAAAAACATTTAGATAAATCTTTAATTAATAATCAATTTTGCATGAAAATTAATTTTGTTTTTTTAGTACACCCTTTTCATTCCCTGTGTATGTCTGGTTAATCCGGCTATATAAACTCTTTTTTTTTTTTCCTCTAAAACCCGACTAGTTAACGAATCAATCACCGAAATCAAATAAGTACATCAATCGGGTTTGCCAAGGCACGTTATGTGTCCAAGCCAAACCCAAAAACATAAAGAAAAAAGAATAGAGGAAGTATTATTCATTAAGTTCGGGAATAAAGAGGGACGACATACCATCCTTCAATAAAACCTTTCTCACCCCTCTTTTTGGTGCGGAACCAACCCTTCTTCTTCATCTTTCCTTCAGGAGGACTTATAGTCGGGTACCCTATAACATCATCATCAAAACTCAAAATCAATTCAACAACTTAAAATTAACAACACAACAATAAATAATCATCAAAAACCCAAATTAATACCAGCAGGAGGAACGTTGTCCATGTTTTGTTGTTGTTGTTGAGTTTGTGTGTTGCTCATAATTCCTGTTTGGTTGATAACAATTCACAAAGCAAAATTGGGTTGTTGTTGTTGTGTTTTCAAGGTTTATAAAACTTCTTGTGAATTTTTATATGGGAGGAATGACTACTAATTTTACATGTATATATAGGCAAACAAAGTCTAGGAAAAGGTAAGGAAAGATTTATTCAAGGAAGGTTCCAAATAGGCTTACGCTTTTTTGGAAACGCGTTTTTTATTAATTTCATTTTCATTTACTTTTTTTTTTTTTTTTTTAAATTTTATTTATTATTTTTTTTTTCTTTCATATTGTAGTGGTATAATTAAATATGACTACGAATCATGGGTTTACACGGCTGCTATGTGGTTAAGGAATATTGGGTTATAAGGGTAACAAGTCAAATTTTGCTTATGAAAATATTATTTGTTCAAAGTTTATAACTTTTTATCCAAATTTAATGTACTCTTCATAATGTTAAACTCAAAAAAGATTAGAGAAAACGGCTTAAGCTTATATTGATATTATATTCACAACCATATATATAGTACAATACAGAAAACGTAAAACATAACAAATATACAATCATATTAACATAATCAACCGACTTCTAATACATATATATCTTAACTTGGATTTCAATCTTGTAAATTTTGGTTAAGCAGAGTTGTTATTGATATCTGTTTGGAACTTTGATTTTAATCTTGTACTTTTTTTTGTTACACATAATTTTTATTAATGATATCTGTTAGGATATTGAATTGATATCTGTTTGGATTTGTAACAATAATAATAAAATTTTATCTCATGGATATATTAGAATGTATAATATTAATTAATTAATAATTTAAATAGTCATAAATATATTATTGTGTTACAGAAATAATATTACACAAATATATATATTTCCCATTATTTCATATCCTAACGATAACAATGACAAGTATGTGCTTGTTAGATCTATCAGTGCTCTTAACTAACCACAGTTGGTTAAAAACTATTTCAAAAGTTTCAAAATGTTTAGAAAAGTAGACAAACATTGTCTTTGAAAGAATAAATCTATAGTTTGTGATTCAAAAAAAAAATCACAATTTTTATGATATAACTACTTCAGTACTCAGTAGTTAACTAATTATAATTTTATAAGATGCATTATACTCCGTAACATTTTTTTTTTTTTTAATAATATACTCCGTAACATCTAATACAATCAATTTGTCAAGCATGCATGGCCAAAACCACGAGTAGTGTTAGTTAATATTCAAAACAAATTTGAAATCGGTATTAGTTTAGGTTTTCGTGTACATCTATCATTTTTTCTTTCCTCAATATTTTAATAAATCCTTAAAAAGAAGATAGAACTAATGTGAAAGTCCATCATGATTTAGCTTTCTTTGTTGCAACTATGAGTTTAATTGACATTAGTACTTTACTTTAACTACTTTGTTTATAATAATATTATTCCATGTGTGACCCAATCGAAAAATTATGATGAAGATATTTAAATTGTTATGAGTGAATGTTGTTGCTACTAAATTTAAGAATCTTCTTGAGACCTTATAATCTGAACATGCAAATACAAAAGATTTTAGAATCTTTCGAATGTTTGATGTTTTACAACTCACAACTTTGGAAAAGAAGGCAATGCAAAGCTGGTTATATATCTTTACTTCAAATAAATCTTTCATCCTTTTAAAATTATATTCTTGGCTATAAAAAAAATATGGACCTTTATTTTTTGTTAGTGGCGCATAATAAAGAAGCTGGCTAAGGATAAACTTTCTACAAGATCTACTTTTGTTTAATTTGTTGGGGTATAGAGAGACTAAAAGCCACGAATATGTCACGAAGATATAATTAATTTATATAATGTAAACGGAATTTGATTTCAGAGTTTAAAAACCGTCACCAAGAATTTATCGACTAAGTTTGCTGGCATGGCTATAATCGATTTTATAATAGTGATTAGTGATCAAACTAGTTAAATTATACAATTACCATCAATCGATAAAGGAAGATGCCTTCCTCTTTGTAGAAAAACATTAACCGAAAGTAAAGGGAACATTTTTGTTGGGATTATATTCGATCTCCATTACATTGAAAGGGAAAAAAATTAATTTTATTTTGGTGATAAGATAATAGATAAATTGATAAGAGGTATTGATGAAAGATGAAGATGTCCTTTTCCCAAACAAGGGTGCGTGATCAAATTGACATTTTGATGGAAGTAATAATACGCATTCAAACTTAAAATCCATATGTTAATTGAATTTCTACTTTGACAATTGTCAACACACGTGGTCAACATTGATTGGTTTAGGTCATCAATTTATGATCTCAAATTATCAATCCATTTTTCTAAAAAAATAGTTAAATTATAAAATTAATGGAAGGGTTAATTGTTTCTTAAGCATTCCTATAACACAAGCAAACACAATACGAGATTATAGTCACTTTCATCAAAATTTGATGATTGTATTTTTCGTAAGTCATACTAATTCAAGTCAAACATGAATTACTAAAATCAAAATTCAATTCACAAATTAGTGGATAATACAACCTACATCCTACGCGCACACTTTTCTATTCATTTGGTTCAATTTGTTTTGTCCTATTTAATTTTAAGCAAGGATTTACTGTTTTAATTCTTCTCTCCCCATTAATTAAAATTAGGATTTCATAATCACTTTCAATACGGTCTTGCATATAGCATTTTTCTTTTAGGCCCTGTTTGTTTAATTAAAAAGTCTTTCTGAAATTCACTTTTTACGGAGAACAATTTTCATTGGAAAATATTATTGTGAAAAGGGTTTTCCTTTATTTGTTTGATTATAGAAAAACTTATGGAGAAAAAGAAAAAGGAGAGTAACAGGGAGGGGAAGGATAGAGGAGAGAAAATAGAGAAGTGATGAGTATAAATGTGACATTTATACTCATCACTTTTCTATTTTCTCATAACTGATCTATTTTCTCATAATTGATCTATTTTCTCCTCTATCCTTTAGTTGTTTTCACCATGGAAAATTATTTTTACCTTTTAACAAAACAAATAAAGGAAAATCAAGAATGAAAAAAAAAAAACTTATTTTTTAGGGCTTGTTCGGATCATTGTAGTTTTCAACTTTTCATTTTTAAAAATCACATATTAAGAATAAAACATTCATATGACTTGTTTACATCATGATTATATATAAAACTTACAATTGGATAGTAAAAATTACTTTTTCTTGTTTCCTATTTTTTGTTTTTTGTCTTCTAAAAAACTCAAAAGTCAAAACTGAAAACAAAATACGATTACGAACAAGCCTAAGAAATTGTTTTCCAACAAAACAAACAAAGTCTTTTTTTTATGTTAATTTTTTAACATGACGTTGGTCTATGCAATAATAATACTTAATCCATAATATTTAACTCGCGATCATCTAGTCTTCATTGTTAAGATTAGTCTAATATTGGAAGCAAATGATTTGTTGGCTATCGATACACACCAAATCACCAATGCATGCTCCATTATTGTAATTGTTTGATCCTCAGTGGTGACCTGATGACAATTAAGTTGTTTTTAATCATATGATTAGTATAACTAAATACAAAATAAGACAAGCTTGATTACAATAATTGATACCAAACCCACCCTGGACCATCTACTTCATAATAATAACATAAGATTGATCATATTCAATGCTATTGATTATCATACGCATGACTCATGCAGTTGACAATTACCTTACTAACTAACGATTAATGAAAGGGGCAATAGCTTAGTCACAAGCTCACCTTCCACATATATATTAATGGAGGATATATATTTCCCTAAACTAATATTATGATCCAAATAGTCCTTTACTCGATTTGTAGTATACCCGAATTCGAGACAGTACACACGCAATTTGACATGCTCATTAGATATTTTGATCCAAATTGGACTTGAGCGCCAAACTCATGATCAGAACTCGACTTGAGTCCAAGGCTTATACAATTCAAATTAACATGTATCAGAATCTTGTTCGATCATTCTATAACCTGGACCTGCTGAAATTAGATCTTAAGTGTTAAAGTGATTGGAATTCTATACTCTTATCTAAACTTGACTCAAACTCAAAATATCATATCATATTATATCATATTACTAATAAATAAAGCCGATCTCGCAGCGAGACCACGAGACAACGATACTTGGCATTTCAGTTTTTCGCCAAGTGTCGCGCCACGTAGGTGAAAAATAAGTATTATTGTGACACATATGATACTAAGTAAGCAATTTTTGCCCGTAGCAAAAAAAGTAAGCAATTTTTATAGATTTTTAA
Organism: Chenopodium quinoa; assembly: GCF_001683475.1. Taxonomy (NCBI): domain Eukaryota; kingdom Viridiplantae; phylum Streptophyta; class Magnoliopsida; order Caryophyllales; family Amaranthaceae; genus Chenopodium; species Chenopodium quinoa. The sequence continues at coordinate 270,295 of NW_018745368.1, forward strand.
AGATAAAATTGTTGTATAAAGTTTTGTTATCGATAGAATTCTAATATTTTGTATAAACAAAAGTAATAAATATCCTATTACTCTGTTCTATTTCCTTCATAAAAAAATTCGTTTTAAAAAGTTCTTTACAATAAGATCCATTTATAATATACTTAAAATAATAGAGAATTACTAAAAATAAGTTTTAATCTGTAAAAATACTTTCAGTTTAGTAAAAATAATTTAAGTATGATATTGCATGCCTAAATATCCTGCATTATCAAAAGTGATTATATGACCGTGTTTAACATTCAAGCCAAAAGGTTTATCCTAAAACTCAATAAACAACCGGGGGATTTTTCTATGTGGCTGGCCACCCCGTGTGGCCGGGGTTACTCGAGTTACTCGATCAGGGGTTACTTGAGTTATTCTTGAGCGAGTAACCCCTAACTGAACCCCCAAGTAAGTAGTAACCTCTGACCGAGTATCTCAAGTAACCGATGACCGAGTAACCCCTCCGAGTAACCTTTGACCGAGTAACCCCTCGAGTAACACATGACCGAACATCTTAAGTAACCTCTGACCGAGTAACTCGAGTAACCCCTGATCGGGTAGCTCGAGTAACCCATGACCGAGTAATTCAAGTAACCCCTGCCACACAATATGGTCAACCACATATATAAATTTGCCTAAACAACCTGAGCATTGCCCGGGGCACAAAATTAGTCACTAATAAATAAAGCTGGATCTCGTTGCCAGGCCACGAGACATCGACACTTAGCATTACAGTTTTTCGCCAAGTATCACGCCACGTAGACGACAAATAGGTATTATTGTGACACATATGATGCTAAGTAAGCGAATTTTGGATACATTTTTTTTAGATAATAATGTTGTTTAGAGTTTTATTATCGATATACTTCTAATATTTCATATATACGAAATTAGGTATAACTTTTAATAAATATCCAACAACTCTGTTCTTTTTCCAATATAAAATTCGTTAAAAAGTTCTTTAAAATAAGATCTATTTATAATATATATAATTTAATTAATAAATAATAGAGAATCAGTAAAACTAAGTTTGGTAAAAATAATTTTAGATTGGTAAAAATACTTTCAGTTTAGTAAAAAAAATTAAGTTCAATAAAAATAATTCAAGTTAATAATAACATAGATATCTATTTGCAAACAAAACTACAAAAAGTATATTATTGTATAAATAAGCGATATGATATTGTATGTCTAAATATCATACATCATCTAAGAGGATTATATGACCGTATTTAACGTCCAAGCCAAAAAGTTTATCCTAAAATTTTATCAACCATCTAGGCATCGAGACAACAACACTTGGCATTTCAGTTTTTCGCCAAGTGTTGCGCCACGTAGGCTGCAAATAGTTATTATTGTAACACACACACACACATATGTGTATATATATATATATATATATATATATATATATATATATGATGCTAATTAAGAGAATTTTGGATAGATTTTTTAACATAAAAATATTGTATATAGTTTTATTATAAATATACTTCTAATATTTCATATACACAAAATTAATCATAATTTTTTATAAATATCCTATAACTCGGTTCCATTTCCATCATAAAATACGTATCAAAAAGTTCTTTAAAATAAGATCCATGTATAATATATTTAATTTATTTTAAAAAATAGAGAATTAGTTAAAATAAGTTTTAATCTGTAAAAATAATTTTAGTTTAGTAAAAATACTTCAGTTTAGTAAAAGTATTTTAAAACCAAGTCAATAATAACATAGATACTTGGGTAAGCCTTGTATGTGGCTAGCCACACGGTGTGACCACATTAGTTTATAAGAGTAATCTTCATTTATATGTTTGAGTAACCTCATTTTTTCACAAAAGTAACCCTATATTGTCCATAAAAGTAACCCAAATTCATTATACGAGTAAAATCAAGTAATTTAGAAATAAGTAACCCCCTTTGTTTATTCGAGTAACCCCTATTCTTTTGTTTTAAAAAACAAAAGAATAATTCCACTTGTTTAAGAGAGTAACCCTTTTTCTTATTTAAGTAAGCTCATATACATTAAGGTAACCCCATTTGCTCATAACCGTGACCCCTATTACTTAATTTATTGCCTTATATGTAATTATGTGAAGTGGCCACACCATGTGGCTAGCCACATATAAGAATTTGTGTAGATACTTATTACAAACAAAACTACAAAACGTACACTATTATATAAATAAGCGATATGATATCGTATGTTTAAATATCCTCATTATCAAAAGGGATTATATGACCCTATTTAACATTCAAGCCAAAAAGTTTATCCTAAAATTTTATCAACAATTTAGGCATCGCCTGGGCACAAAACTAGTAACTAATATATAAAGCTAAACTTTAGTCATGCCAAGAGACAACGACACTCGGCATCTCAACTCTTCTCTAAGTGTCGCGCCATATAGGCAACAATTAACTATTAGTATGACACATAAGATGTATTTGAATATATTTTTGTATAATAAAAAACTTAAATTTATTATTAGGGTAAAAAAAAAATAGATAGATTTAAATAGAATTAATAGGATAAAGAAGTTAGTTTAAAACTTTTAGTTTAAATAAAATTTGGATAGATTTTTAGGATAAAATTGTTGGTTTAGAGTTTTATTTTCAATAAAATACCAATATTTCATAGATACAAATTGAATTATAACTTTGTTCAAAAAAAAAGTATTAAAGTATAACTTTACTCAAAAAAAAGTATCAAATTATAACTTTCAATAATTATCTTATAAATTTATATTTTTATCTTATAATGATATATTCTAAAAGTATTTTCTCAATTTTATAAATATTGCAATACTTACCCCAAAAGCTCCCACCTGTCAAACATGAGTACATGTATAATTAAAGACATCAAAGACAACTTATCTTAGAAATATGTTCCAATAATATTAAAATAGGTGCAACTCCACTCTGATTTATTTTAATTGTTGTGGCAATGCTACTTGCGTCATTTTAATGATCGCAGCTACCAGATAGCCCAAACTCTTTTCCAAAACTTCCCACAGCTTTATGAGCGGTAGTACTATTATTTTATTTTATAAGCACGATTGTCAAGTGATTATTAATCCATAAGTGAAAATTTTGAATATCATAGATATTTCTCTCATATATATATTGTATATTTTTATAATATATATTGCGCTCTTACAAAAATCAATAGTATCCTACGTCAAAATATCCTAAATCAAAAGGGATATACACCTTTTACATAACAATGTTTGTATCAATAATATATTTTAAAATTTGACATATTGATAAAAAAAAAAAAAAAATTCTTAAAATTTTATAAACAATCCGGGCATCGTATAGTAATAACTAGATGAAGCCCGTGCGATGCACGGTTTGTTTGTATTTTTTTAAAACTTATATTTTTTTCCTATATTTGTGATAAAAAATTTTACTTTATTTATTCGTTGTACGTAGTATATCATATTATCATTTAATATTTTTATTTTATTTATTTTAAAATAAATTGTGAATTTTCTCTCATTCGTTATATATTTAAATGAAATTCCTAATATCAAAGATAATATTTTATATTTATTAACTTAATCTTTAAAATTTCATTCGCTAATTTTATTTTGTTAACGTAGAACTTAATCTTTAAGACGAATAAATGATAAATGATGAACATTTTTTATTTTTTTATCTAGAAAAAGAGAAACGATATATTTTGAATTTCAATGGATTTTTCTTGCTTTTTGTATTTAATTTAAAACTATTTTTTTGAGAGGAAACTGATTTTTTTATTTTAATTAAACGTGATTTCATTATTTTTATTAGTATATTTTTATAAATTATTTTATTATAATCACTTGTCATATTTTCATTCTAATCCAATTTTTTTAAAATATCAATTGAACGTGAATTTCATTTTTTTTAAGTTTAATAGTATTTTTTATATATATACGAAATAAAATAAGTTGTTCTTTTCTCTTAGATAAAATTTCCAATTTAAAAAGATAGTATTTTATTTTTATAATAAATTTAAATTTTTACTTTTAATCTTACGTGGTGCTTTAAAATAACAATCTTACGTTGCATAATCCTATACGTAACTACGTGGCATAATCCTATACGTAACGTTCTAAAAACACTAATCCTACATGGCGTTCTAATAATTTATTTAAAAACAAAATTCTAGGTGGCTCTCTAAAATCTTGGGAAAAAACTCCCCGCCTTCATTTTTTTTTTTTTTTAAACAACTCCCCTTTATATAATTTAACATGATTTCATTTTTTTATTAGTATATATTTATATAATATTTTATTACAATCACTTGTTATATTTTCATTATTTTATTTATCTAATTTAATTTTTTTTTAAATATCAATTGAACGTGAATTTCATTTTTGTAAGCTTAATACGTAGTAGTATTTTTTTATATGTACAAGATAAAATAACTTGTTTCTTTTCTCTTAGATTAAATTTCCAATTTAAAAAGATAGTATTTTATTTTTATAATAAATTTAAATTTTTAATTTTAATCTTACGTGGTGTTTTAAAATAACAATCCTACGTGGCATAATTCTATAAGAAACGCTCTAAAAATACTAATCCTACAAGGCGCTCTAATAATTTTTTTAAAAAAAAAATCCTAGGTGGCAATCTAAAATCTTGGGAAAAAACTTCCCTTTATATATAGTTTTGTGTCCCGCGCGATGTCCACGTTGTTCTAATGAATTTTAGGATAAACTTTTTGGCTTGATTGTTAAATACGGTCATATAATCACTTTTGATGATGCAGGATATTTGGATATACGATATCATATTTAAATTATTTTACTAAACTGAAAGTATTTTACCGGTTAAAACTTATTTTTACTAATTCTCTATTATTTTAAATATATTATAAATGGATCTTATTTTAAAGAACTTTTTAAAATAAATTTTATGATGGAAATATAAATGAGTTATTAGATTTTTATTCAAAGTTATGATTAATTTTGTATATATGAAATATTATTAGTGTATCGATAATAAAACTCTTACAACATTTTTATCTTCAAAATTCTATCCAAAATTCAATTATTCCATATGTGTCACAATAATACCTATCTGTCGCCTTCATGGCACGACACTTGGCCAAAACTGAAATGTCAAGTTTTGCTGTCTCGTAGCCTGATTGCGGGACCGGCTTTATTTATTAGTGATATGATATATATGATATTAAATTAGATTAGATTTTTATAAACCTGGCTCAAATTAAACTCAAGACAAGATTGACCTAAACTTAATATAACCCGTATCAAAATTGACTTGAACTCGAAGCTGTGAATGATTTGGGCTCACAGAAAATCAAAGTGACCCATGTCGATTAGAATAGACTCATCACTTAACAAAAGCCTCGATTTGAACCAAGTTTAGTTATTAAAGATAGTCCATCGTCGTTTATTTACTCTATTCCCAGTGGTGGGCTTATGCTGTATCTAATTCTGGGCCATGATGATAATCCAAGGCCCAAAGTTTCAATTTATCTGGATTATTATAGTAGGCTTGTGTAGACACATAACTGTCAGGATTATATGTTCTCGAAGTGTATTGATAATACACTTGGGCTAACACTGTCCAACTACTGTGCTATCACAGCCCAACAAATAATGCCAATAATATCAACAAGATCTACTTACTGTATAATACAACACATAATAACATGATCAATAATACGAAGTATAAGTTACATGACATGTCTAGTAGACATCTTTACGTTTATTTTGACGGAATCAAGTAGACTTGCTTCATCTTCCGGGCAACATTTTATAGCGAGATATGACTAGCGGACGGTAGAGTTACGACAAAGGGCGTCGCCAATGGTTCGATCCTCATACCTCATAGGAGATACGGTATTGCATATGACAAGGTTTAATTTGTAAATATGGCGGGGAGATTGAGAGTGTATCTATGTAATGAAATAATAGTGCGCAAGCTATGCTAAGCTGAGAAAAGAGATAATGAATTTGTACTTGAAATATGATGGCAATTTTGACTCCAACGAGCAGTTTAATACAGTAGATGAGTATATCTGCAGTTTGCTAATTGTATGCTTTTATATAATAGGACATTGGAGCCTCGTATGTTAATGTTTGACCACTAATGGAGTAATAGGCGGGTGTGTGGATGTCAAATACTTATTTAGTTGGTCAAATATATTGGGATGACTAGTTTTGTGTTCCAGGCAATGTCCGGTTTGTATATTGAGTTTTAAGATGATTTTTTTAATCTATATGACAAATTTAATATCATTGATACGAACATTGTTATGTAAAAGGTGTATATCCTTTTTGATTTATGATATTTTGACGTATGATACCCTTAATTTATGTAAGAGACAATATATATTATATGAATATACACTCTATATAATCTATATGAGAAAATTATCTATGTATTCATATTTTTTATTCATGGAATAATAATCACTTGACAATCATTCTTATTAAAAAAAATAGTACTATTGCTCATAAAGCTGTGGGTGGATTTGGAAAATTAAAGAGCTTGGGATTAGAAGAATATATCCTTGAAATTTGTTAAGTAGCATGGTCAGAGCAATTAGAAGTAATCGGTTTGGAGTTGCACCTATTTTCATACTATTGGATGATATTTCTATGATAAGTAGTGATTTTAATGTACACAAGAAATGTTGATAGTTTTTTTTTTTCAAAGTCTAAAATTAAAAATCATACTCCGTGTTAAATTAAATTAAAGATTGTAAATAGGTTTCTAAATTTTGAAAATTCTACTATGCAAAAACTATAAGGTGTGGGCACCACATGATTCAACATTAAAAAAAAAAAAAAAAAAGGCCTAGGCATGCAAGCACTTCAAGGTGATTCGTGGGCTTGTCCAGTCCTCTTGAAAGTTTCAGCACAACACAAAAACTAGTGGATCAAGGTTTAGATCACGTCTAGCCAGTTCAAAGCCTACAGGTTGGACATAAGAGTGTCAAGACACAACTCACAACCATTTTTAGTTGTTAAGTGTATTCGTGCTTCTTCCCAACAAATAATTCTCATTTATCTCTTTTCTCTTCACACTAGTCTTTCTTTTTTAATCTCTCTATCTCTTCTCATCTTAAAAGTTATTGTTCCCTCTACGTTGCAATAAAATGAGTGGAGTAAGTACATAATGCCCTTAGCTTAAAAGTCCGTCAAATTAAAGCAACCCAACTTTGCTCATAAATAAAAGTTGACCATGTTCAAGTGCTTAATTTAAGGGTGTGTTTTATTCATCTGATTTTTACTTATTTGAATTTAAGGGTGCATTCTATTCACCTGATTTTTATTTATCTGAACTTATTAGCCCTTATTAGAACTTATCATACATCACTAATAAATAGACCGGTCACGCAGCCAGGCCACGAAACAGCGACACTTGGCATTCCAATTTTTCGCCAAGTGTCGAGCCACATAGGAGATAAATAGTATTATTAAGTAATCGATATTTGGATAGATTTTTTAAGATAAAATTATTGTATAGAGTTTTATTATCGATAGAATTCTAATATTCATGTATACAAAATTAATCATAACTTTTAATAAATATCCTATAACTCAATTCTATTTTCATCATCAAATTTGTTTTAAAAAGTTCTTTAAAATAAGATCCATTTATAATATATTTAAAATAATAGAGAATTAGTAAAAATAAGTCTAATCGGTAAAAATACTCTTAAAAATAATTTAAGTATGATATCATATGTCAATATCCAGCAATATCAAAAGTGATTATATGACCGTATTTAACACTCAAGCCAAAAGGTTTATCCAAAAATTCAATAAACAACTTGGGCATTGCCCGGGGCACAAAACTAATTTTAGTTATAAATTGAACTTGAGTAGCCTTAATTAACCCTTATCACAACTTATCTGAACTTATTTTTCCTGAACTTATCTTATCTGAACTTATTAACCCTTATCTGAACTTATTTTTCCTGAAATAAATGAAAATAAGGTGAATAATCTCGTCTTATTAACCTAATATTTCAGTTTGACTATTTAAAGTATGATTTATTTGTTGTTGAGAAGGAGAAAAGGATACAGACAATTTTTATATACTAGTGGACATAATTCTTCTCTATAGGTTATTCCAAATATGAGCTCCTTGGTATTAAAATGTGATTTTCCATAACTCTTTCGCCATCTATTTATTGACTACACGTCAACCCTTTTCCCATACAACCCATAAGGCCACAATCCATCTTTATATGTTCTATCACCAAATTTGGTGTCCAATAATTAAATGACTAAATGTATATAATTTCGATCATAATTTCATACTCTAAAATTTCATACAATCCACCAAGTTTAGAGCATAACATTTATGTAAAAAAAGGGTTAATTATTAGCACAAAATATTTGGTGTCCTTTAATTACTGTGTACTAAGTTTTCAATCATAATTTCACAGTCTATAATTTCATACACTTAACAAAGTTTCGATACATAATTTAATGTAAAAAAGGTTAATTAGCTAAAGAATAAAAGTCTAATTGATAAAGTAATTTACAATATTTGAGTAGTCTAATTTTTTTTTTTAAAATGTGGTGAATAGAATGAAACCTAAGTAGTTTTCCATAAATAAGAAATTGTGATTAATAAATATAATCATCACATGAGTAATGAGATGATCAAGCCGTAAAGTGGAGAGTGGGTGGTTATGATATAACATAACAAATTCTAGTATTCTACTAAACAATCTTATAACTTTTGTGATAACGTTCCATTATCTTCATAGTGTATAAATCGAGTATAAAATAATATTTCATGTCCCTTTCATTAATAAGAACCACAACATTTTTACTAAATAAAAAATTAGTACTAATATGAGATTAATATATTAATTAAGATCAACTTTGTTTCTTTTTTGAGACAACGAAAGGTCTAGATTTCTCTGATTCAATTGCAACATATATGCTTTTTATTTGATTATATAATATTTATAAGATCCCTCTAACCCACCCTCTAATAATGTTAGCAAAAAATTTCTTATAAAAATGGGGGACATTATAATATAAGTGTCCCACTTGGATTTTAAGTTCTTTTATTCGACGTGGAGAGATTTCAATCTTGTATAAAACTTAAAATAATAGTCTTAATATCATTCTTGAGAGATAACGTCGGTATGTCATCACAACAATTTATCATTGATTTTGATATATACTACGTATATTATACTACATAGAATATGTAGTATGTATCACTTGATCTATATTACGTTTTTACGTAGATAAGTTTACTACATTATACTTTTATTATACTGTACTATGGTTCAAGTTGCGATATTAAGTTTAAAGAGTTAAAAACAAACTTACTATGAGCTCATTTGTTACCGAACTTATTTAATTTAAACAACATACTCGTATTAACAATGTATTTACTGCTTAATTATATCACTAAAAGGCGTTTTTAAGAGCGTCAATATGCCACGTATTCCCTTTTATATTGCGCCACGTCACTTTCTTGATATTTCATGATGCCACATCATCATCTAAACAATCTTAATCATTACGCGCCACGTCACCCATTAAACCAATAGTATTTCGTATAATATGCCACACCACCCAAGTAACCAATATTACTCCATATAAAACATAGGGATAAGGAGATTTGAACCATTAACCTCTTATAAAAAATATGGTTATTTAACCATCTAAGCCAATTATCAACTACATTATTAATATGTAAAAAAAAAAAATTATATAAATGCAAACCACAAGGTTCAATTAAAAAAATAAGGTACTCAAAAAATAACTCAATTTTGGTTTTACAGTGACAATTTCAAGTTTGAAACCTTTTTAAAAAAGTACCAATTGCACGTCTACAACGGTAGCAACTTGGGGGCCTGGACTACTCACTAGTTTTTAATTCCTTATAGATACATGTTAATTAAATTAAGTAACAAGACTATGTGACTATAGTATAGAGGTGATCAACTAATCATCAATGACCCGGCCCGCCGGCCTACTTGAAAGTGCAATCTTCTCAAGTTTTTTGATGACAAGGGGAGAGGGAGAGTGCATAATAATACTTAAAAATATCACTTTAAAAAAACGAAAGGAGTAAATGATCAAAGAGATCGAGAATAGTTGTTTAATTTAGTGACTTGCGTGTATTCTAACTTGATTTTGATCATCAATTCTTCTTGTATTTCAACATTTTTAATATGTTTTCGCACAAAGACTATGAACATACACTTAAAGTCAAAGAATAGTGAGAGTGAGTGATAGTTCAAGTGGTTAAAGCTTCCCTCCCGATTCCAGGCGATCGTGGGATCGATTTTCATCACTCGTCTTTCGTGACTCTCTAAACGAAAAAAAAAAAAAAAAGTCAAAGAATAATATGCTCACATGATGTGCATGTGACAATACAAATGTTTATGTGTGTGCATGAGACTTAAAATTTATAATCATCATCAATAGTGTCACATGAGAGTGGTCATGACTAAACCGACGACTTAGGTTATATTTTAATCCTAATCTGCTCGACTATGACCTTCAGTTTATTTGCTTTTATCAAAGTAGCTTGGGGCCCAAATCACTTTACCTAATTGAAATATCATTTGTAAATAAATAAGCAAATGAAGAGAAGAAAGGTACGGATAGTTTTAATTTTTTTTTTTTTTTTTTTTTTTAAAAAAAAAAAAAAAAGTGTGCCTAGATTGCCTACTACTAATAAGTAATAAGTAATTTAATAACTAATAAACCATTAAAAAAGAATTTACTTAAAAAAGGAAGAACTTATAAGTTTCCAAAAATAGACGCTAAAAAGGATTTCATCATTTTGCCTATGAATTTTCCTAGGCTATTTGTAACCAATTTTGAAAATGAGATTATTAAAAGTAAATTATTTACAACACAAGAAACTATTTACAAAATTACACTTTAAAAAGCAATGGTAAAACAGATTATATGAAAGAAGGGTACCAATTTTTTTTTTTAAGGCAGGTAACAATTACTTACGAAGTATTATAGGCCTTGTGTGTTTGTCAATCAATTAATTATTGGTGGATGTTAAATAACATTTGGCACGCTAGTTTACAGAGCACTTGATAGTATTAAATTAGTTGTTTGGATTGGTAATTGTTTTTAATGAACTAGTAACTAGTAACCTTTATATAAATCACAAAAATATTACGTAATATTAATGATGGACGTACATAATAATCACTATACATAATACATTTAAGTATTTCACTTGGTTAAAAAAAATATAATAAAAAAATAAAATTATTTCACTATTCAAGTAAGGATTGTAATTAGTTAGATATGGTGCAAACCGATTGGGTTTATCGCCTAAAACACAATTATGCAATTGATTGTATAAAAAGACATGACCTTAATTATAATAAAACAGTAGGTAAATACTCCTTTGATTTTGTTATGTAGCCATAGTAAAAAATAAAATAAAAGGATATAACTCATATTTGATATTTATCACGGAAAATATGTAAGTGGTTTACATTTTATAACTTATGTAAGTGGTTTACATTTTATAACTTATCAAGATAGCTAGTAAAATGTTGTAGATGTGGGTGTAGCTATGGATAACGAATTCTGCATGATCTACTCGCTAGTGTAATCCTAAATACCCAACCAATAAGCAAATATACAAAATCTTACCCTCCCATCGACTAAAGGTAGCACAGTGATAGAAGAAATGAAGAAGGTGACAATCCAGTTGAAGTCATATTCAGATGATGAGTTACATTGATTGAATGCGGGTCAATTAAAATATATTTTTAGGTCCAATTATTAACAAGTATTTCTAATTATGATGAAGATTTATATGATTTTATTAATTTGCAAAGTTCGTCAAGCAAGTATTGCCTATTGAAGTATTAAGTAGCCTAATTTCGGATACAATTTACTTGGATCAGGTCAATTTTGCAAGATCTTAGAGCTACTAGTTTTGCATATTGTCAGCAATGCGGACTGTGGAGTATTACGTTTATTAGACATATTGTTAGGATTGGTGAGTGCACAACGAAAGCAAATTAAAAATGTAGGAGATTGAGGAGTAGCAATTAGAAGATAAAACCTAAAGTAAAGGCAAGATAAATAGACAAGATAAACCCACAATATTTAATTTAATAATGCATGAAAGATTATTAAAAACCCCATGACGACGAGCACCAAAATAATCCACTACATGAAAATAGGAGAGTACAAAAACCCTTGAAAAGGTGAGTAGTACAAGCAATTAAACTCTCACTGTATAAACTCACAATGGAGTACGGAGTAGTATAAAGAGGGAATAGTAGATTTGTAGATAGAAGGTGGATTATATACAAGGAAGGAAGAAAAGTAGGAAGACTTGTGTATAGGTATGGCTTCTTGTGTGTATGTACCTTGATTGAATCTATGACCTATATTTATAATAGAAGATGAAGGTTGGAAGAAATGGTTGGAAGATTCCAGAATTTCCTTCATCATTCTTGCCGCCATAATATTCTAAATGTTCATAAACCATATTTCTAGCTTTTTTCAATGTCAAGAATTCTCTACATCATTCTAGTGGCTTGCAATCCTTGCATGATACAAGCTAATAGTAAAATCTAAAGAAATGAAGAGCAATAGCAGTCATGCTACATGAATCCGAAAGCTTCTAGGACATGCAAAAAATACTTCATCAAATCAATGGACTTATAAAATTTGGGTCACATCCAACACATACGATACCTAATGTACAAAACTTATACATATATACATATACAGAGTATATAGAGGCAAGTACAAATATTATCGTCCATTAGACTGTAAGCTTAAGATGTTAATAACAGAGAGAGCTGCATTATTGGCATAATACTATTACCTAGGAAATCAACAAAATCTTTAGACAAATATGCTAAATGTGACAGGACTAAAGCCAAAACAAAGTATGATTCCATCTTACTATTTGATTGTGCCTAAATGACTGTATTATTTCCTAGGTGAAAATTGCACCTTTTCACATAACAACCCTGATCTTGCCCATACTTTAATTGCTTTCATAATGGTAATGTCCATGCATCCTTCTAAATAAATCATTTATGTAAATAGTACATATGTAACAAAGTGATTTATATAATATTAACTACATAAATGATAGTTAAATATCGATATAATCGAGTCATCTAATTGTACAAGATAATTCTCTTTAGTTCGGTAAATTATCATTAGGAAAACTCATTTAGTTCATGCATGTATCAAAATAAATTCAATTACAATAACACAAGGAATAGTCTAATTCAACATCGTACCATTATAGTAGTTAATTTTTTATGTAGTCAAGATCTTTGCATGCTACAAGAATTAAGGATCCTAATATTCTTGGGTTTATAAAGATCAAATATGTAGATCTATTAATGATACATAATTATTATACCGTGAAATCTGTATCATCACTTTGTTGTCGGATGCATAATATAAGAATAGATACTTAAACAAAAAGAGTAATTATATTATTGCCTAAAGTACGAATGAAAAATTTTATATGATAAGTCACATGGGGAATATGGAAAGAGCAAGGGTGAGAAAGAATCGCGCAATCGTAGGCCAAACCTAGCTAGTAATTTAGGTGATGGAGAGAGCTAAACCTAGGGTTTCTATTAAATTAGAAACAAGGTGAAAGAAAGATAATTATTAAGTAGAGCTCCCCAAAATGGCAAGGTCGAGAAAAAGCGAAAGGAGGGTTATTGGAATCCTAAATACTTAATTAATAAGATATCAAAAAGAATAATTAAGATAAGATATTGTTGTATTTTGGTATAATAAATTATTGTATAAGCTATGATAAGTCCATTTTTGCTGGTGGTCACAGTTCATTTGCTGCGTTCATCCAAGACAAACCAATCAATAATTTGCACCCACAAGCCTTAAAAAAAACTATAACAATTAGACCAAAAAGACAATCAAACTTGAACTTATGTGAAAAGGTTAATTGATTGGAGGTAGCCAAGAAAAGAAATGAACCATAAAAGGCATGAACAGCTCATTTTCCCAAATAGAACAAGATCTAGCCACATATATTATAAATAAATATGTTAAAATAAACTACATATATAAATGTATAATCTTGTTAACTAACTACACTACAATACCAAGACATGCTAGGGAAGTCAAGTTACAACTTACAACCTCAAATTTTGATAAAAGCTTGCACACAGTATAATATTTAATCCTATCATAACCAATAATTGCATTATCTTAATACAAAGGTAGTAATATATAGTAGTTCAAGATATAACAAGAAACTGAATTAAGACAATTATTAATTGATTATGAATGAGTCAAACGACACAAATGTTGATTGAATTCAATTTTGTTTTTGAATAACAATCACACTTTTCCTAAAAAATTTACTTATAAATTATCCCGTAATTAACAATAGAGACCATTATATACATGAGAAAAGGCTTGATGGTGAAAACATACTTGTATAGATTAAAAAGAGAATCTTTTTATATAAAATCACTTTTCTTTTTTAATTTGATTTTTTAAGTCTTAGTAGTTATAAAACTTTAACTTTTGAATTACATTTTAGTTTACAATTGTCCATTTTAGGAATTAAAGAAAATTATCCTTTATAAGGATACATACATACAAAGGGTTTTTTCTCAAATTGTAAATGGATACCGATGATTACATAATGTTGTACCACCAATTACAACTTTGAACCAGAAGTGACTTGTAGTTTTTCCCCAAGAATGACAATTGCTACCAATTTGGAAAATAGTAACAACACTTCACATCCTTACTTTTAAACCAATAGTATTAGTATTGCAATCTTGATACCAAATTGAAAAGCAATTCAATATATTGTCATGATATATTGTTCAACACAATGCACTATCACCATTATTAAAAATAAAAATAAACATTGTTGTAAGATAACTATTATACACTATATAGATTGGTTATTAACACTATCCGATCACGAGCTAACCTATCAACACTCACGTAATTAATATTCTCTTCATTCTAAAAAGTTTTTCTTGACTGAAATAATCTTTTATAGAAAAAAAAAAAGTCAAATTACATTAAGGACATTTAGGAAAAACATTTAACAGTCAAAATAATTCCTTATAATCAAAAAAAAAAATTGTCAGAGAAATTATTTTGAATGAAATATAGCTCTTATAGTACACTATTATAATCATTTATAATAAACATTGCATAAGTTATCTGAATTAATGATGAACATTTCAAAATGAATAAATTCACTGTAAATATATATGTAAAAAAAAAAAAATCTATATTTTCAATTTTTTATTATTATTATTTTATTATTATTTTTTTTAAATAAGCTCAATATTTTTATTATAGCAACACCTTATCAAAAAAGCCAAAGGGTAGGAAACAACAAATTTTAATGGGAAGAAAAGATGAGTGGGAGACAAGGAAGAAAAGAAAAGGTAGCAATAAATAGGGCATGATATTGTAATATAACAGGGGTGAATTAACCCATGTAATAATATTTTTACAAAACATAATTTAATTTTACAGCCTTGTATTGAAAAGATTGACCTGATTTTTTTATTTTTTTTGTAGAATTAATGCTCCCAAAAAAAAGAAGCCAAAATCTCCACTTCAGATGATCAACTGCATTTTGCATATAATCATTCATCATTAAACTGATCATGCATAAAAAAAATAATTTTTTTTTTAAAAAAAAAAAAACAAAACAAAAACAAAAGAAAACCTACAAAAACCCAGAAATAATCCAAAAATAAATTAGAGAAACTCAAATTGAATTAATTGAGCAGAATTATGTAAATAATTCTAGCATTATCCACTATGTAGTAGTAATTTGTTGTTGAATGACATACATAGATGGATAATTACATATTGATTGTTTTCAATTAATTAACTAAAATATGTAACACCAACCGTACGTACGTCCGTACACTCCAAAATTTAACTTCAATACTCGTTATGATGATGGTGATGCTGGTGGTGGTGATGATAAATCGACGCCGGATTCGGGTGACTTGTATGACTATTATCCTCATTATGGTGGTGATGATCTCCCATTGACGCTGAACCAACTGCCCCTAGATTCAAATAAACCATTCTTGAATCTATACTAATGTTCCCAACATTTCCACTACTACTAGTACTACTAGTATTCTCTTGATCGCCTCCAACAGGCGCGTAAATCGATGTGTTATTGTTATTGTTGTTGTTGGTGGTGGTGTTGTTGTCGTTCGCTTCCTCTCTTGAGATCACCATAGCAGCGGACTGCACGAGTTCGAGACAAAGTCGTAGTTTGTTGGGCTCAATGTGAGCTAAACCTGGGACCGCCCCTTTGAAGAGGAAATCCGAGGTTAAAGTCCTTAGGATGTCTAGGGGAGTGACTCCGTCTACGGTGCGTACATTTGGGTCTGCGTGGTGGTCTAACAACACTGCCACCATGTCCGGGGACACCATCTCGGCTGCTATATGAAGCGGGGTTTTCCCTGTGGGACCGGCCGGGTAGTTCACGTCGGCTGCCCCTAGTTCAAGCAATGCCTTGACAACCTCACGGCTGCAGTTTTCTACTGCATAGTGTAGTGCTAATGCTTCATCTAAATTTAGGCCTTCACCCATGACCATGAGCTTGACTAGCTCCACGTCCGAGGAGTCGAGTGCACGTCTCATCCGCCGGATCTTGTGGTCCTCCTGTTCCACGGGGGAAGGGAGACCGAGGTCATGAGCGTGGTGGTGGTGGTGACGTGGAATAAGGGATGATCGCCTTGCTATCGATGACTTTAACCGGAGCTCCTCGATTTTCGCTACCACGTCGATTGGGAGGTGTTTTGCTAGGACTTCCGGAGGTAAGCCGGATTTCGCTACAAGATGTGAGCATGTTGTCCATAGTTGGTGCATGTCTTGCTTCCTTGATGCAATTAGTACTTTCATTACATCCTCAATTGACGCCTTTTCTACCATACTTGACAATTGCTTCTGCAAATTAAATTCATCCCAAAATTAAACATTGATCAATATTGCAATGTAACACTAGTAATATACTCTAATTATGTTTATTAAACAATACTATTAATTGGTTCATATAGGGTGGATCAAATAACTAACTAAACATAAGTGTCAGGGCTATCACTTTATATTGTTGAGCAAATCTTATTCCAAAATTTGCACGCATGAAATAATGTATATGATTGGACCTTTACATAAATCTAGTAATAATTTTCTTACACAAACTATTGCCAGAATACAAAGAATTCCGTACAATACCTCCTCTGTTCAGAATTAGCTGTCACATTGATAGTGTAATTATTTTTGACAGTCGATGGTGTAATATTGTAATTACAACTAGTATTGTGAGCTAGATTTCAACGATGGTAGCATTTTATCAAGATTAATACTTATATTGTGTTAATTAAGCTCAAATGACAAATGAAGTTTGTAAATTTTCATTAACAAATCTCTTTACTTACACGTTTCATATATGATGAAATAATAGAAATTGTAGAATGACAAGTTATGTCTTAAAAAAGATAATTTCAGTATGAGTAATCAATAAGATACAAAGTCTTATCATTTCATGAATACAAGACCATTGTAGTACAAAATTTAAATTTCACACAAAATTGGATAAATGTCACATAATTAATAAAGACAATACAATAATTCATTTGTTTATATATACATTTATGGGAGTTTGTGTAAGCATGAGTAGATTACCATATTAGAGTTAAGACAATGAGTTGCTCCAAATGAGGAAAGTAAAGTTTTTTTTACAGAAATCAGTTAAACTTTGTCCCCCCCCCCCAGCAACTGTGGAAGAAAAGACTTTGATTGAAATGATTTGAACACCTACCCCCAAATATCAATTCTTAAATTATACAAACATACTTAACAATCATCATAAGATCTATAATAAGTAAGTAACCATTTGGATGAGATCTTTGCCCATTTTACGGTAACAAGTTCATCCAACTGTGACAGCAACAATACACCCGTTGTATACAAGAACAACTAAAAAAACCCGAATTATATTTGTTTTTTAAAAAATTAAGATCTTACCTCAGCTCATCATCCACTACTTATTCAACCCAAATGACGCAAATTATATTAAAATTATTTATAACGAACCTGAGTAAGCAAAGCAAGTTGTTCAACCCCGAAAGATCGAGCGGCGGAGAGCGTATCAAGAGCAAGATCAACGGCAGAGGTGCAATGCGTGTGCCAACAACCGCGCTCACCACAATTGGGACGAGGTTCGTGTTTTTGTGGAACAATTGAAACTTGACCACTGTAAAGAAATTGTAATAATAACATGAAAACTTCATACCCGACTGAGTTAACCGGTATTATTTGTGACGGACCACCACTGGCTCGAGGCGATGAGGCTTGACCCATAACCCGTGGGTCAAGCCCACCCGGTTGGTCCGGCCCACAAAAGAATTTTCTGAAGAACAGACTACGCGCTGCTAAGATGCAGCGGTGCGCGTGTACTAAACGTCCTTCTACGCTGAAGGTTACGTCGCTGAAAGCTTGGCCGTTGATTAACAGGTTAAGGTAATCCAACGATAGAGATCGCAAGGAATCATCTAAGCTCATTTTTTCTCTAATTTGTGATTATTTTTAGGGTTATAAGTAGTATTAATACTAAATTACTAATAATAGAAGGAAAATATTGAAGGGTATTAATTTTATTTTAGGGATATGAAAATGGTATATAGTTTGAGGTGAGCCTCATAGTTGAAGATGAGAGAAAGAAGATGATTTTTTATTTATTTATTTTTTTGTTTCACAAAAACAAAAAATTGGAAGAGAGAGATAAAGAGGAGAGAGAAAGAGGGGATTTTACAAGAAAGCAAATGGGGTGGATGGAGTGGTCGGCTGAGGGTATTTAAAAGGGGATGAATAATAACAATAAACATAATTGGAATAATTTTTATTTTATTTTTTTTTATATATATATATACGTAGTTAATAATTGGAATAATTAGATGACGTAAATTAGGAGTAGTATATTATTTAAAATATAAAATAATGGTAGCTAATAAATAAGGACGGGTTTGTTGGTTTTTTTTTTTTTTTTTTCGTGCACCATTTTGTTTTTTACGGTTTATTGTTATTGATGATTTAGTTTTGTATTTTAATTATGTGATGACTTTTATTATACCTCTGTTTTAAGTTAAATATAACATATTGCCGACACATTTGTAATTGGATTACTAATATATCTAATTATTTGTCGATGAAAAACACATAAAAAGTTGATAAATTGAAATACCTTGACATAAACCTAAAATATCTTGTATATACTAAGATTAATTAGTATCATATATGTTAATACATATGAAGACATT
This sequence comes from Chenopodium quinoa, assembly GCF_001683475.1. Lineage (NCBI taxonomy): Eukaryota > Viridiplantae > Streptophyta > Magnoliopsida > Caryophyllales > Amaranthaceae > Chenopodium > Chenopodium quinoa. Next base: position 289,634 of record NW_018745368.1, read on the forward strand.
TAAAGAAGATACGTGGTATGCTAAATAAAGATGAAGAGTTCAACATATACGAAGTTGCATTTATCCTGAAGCGGAGCGAGTGCATACAAAAATTTTCTTTCGTATTTCCTTTCTACTTTTTTACTTTTACTATTTGACTTTATATTATTCACACAATTTTAATTGTCTCTATATTTTGTGATTTATACATATGGAATATAATATAATGTATATAGTAGTTTGTAAGATTTGTTTCAATATGCTTTTTCTTAAAGATATTCACGATCATTGTTATACATAGGTAAGCATAAAACTCTAAATAATATGAAGTATTGGTATAAAGAAAACCAAGTAAATATATTTAACTATTTAAGTATAAAACTATATTCTAATCAAAGGTTGTTAAATTTGACCATATTATGTGAGAATGTAGAAATGCTTTTTTAAGGTAAAGGAGTAGCTAGACTAAACTTCAACTCTTACAGTATAAATTATTGGTTCAATATTAGCGAGTTATATCAATTCCTTCGAAATGATTGAACCCTCAGCTCAAAATTAGGTGCGGTCATTCTCCCAGTCTCTCTAGATCAAGCTTAGAAATTATGTTTAAATTAATGTAATAAATGAATTTAATTACTTGTATTTAAAAAATTGGATGAATTGGGGAAGAAATAATTGCATGTGCTACGCGTAGGTCTTTAAAAGCTAAAGGGACAAGCTACGGCAACCTGCAAAATACTGGCTTCAAGGGGACAAAAGGGTGAATAGGGAGGAAAATAGGATTAAAGAAACACTTCTTTGGCCTTTTATAGTGGGAAACTTAAACATATACTTATGTTCATCATAATTATGGTGAAAAAGGAGGGAAAATATCTTGGATATACATATAGTATTGTGGACAACGTACAAAAGAGGGTAAAAAGTGTAAAATTAATCAACTAAATAGTTATGTGGTGGATAATTAGAGTGTACAATTGTACATGCATTATTTATGGTAAATACTTCCTCCGTTCTAATAATATTACAACAACTAGACTTTTACACTATTCATCACGCTTGTTTGACCATATACTATGATTTATACATAAAATAAAATATAGTTATGTGGGGTCTTGTTAGATTCGTCTCGTAAAATACTTTCACAATATCAACTTTTTATAATTTTTACTCTTATATAATTATAGATATTTAGCATATAAAATGTATTTTGGGATACGTAATTTCATCGTTGTAATATTTGTGGAATAGAGGAAGTATTACATCATCATCTTTTATTTATTTTACCTTTTTCACATGGGTGTAAGAATGGGAGATTGTGATCGATATGGTGTAAAAATTAATACATTGGTCATAAACTCATAAATAGGGTGGAAATTACATGTAAAGAGTACTCACTACATTTAACTTCTTTTTTTTTCCTTTTTTTTTGTGTGTGTGTGTATATGAAATTAATCTATACCTCTAAAAATGTGAAGAAATCATTAGTGTGAGAGTTGAAACTTTGAGATGAAAGATTTTTGCTTCCATGAAAAGGATATGCAATACATACATGTATGACTCAATAATTTGAATATTTTTGGTTACAACAAAATGATTTCAATTTAGAGTTGATTTGCTACATACTGTCTAATACAGGGTAAGATGCATTTTTCGATGGAAATATATAAACCTTTTTTTTTTTTTTTTACAGAGAAAATATAAACTTTACAATTATAATTTTGTTTTACAAAGTAGATAAAAGGTTATCTCCTTGCTATTATATATGTTAAATTGTTAATTATATGGGTTAATCTTTTCAATGTATGTAGTCGTACTTCTTTTCTTTTTTCACCCATACTTTGCTAATATATCTCATAACTTTTTCAATTTAATAGCTATTGTACTGTGCATTCTCTATTCAAAATTTTATTTTCTTGAAGTATATTTCATTATTTCTTCAATACTTTATTGTTACATTTTTTTTCTTTAACAATAATTTATGTTATAACAAATGCAAGATAGATCAATAAAATCAATACTTAAGAACACATACACAAATGTAAATGGTTTGTTTATAATGCGTTAGCGTATGTCTACCTGATAAACAAAAGAGACTCCGATCCTATGTAATGGATCACTTAAAGCACTATATATATTCAAAACAAAAATTCAAACAATTACTGCTTATATATTATAAGTCCAAAAGCTTTAAATAAGCTTTATACACACACAAATACACAATATAATGCCTAGGGTTCTTTAGATCTATAATGCAAAAAGATGTATTAAGTTCAAAAGTAAATCATAGTGAAAACAAACTACAGTATTTATACCATGATTGATTTTAAACCCTTTACCAATACTCATTATGTCTTATGATTATTGATTTGGAAGGAACTTTTTTACTAAAACTTTTTCTATTGTACTTCTTTGAGGACAATAGTTATTGCGAATGTAAGTTTTTAATTTTACTCGAGTCAAACGATTTATTGCTCCTTGACTTTGAATGATAATGCATGAACTTCTTACCAAAAGTGAATCATATATAGCGAAACAAACCCTCAAAATTCAAAATCTAACTCATAATATTAGCATCCACCTAAAAAAAATTTAAAAATTTTGAAAAAAGTTATCAACAAACGTTAACAACTCTTCGAACTCAATTTTATCGCTAAGGTAATATTTCGTTGTAAATTATTAGAATATATTTTTGTGCATTACCATAGGTATACTCTAGTTCTAAAAAAAAAAAGCGGACATTAGACCATCATAAGGAGATTAATGAATTAAATCAAAATAGAAATGATAAGAAGTACTCCATATCAAAGATTGTTCTCAATTCTCATTTGACCAAAAAATGTAGCATCCAATTATATTAAGCGAACAACTTTAGCATGGTCTGATTATTAAGCTTTAATTGGATTGAAAATTTTCCACAATATTGTCAGTAATGATGTTGCTGCTAATTGCTACACTCTGCTTCACTGATTTTGAAGTTAATTTTTTAGTTGTTATTCAACTAGTTTTGACTAATAAAAAAGACCAATCTTGTTTGACGATCAACTTTTAATTATGATTTGTATTTTAGTTTTATGGATTTATTTGATCAAAATAGTTGTTAGTTATCCCTCTTCCCCAAATATAGTGCATGTATTCCATTTTAAGTATATCAAAATATTGCTTAATTATTTGTAATTTTTTACTATACATATTTTTATATAAATAAATCAACATTTGTATATTTCTCATATAAAATACCCAACATTTTCCAAATTTTTCATGTCATTATAGACAGAGTACTTCTTAACCTTTCCCATTTAAAATACCTCTATATCCAAAGCTTCATCAAATACATGTTTGTTTTGTCTTTACAAGAAAACAACAATGGCATACTCCCTCCACTACCTTTAAATCCCTTGAAATATATTATGGAAAAGAGTGAGTAAAATTCAGCCGTTGGATACTTGGAGGTTAGTTGACTGATCCAATATCAAATACATCGTAAACAATCTACTCAAAATTAAAGGGCAACGAAAGAAAAAAACAAATAGGATAGAAAAAAATAGATGAATTTGAGAGGTAGGAAGTAGATATCGCTTTACTTATTACTTCATACTTAATTTAGTTACATACATACTTCATATGTAGTTACATAGTTACATGCCCATAACCAATCATTTGATCATATACATATTACTCCTTACTTAAATTAGTTACATACATACTTCATATGTAGTTACATAGTTACATGCCCATAACCAATAACCAATAACCAATAATTTGATCATGTACATACAAAAGAGGTAAGTTTAAGTAGAATTTGAAACAAAAACAATACAGTACATCAAATAACATGAGATTGCACGTGTACAAATAACAAGATTACTAGAAGAATACATTTAAGCAGTAGTATATATAGAACTAGCTTAGGCCCCGTGTCATGCACGGTAATTCTATTTTTTACAAAAATTTAGTAAAGTGTCATAAGTTTATATGAAAGGCAATTGTCATAAGTTTATATGAAAAAAAAAAAAATAATAATAATTTGGACTTCATTAGAGCATGCACAGTATTGAGGAAATCTAAATTTTTTTTTCCATTGTTATCTTTGCTGTTTTAAGTTTTTTAATCTTACACTTCACTAAGCTTCATCTATGTCGTTAACTTTTTTTTTTTCTTTTAGAACTTTTTTAAAGAAAAACCTTCAAAAAAAAATTAGAAGTTGGTAAAATTATATGAATATTTTATAGAAAACTAATTCAATTTTTACTATTTCATAAGATTAGAATTTTTTTTTTTTCCAACAACCCTCACTATTGTACAACTGTAATGGTAATTCTAATGTTAATTTTGTATGCATGTCTCGTTATTTTATAATAAAATTCGTATTTTATATGTTATTACTAAAAAATGACGGTCAAAGTTAGTACATGAATATTGAAAAAAGGTCCATTGTGTCATTTATTTAGGAACGAATGGGTATTAAATTTTTGGCAAAATCTAATACTTCGTACAAAAGATAATTATAAAAGAGTTGGAAATATTTTAGGTAAATGTGTATGAAGAACAAATAAAAAAATATTTATAAAAGATTTGGAATAAAATTATTATAGTTGAATTATAAAAATATTTTAGAAAATATTTTGGCTAAAAAGGAAGGGGAGTTTTGGAGGGAAAAAACAGCACCAAGAAGTGACACGTGTCACTTTCGATGTTTGTTTTAATATTAAACTAGATGGAAGCCCGTGCGATGCACGGTTTTTTCTTCTAAGATTTTTAATTATTTGATTTATTGTATTTAATAATTTCAGACAAAATTACAAGAGTTTAACATATATTTTTTTTACTATAATTTATAATGAATTTGTTAAATATAAATAAATTGTAAATATGATATTTTTTCAGTTATATAAAATCTTTAATGTGAAATGATAAATTTTTAATAATTTAAATTGTTTTACCATATATTTTATTTCGATAGAATCACCAACCTCGTCTACAACCAACCTACTACACCAATTGATAAACTGAACCGTGAAATGTTAGCCAAACTGAAATTGATATAAATTAAATCTTTACATTTATATAAATAAATCAATAAATTTACCAATAAATGAAAAATTGTTTCGATATAAAATCAAATCTATGCATTGGAATTTTTTCATCATCTCCAAAAATAACCAAAGCCATCCATATATTAAGTATACAACATCTAATCGTATGCCATTACATAAATAAATAATCGTTAAGTATCCTAAATAAATACAATGTAACTAATAATTACAAATATAAATTTTAAAATTTTAAATATATCAAATCTAATTCGTTACTTTTATCTAGGTGGCGGCATGATTATTTAATTCAAAAATAAAATACAAATCTTTCTTCTTATTGGTCGAAATAAGTATATTTCTCACGTGGCGCTCCGAATGCTTTCCAAAAATGCCTATTTTATTTATATATATATTAGATTATTGATAAAAAGAAGTATATTAGGGGGGAAAAAAATCTTTGATAGTAGTAGTAGTCGTAAATTAATCATGAGAGAGAAAAGGGTAAATTAGTAGAGAGAGAAAGAAAAAAGGAGAGAAAATCGGATTGAATGACAATACATATAATTTCTACTTTGGCAGCTCCCACATAACACTGACTGTCTTATGATTTCTTGACCCTCCGATTTGACGTCTGACTTGTCTTTTCACTATCCTTTTCTCCCTCCCACTCAATCTTTTTTCTCTTTGAGTCTTTTGTTTTTTTCCTTCCTTTTTTTTTATTTTTATTATTAATATCATAATATCAAAATTATGATTAATTGTTAATGGTGAAAATTCAACACCGGCTCTAAGCTAGCAATAGCCTGCTTAGTTGATGATAATAAACTGTGATAATGATAGAGTTATGAAAAAGAAAATGTTAGAAACCTTAGAAATTGAGAAGGAGAAAAAACTTAGAGAGTATAAGAGAAAGCTTAATTATATTGTTGTGATTCGATGAGGATATATTGTACAAGAGTAAGGAATAAAATACGAATGGATATATTTGAGTATTTGACTAAGGCCTTATTTAATTCAACTTATTTTTACTTATTTCAGAAAAATAAGTTCAAATCAGAAAAAATAAGTTCTAGATCAGATCAGAAAAAATAAGTTCAAATCAGATCATCGTTTTATGTGCAGTTTTTTATCGCTAAATATCTTTAATTTCATAATGAAAAAAATTATGAAAATTACATATTAATAAAATACACATTATTACGAATCTAACAAGATCCCACTTGATATAATTTTTTCCTTACAGATTATCGTACACTTAAGGTCAAAGTTTAGTCAAATCAGACAATAAGATCAGATAAGATCAGATCAGATAAGTTTAGATAAGCAAAAATAAGGTGAACTAAACAGGACCTAAGTACAGCAGTTAAGAGTTAAGGATATCTTTGTCTATCAACCTAATTAAGCAAATTAAGGGATTAAAATAACAATAAACAATAACAAATAATGATAATGATGATGATACCTATTACTTTGTGAATTGAAATTTAGGAATGTGCAAAACTACCCGAAAATTCAATCCGCAACCGATCCGAAAATTATGGATATCCGATCCGAAAAAATCGAATATCCGAAAAAAATCACTTATTATCATACAATACATATTACTACAATGTTTTTAGAAACTCCCAATGGCCCAAAGTGTCAAACCCTAATAGGCCTAAGGTTAATTCCCACCGCCTCTCCTCTCTCTCTCTCTCTCACTCTCTCTCTCTCTCTCGAATAGTCGTTCCTCTTTCCTCAAAATTCAGATCTCCTCCTTCCTCTTCATGGCTGCTTCACTCTCTCCTTAATATTCCCCCAAAATCCCGCAACAACTCAGAGCTCCCACACCGCCTCTCTTTCTCTCAATTTCAATCTCAACAACTCAGACCCCCCAACAACTCAGATCTACAAACCTTCGCGCAAACCGGAAGCTCACCGACTTGCTCAACTTTTGCAACGTGCCGATTTCGCCTCACTCAACATCTACATTCTGATATTTTTTTTTTCATTTAATTTGGTGTTAAAAGATTTGTTTTGTATTTAAGTCTTACAAGGGTTCTTTGATTTTTAATTCCGACTTTATACCAAATTAATCTTTGGTTTTTTGTTATTTAGGTTTTTTTTTTCTTCTTTCTATTGGTATGATTTTATATTTTGAAATTATATATTATGAAATTTGTAGGATTATTAGACAAAATATATGAATAATTATAGCTTGTAATTATGAATTTGATTTTGTACTCATGAATGTATGCATCAATTTGCCTTTAAAAGAAATAAAGGTTGCCAATAAATGGAGTAGTATTTTAACAATAATATTCTTGTACAAAAAAAAAACCAAATTATTAAAAAGGTCAGATATTGGATATCCAAACTATTCGATCCGGAAATTTCGGATATCCGGATATTTGAAAATTTGGATCGGATACGAATATCCGATCCGATCCATGCTCACCCTTATTGAAATCAAGTAGGACTGACTTTGAATGCAAGTATCTCTCAAACTATAAGTGATTTTGAGGTTATTCGAGTTGAAGGTGATAACTTGTTTCAAGAGTTTTCCGATGATAGCTTGTTTCAAGAGTATTCCAACGATAGGTCATTTGCCCAATTCCGATAAGAAACGAGAAAGTTATGACGACTGTTTTACGAAGAACTGATGTTGCTAGAAATTTGATGATGAAGTACTCAATTAGGCACGTCTGTGCCTAGTCAGACATTTCAGTTTTTTGGTCCATTTTACGCTTAATGTTATGGAATATTTCCTAAAATTATTCTTATATGACAACTATTTGAGTATACTTGAGGAAAAATTTAGGGTTTCTTATGTTTTAAAAGGGTCCTTAAGTTGATCAATTAACTAGATCACATGTTATAGAGAGCCATTAAGATTTGACTCTTTGTATATTCTCTCGTTCTTTCTCCATTACAGTGAATAAGTTCACGAATCTTCCACATGTGAACGTAGGTCTAATTTGACCGAACCACACAAATCCTTGTGTTCTTTGTTTATTTTCTTTATTACTTAAATTTCATATCAATGTCGATAGAAATGTTACTTTCATATACCTAATTTTTTATCACAAATCTATTAACATCCATTACAACCACATCGTAGATATGGTAATGTGCGGTAATAAAAATATGATGAAAGTAGAGTTTCATTGACTTGATAATGACCATTAAATTAAATTGCGAAATTAATTACAAACTTCATATATATCAATTATCATTCCCATAATTTATAATCGCTTACTAAAAGTTTTTTGTCCACATTTCAATGTCCTGGGGGACATCAAGAACACACACATAAATATATGTAAGAAAAAAAATTTAATTGCATTGAGAAGGTGTAATAGTGGCATTACTCCTTGCATTAGACCACTATCATCTAGGGATCAAATCTCCTGGAATTTATTTGTGAAATATCCCTTATCCTCGGCCCCACCCAACCGAGTTTTTTTTTTTAATTAACGTCCTAATATTGTTTTAAAATACAACCACTAATGTGCTGCAATCAACCATCTTGACTAGCTAATACTCCCTCCCTCCATTTTTTTTTTTTTACGGGCTCCGGTTCTATTTATATTTCACACTTTAACTATTTTTAAAACACACACACATATTCAACATATTTCTACACAAAATTTATTTTTATTATTACGTTAGTCAAGAAAAAAGTCAAACGTGTCAATTATTCTGGGATGACGAGAAAAAAATTATTCATTATATTTTGAATTTTCAATTCTTATTTTATCTTATCTAGAACTTATCATATATAAAAAAAAACGGACCCTATTCTTTTGAGTTGAAATGGACTAATATGACCTAAACTAACTATTAAATAAAAAAAAATATTGATAAATAATAATAATAATAATAATAACAATAATAATAATTAAACTAAACGAACTGGAATGAGCTAAACTGAAATGAAATAATTTAACTGAATTAAAAATATGTCCAATAAAATTATGCCTTAAGTATTTGTTTTATTGGTCAAATACGAGTAGAAGCTGAAATGTTTAAGCCTTATTCACTTCACCTTAAGAAAATAATATTAAGTAAAAATAATTTCAGTTTAGTAAAAAATAAGTTAAGTTAAGTTCAGTAAAAATAATTTCAGTTCAGTAAAATTCAGTAACTATAAAGAAGAAATATACAAGTAATAGAAAATCAGTAAAAATAATTACAGTTTAGCAAAAATAATTTCAGTTCAGTAAAATTAATTTCACTTCAGCAAAAATAATTTCAATTTAGTAAAATTAATTTCAGTTTAGCAAAAATAATTTCAGTTTAGTAAAATTAATTTCAGATCAGTAAAAATAATTTAAGTTCAGCAAAAATAATTTTAGTTCAGTAAATTTAATTTTAATTCTGCAAAAATAAGGTGAAGTGAACGGAGCCTTACTACTCGTATAAATTATCATAAACCATGTGGTCGACTTTTTGACCAAATGGCTGAGATTTCAACTTTAATTTGAAGTTTTTATTCTCATTTTTTGTGAGTGAAAATAAACTTTTACATTTTCTTTTCAACAAAATATTGGGCGAGTTTGTTTCGGTCCCGATCCGTTCACTTCACCTTATTTTTGCTTAACTGAAATTATTTTTACAGAACTGAAATTATTTTTGTTGGAATTAAATTAATTTTATTGAGCTGAAATTATTTTTACTGAACTAAAATTATTTTTGTTGAACTGAAATTATTTATACTAATTCTCTATTATATTTCTTCTTTGAAGTTACTGATTTTTTTACTGAACTGAAATTATTTTTCTGAACTGAATCTATTTTTGTTGAACTGAACTTATTTTTACTGAACTGAAATTATTTTTAGTGAGCTAAATTTATTTTTACGGAATTGAACTTATATTTGCTGAACTGAACTTATTTTTCCTGAACTGAAATTATTTTTATTGAACTGAAATTATTTTTACTGAATATTATTTTCTTAAGTTGAAGTGAGGGCCTTCAACGAAAATCCGCTCACCCAATACATAAAAAATTCTAAAAACTACTATTTTTGGTGCAGAGAGGGCCACAAGGGTTATTAACGTAGATGAGATTTGATTTTAGATCTTGAATACTACTTATCAAGACTTTAACCAATTAAAGTAGTTGATCATCTATACATCATATTCCATATTGATATTAGATTTTTTTTTTTTTTTATCAAAAGTCAGAATGATCAAAAGGCAGTAAATATAGAATATGGTCCACCAATTACGAGCAATATATTTAACTAAATATAATCCATACATTTCCTTACAAAAATATGTTGCCTACAATCTACAACTGTCCTAAATGTAATCCTTACATTTCCCTACAATTATGTAAACAACGTGCAGTTCATGCACCATTTACTCATTGACAATAAAGTGGATGTCAATCTTGACATTCTTGTTTGTCAATGCTCAAAACGGTTCAAAGAAACATGAGAAAATAAAGGCCAACAAATTAAAGTAAAGAAAAATCTACTTATAGAGGTTATAGAGTTATAGTACACAATGTATGTAGTGGACAACTTACTAAAATAATACAAGTGTTACAAACTTTTTGCACCCAATAATAAGTTGACTTCACATTGATTTTATTATGTTAAGCACTTCAAGTAATTTATTATATTAGAATGATTAGTAACCTTACGATAGATTACGTTGCACTAATTAATAATTTGTATTATCTTAGATTGATCAAATTTTAAAATTGTTGTTCGTATTCAGTATGATCTAACCGTCTTCTCTGTTTTTATATACTCCGTATATTATATCCTATGAATGGGTTTCAAAGCTAGCTAACTCAGTGCTGTTTAAATAATCAATCAAATAATTAGGCTAAGAAAACATAGCTAATTTAAGTCATATGCTGTATAGATTATTATTCATGTAGAAACTAGTCTGTTACCCGACAAAAAAAAAAAAAAAAAAAAAAAAAAATATCAAAATTAGTTATATATGCTTACAGATCCTAATTCAAGCAAACTTTTATGAAAGTGTCTGAATATTTATACCCTTAAAACTATTTATTTACTTATTTGCCTCTTTTTTTTTTGAATTCTTATGAATAGTGTGCGGACATTATTATCCTAATTATTTAATATATTTTTCTTCATTAATATTAACTGCCAACAACTAAATATCTGAAAAAGCTTTGCGGACATGACTAGCTATGACAGCCATCTTAATAATATACAAAGTTAGTGTCTGGACAATGCACAACAAAAATAATCTCAAAAGATCTTATATACTAAAATTTGATTTTATAAAGCAGTTAGAAAAAATGATCAAAATGGTACATATACAATAAAAGGGATGTTGACTCGAATGAGTTTCTTTAACTAAGTTGTATAAAGAGTCAAAATAATGCGAGTAATTTGAAACAAAGACAACAATAATGAAAAAAAAATAAAGTCTATAATTTAATGAGTACCACACCTGATTAGTCCAAGTCTAAAGTCAACATAAACCTCATGATTACATGCATTTCACTAGGTAGACATAACATAGTTGGACATCTCTCTGTTTGGCTCAAGGCTCTCTATTTTTCCTGGATTTGAAGTTAGTGAGTTGGTGATTTGATATCAAGTAATTGGAGAAAGAATGGCAACTACATTATATGGGGAAGTGGGAGTAATCACACTGGTTTATTTGGAAGGTTCTTGTGGAGGACATAAGGTCAATATATCATCTAAATGAATACCCATTAATCTTTCCATTTGTGGTGGTGAAAATTGAGTCAACTCATTCCAATAATACAAATTAAAATCCCATTATTCCCTTCATGGGAAGAATATTATGATGTCATTTTTACTTTTGTTAAGATTTTGATGAAACTATATGACTTTGTACTTATACGGACTTACAGAGTAATATATTATAATTAATGACGAAGTTGAATAATTTTTATTAGAAAGGTAAAACTCTATATGTATTAAAATCTTGTGTACAAAAAATAATACTAAAATGTCATGAAAGAGTGAGAACAATTATTATTGGATAGTTGGATACCAATAACTAAAGAGTTAAGAAAATTACATAATAAAATAAAAGATTGGAATAGGGATATTAATTTCAAGAATGAAATACTATAGCCTAGAATTTTTTGTACATAAGATTTAAAGCATTATAAAGTTTAAAAAAGCAATTTAAGGTAGAGGGCTTCTTCGAATGAGGGAGCTGAAAATTACATTTATTTAATGACAAATTTTTAGTGTCATTAATTAAAGGTAAAACTTACAAGTAGCAGATAACCAAAACCGTGGGGGAGGTAATGGCCCACCCTAGCCCCTGTGGTTCCGCCACCGACTAACCTTGGGGGAAGCCATGGCCCCTAGCCCCCCTAGTTTCGCCACTGACTATGATCAATTTATACTTTGTATTTTTTTTAACCAGAGAATTGATATATTTCTTACCCCCTATTCATCTCCAAATTGGTTTTTTAAGTCCTCATGCTAACATTGATTTATGCCAAGTTGCCAACACATCTTAGCTTTGTTCACCCTTTGAGGTTCAATATCTTATATATATATAGTACACCGTAAAGGAATCTTGTTGAACAAGAACACCTCCTCGTTTTGGTCCAAACAATAGTAAAAAGCATGTGTCAAGAAATTTCACCAACTAAATGGCATCCAAAAATGCTAACCATTTGAAAATTAAATATTATGTACCTTTTGGTATATGATGGAATCAAGAATGTGTTATTACCTAACGAAAGTTTGGCTGGCAAGGAATTCCCTATTCATTGAGGCGTATCAAAGGAGACTAATTTGAAGTACTAATAATTGCCTAATCTAACATATCAAAGTGCCTAATTTGAAGTACGAAGTACAATTTAAGGTTATTATACATATAATTTACATCTTTAATAACAGTTAATTAAGGTGATTATTCTTGTATATTGAGCTCTTATAACAATTAATTAAGCTAGCTTTGCCTGTATTATGACAAACAATAATGGATGTTGTGCTCTTTTAAATTGTTTCTACATGCAGCAATAGATCATACCGTGAATTAAAGTTTAAGAGCATTTGACCTCTTGATAAAGATCAAGAAAGAAGTGGATTGAAGTTTGTCTATCCAAAAAAATGTTCAATAAGCTAAGTGCATCAAGATAATAAAGATTATAGTCTATCTTACTTAGTTTTTATGTAATATGTGTGTTTATTAACTACAGAGAAAAATTGGTGAAGTGCTTTTTATGAATGGAGCCAAGTGTTGTGTATCAAAAACAGTTAAACTAGCATCATGACATTACCAGTTAAATAGGCTAAATAAAAGGTATGGTTACTCATTAGTTGGAGTATCTTAGCCCCTTGATACAATCTCATTAAGTCACAAAACAATTAACCCTAAGGCTACTTAAACCTAATTGTACACAGTTAGTTGAGACTAATTAAGGTTTTTCTACACATTGAAAAATTATATCTTTTTTAAAAGCTCTACTCCTTTGAAACACTACATCAATTTCACTCTTTCATTAATGCACTCCATTATAGGGTTTTCATCGTCTTTTGACTAAGCTTTGTGAGAAAGCATTACTAAAACAAAAGAAGTAAGTTTAAATTCAGTCACTATGATGATTTTAATGAACGAGTAGCATTTGCAAGTTCAAACGTGAGTACTTGTGAGTTTAAGTACGATGTTTGCATTTTATAGGCTTCACTAGCGCTTACACAATTTGATCATGTATAATAAATTAAAATGCCAAGTTCCATACACTTCAAATGGTAGTAAGTTAAAAATAATATCTTCTAGTTACATATGTCAAGTACTTTAAAGGTACTCGTATAAGCTAGAGTTGTCTTAGAATTATTTATCCATTTTATCTACAAGATTATGAGATATACAAATCATAGAAGATCAGCCTCAAAAACCAAAAATATTTTTTTAGATGGTTAGTCTAAAAGAATATGTATTATTAGAAAAGAAAGAACTTTAATTAGTTGACTAATTAATCAACATTAATTGACACACCTGTATTATGAAAAAGAGGATGTAATAAAGTGATGGATGTGTGCCCAAAAAAAAAAGAAAAAGGATGTTGAAAAAAGGGAAAATGACATACGAAGTAAATTGTGAATGGGGGAGTAATCGCCAATCAACATGCTATTACTCTATAAGTGGCAATTCGGGTCAGCAGGTCGGGTTCGGGTCAGATTTCGGGTCGATTTCGGGTTATGCTTAGAAACTATTAAAAATAGTGTAAAACTTAATATTATTACGAAATATGAAATTTGGGTCAAATCGGGTCGAATTCGGGTTGTTCGGGTTCGGTTCAGGTCGGGTTCAGGTCTCTCTCAGTAACTTCGGGTCGGGTTCGGGTCGGATTTTCGTGTCGGGTCAGGGTTTGCCAGCCCTATCTATAAGCACTTGTCTTTTCTCATCAAAGGAATGTGTAATTCATTGTTTACTGTTTTTTCCTTTTATAAGATAGTGACATTAACATTTAAAAACTCTTGCAAGTTTTGTAACTTTTTATTCCCAAGATGCCTACAAAATATATTACTTCCTAATGTATTATGGATATCACTATTAATTTTACTAATAGGAAATATGACTAATGAATTTATGGCGCTTCTTTTTTTTTTGTTGGGGTGTTTAGACTTTAGAGACTCATAAAAATGATCGATGAGAATCAATCCTAAGATCTTCCGAAATCGAGAGGAAAGTTCTAATAACCAACTGAAGTATCCCTCACTCACAATTATTTTGTCTATAAAAGTGATACGTGCACGAAATTTGACAGGTATGACCGTAGAGTTTAAAAATCTTACTACTCTGTATATATATACACACACAAGAAGTAACGCATATTACTAGGAGTGGCAATTCGGATCAGTAGGTCGGATTCGGGTCAAATTTCGGGTTATGCTTAAAAACTATCAAAAATAGTGTAAAACTTAATATTATTACGAAATATGAAACTTGGGTCAAATCGGATTGAATTTGGGTTGTTCGGGTTCGGTTTGGTTCGGGTTGGGTTCGAGTTTTTCTCAGTAACTTTAAGTCAGGTTCGGGTCGTGTTATCGGGTCGGGTTAATCTACCCCAAAAAGGACTCCCAAAAGCATTTCGTCGATTAATACGCCCTTTTTAATATTAACTTAATTAACCTTAAGTTAAACTTAATGACAAGCCCTATCAAATAGAGGTTTTTTCTTTCGACCATATTTCGATACTGTAAATTCTTTCTGGAGGACTGAAAATCGAGCCCTGGCTTTTTCCAACTGTTCAATGGCCTTTCCGCGATAAATTGGATCAGATTTTGCAGTTTTTTCTTGAGATTGCTAGCCCTACATATTACTAAGTGTTAGAATTTCAAATTATTGCTTTGCCATATTTTATAATGTATCGAAAACAAAAAATTAACTAAGAGTTGGTATTTATGTGACTTAAAAAGTTTTTTTTTTTTTTCCTTTTTTTGATGTAGAGGGAGTACAAGGGCGATAAAGACGTAGACAAAATTTGATTCCAGATCTTGAATACAATTTATTATTACATATTTGTGCAAACATCTTTTATGATATTCATCATTAATAGATCATCTTTTATAAAGATTTTATTGAGAAGCTTGAAAAATGTGCACGAGAATAACTCTTTTACCTTTCATTCAAAAAACAATATACTTTACCTTGAACACTTTCACGGATATATGCCATATAAAGTTTTCCTCTCCTTTTTTCTTTTCTTTAATTTTAACTTGAGAATCTTTACTACCATAACCATTGTATAGATTATCTTCTATTTTGTCCATGTTTAGTTCATTTTACTTTTGCTTAGTTGATATGATTTAAAATTATTTTTTCTTATTTGATTTGATATAATTGTGTAATTTGACTAAATCTTGACCTTATATATGCTAATTTATAAAGAAAAATATATTAAATGGGGTTTTATTAGATTTTTAATAATGTGTATATTATAAATGCATAGTACTACCTCTGTTCTTAAAAGTTCAACTCACTTATTATTCATCTGGTCAAAATAAAATAACTTTGACCACATATTATTATTTATACAATAGAAATAAAGTAATATGAGGGATCTTATTAGATTTCCTTTATTATAAAATTTTCAAATATCAACTTTTTATAATTTTCACTTATACATAGCCGAAAATATTCATGGTCAAAGATGTTCATTGGAGACCGCGCAAATGCAAAGTGGGTCGAACTTTCAGAAATGGAGGTAGTATGTAATTCATTTTTTTGATTATGAAATTAAAAATATTTAGCAATGAAAAAAAAGCATATATAACGATAATGTATGATTAAAAAAATAAAATTCTAATATGATTTGAGCCTATATTTTGTGACTGATTTGAAATAAGTAATACTACGGTCCTGAAAATTAGGTGAATTAAACACAACCTAAATTATATTATAATTTATTAAACTTTTATCTTTAAAAAAAAACCTTAATAGGCACAAAATATAAGATATATAGTCATATAATAAATTTTACATTTGGAGTATATATATTAATAGAGGTAGCTCTAATTTATCATGACAAAATTATAAATAAATCAACATAGCGTCCAATTAATATGACATTTTTGTAATTATATCAATAATTGAGAGTCCATATTTTATGAGAAATTGTCGAAGTATTTACAATTTAGACTCAAATTTTGTTTATCAAGGTGATAAACTTGTATTTTCTCGTATTTAACACATCTTATAAGGAGTAAACATTTATGAGAAGTTTACCAAACAGAATGTAAATTTTATGTTGGATCTTTTTTTTTTTTTTTTTTTGTTTGTTTGTTTAGAGAGCCACAAATTTTATGTTGGATCTAAACTCTATCTAAGAAATTATTAAAACCCATGTACTTGATTTTGTATAGCCCTTCTATTTATTACTAGCTACAAACTTAATTTATTTCAACTTAACCAAAATTATGTGTAGAAGATTTCCTAACGAAAATCGCAAAAACTATTAGAGCATGTTTGGTAAGAGTATTTTTAGGGTTGGAAATAGATTCAATTAAACCATTACCGTTATCAAATGTTTGGTTAGAAAGCTTGGGTAACAATTAACCTAAGGTACTGGTTTTCACCCATTTGTTACCTCTCTAAAGCTAAGGTAACAATTACCCTTACCTTCCTCAAACAATAATAAAGAGAGTTAGATTTAGGTGATTCCTTTCCATGTTTAAACCAAACAAATTAAAAATAAAGATAACGGTCAAATGATTCCTTTCCTTCTCCTTATTTATTTCTTTTTTTACACCATTTCCAATATTTATATCAAATGCGCGCTCCTTACTTCATATTATACATATATATCATATTCCAAAAGAACTCTTGAAATTGAAGTACAAAATATGCATTTATGTATGGTATCAAAACCTCAAACCACGAGTACAATTTATTGGTACTTAGATCTTGATGTATATTGAATTTCTCTATATGATGATTATTGCAAAAACTATTACCATATGACATTCATGGAAAGGTGACTTTGTACGGACTACGGACTATACAGAATTTACTACAATTGGGAAAGTGGCATTACTATAAGAAATAGTATAAAACCAAGGCAAATACGTGGGGAATAGACTATTAAGCTTATTCTTTTTAGGAAAGTAAGCTTAAAGCAAAGGTAATGATTAAGACTAATTAATTCTGAAAATGGAAAGAATTATAATAATTTAATTAAGTTATAGGAGTTAATTTAATTTAAGCTATTACCACTGATTTAATGACTAATGAGTGACATAAAAGTTGGGCCCACGGCTAAAAAAGTGTCTCCAAAATAATTAATTGGGATCTATAAAAGTTGTTAAAGAGTTATAAATGAGAATATTAAATCAAGATTAAAAAATTAAGAGGGACTAAGAATTTCTTCACTTTAATGAAACATTGGAGGGTCCTATTAAAAGCAAGTTGCACCTTAATCTTCATTATCGATGAATCAGATCAAATCCATTAATATCCTTGGGACCCACTTTATTTTATTTGATGTCAATTGCGTCAATGCATTTGCTAATTGCTATCATAATTAAGATGAAACTAATTTGGCCCTTGAAAATGAAAGTTAAAGATATTAAGCAAGTGTTATTATATTTTAATGAATGATATTGGCCCATCATTAATCATAAGTTGAGAATTTGATTAGGAGGTACAAAGAAAATAAAGCCTGGCCCAAGCCCCAAAGTTAGGCAAAAGCTTGGATCCATTACTTGATCAATTAGGGACTAAGTATTTTTCGATAAATGATACTCTCTATAAAGAATAGGGCACAAGTCGGGTCGACATAAAGCCTAATTAAAGAATAGGGCATGAGTCGGGTTGACATAAAGCCTCTTACACCTTACATGAAATATAGATGATCTGGCACGAGCCATGGGCTAAGGGTCATATATGGACAACATTATTTAAATTTGGCATATGAGCCAACAGATTTGGCCGTGTGTTCGTTCACTCATTTTTTTTATCAATTAACACAGTATCTGAATTTTTTATGGGGAATAGCTAACCAACAGGCAACAATACATAACATATGGGTTAGAATGTGCATGTGCTCGCTTATATACTAACGGCATGACCAATGCCTAGGCTTAATGTTATCTTGCTTAATGTTAAGATTGCAAGCCCAAATCCTGGTGGTCTAATAGCTTACGGTAGTCCGGTACGGTGGTTTCGATTTTGAGCTCTATGCAACAAATACTATCACCATTTGTCATAAGGGTTTTGTTTAGCAATTGGTTGCTGGTTGTTGGTTATCGGTTGTTTTTCTTAGCTGGTGCAAGCAGCTGTTGTATTGGCTTTATATATGTTGATTGATTGTTCGCTTTTAATAAATATGTTTGGTAAAGTTGGTCATATATTGCTGGTTGTTTCATACAAAAATGACCTTTAGGGGCATTGATATACTCCCTCTATTTTTAAAAATGTATTACTTTGACCGAAACATTTGCCGAGATGTAACTTTGACCATTAATTTCTTTAATTGTCTATTAGTAAAAATTGCAATAAAATTAAATTATGAAAATAGACATTGTGACTAATCTAATGATATACTCCGTTTATATAATAACATTTATTTATTTTATAATAGTAAAAAAAGTCAAGTCAAATATGGTATGTGAATAGTACAAAAGTCAATGATATATTTAAAAAAAACGGAAGGAGTATTTTTTTAACTTTGCAATAGTACAACAACAACAACAATAAAAATAATAATATAACTAATACAGAGTAAATAATAATTAAATAATTAATAACCAATGTAATTAATCATTAATAATTAATAATGTATGTAATTAATATTACTGAAAAGATTATTTAATCTTCTTAAATTATTAATTAATTAATAATGGATCTTGCTAAGGAGCACCCCTGCATTAGATAACTAACTAATTATTACTTAAACATTATTAAGTTTGGAATGCATGACAAATCACGTGTCGATCGGTGTAATTAATGTTCATTTTCTTTATTATTGCAACATTTAGTTATCTTATCTGACGCCCAGGGAGTGCTCGTTGCTTTTGACATTAATAACTAATAATTACTAATTATTTATTACTCCAAACTAATTAATATTAAATTACTAATTATTAATTATCAATTATTAATTATTAGTGAAAAGTACCCCCCTGGCGAGGGCATTTCTGCTTTACTCTGCTCTAAGGGTATAGCAGCCGGCGTTCGAAACAAGTTTCTCACAAGTCGTAGCTTCGCTACTCCGCCGTGGCTGTGCTCCCCCCGTGGGTTGGGGGTCGCGTCCTTCGAAAATCCGAATTCGAGGTTGGGGCGAATTCGGTTTTCTCAGTTGCCTTGTCGCGCAATAAATTGTATTGAACTGTCCCTTTTTTCCTGTTTTTTAAGGAAAATAAGGGACTGCCCGCTACTATAAGGATAGGAAAGTAACTTTAAAGCCAAAAGCCAATACTAAAATGCTAGTAAGGCTAGCGAGCTTTTTATTTTTGGTGAAAAATCCGGCTTTTTAACTAACAAAAAAGTCATTTACCAAATACTTTTTTTAGTTGTTGGATTAAGATAAAAAAACCAAAAGCTAATGAATTCGCATCCAAAAGCCATTTTCCAAACAATTGCAAGCCAATATATTTATTGCTATTTGGGCCTAGTCCATGTCCTAATCCCAATGTAGCTCTAATGACGAAAATACCCCTTCATAATCCAATTCATTATCCTTAATCATTCGTTAATAACTCTAAATACAGATTTACCCCTAATCAGTCTAGAAGTGCAATTTTGCCACATGAAAGTACATCTATAAATAGCAAGCCAATGATTATTAATGGGTAACTTTTTTTAGTAGTTTTTCTAATCTCTCACACTCGCTCTCTCTACTTTCTTACTCTAAAAAGTACTTTACTGACTTGAGCATTGGAGGTGCGTTCCCGGATGAACCTCTAGGATAGCTTACCTTTTTTCTCTTGCAGGCACTCATCTCGAACACCCTTGCAAAACGGACTTCAAGTACATTTGGACATTTGACATCTTGCTTACCTGAAATACCTTAACTTGTCAAGGAGAGAACTTCTGTTTCTAGAAACAATTGCGTTAGAGCTTAGAGGAGTGCATAAGATTTTTGGTAGTGAGACTTTTTTATTAGAGCCATCAAATTCAATGAAAAGATAATTTAATTTCATAATGAAATCAAATCTGCTTTAAAAAGTAAATGGGGTAATAAAGTTTAATTGATTTAGATAAAGAACTTTCCATGAACATGTACTACATACCACTTTAAGTTGGCAAATGAAATTGTAAAGATGTGCTTAACCGGGGGTACATAATGAGTAGCTAAAGAATCCATAAGATTTTTTTAATAGGTTTAATTTTAAAATTATACGGAGTAATTTTTTTGGAAGAATAATTCGTTAGTAATATTTTTGATCTTGTCAGTATTAAATATTGTCTTGATAAATCATCGCCTTTTATTTACTTTTGAATAAAGATTAAGGAACAAAGTAGAGCGACCATAATTAATAAAGATAAAAAATCATAAAAGTATAAAACTATATGAAGACTCTATAATCTATATTGCTTGACTTTGCAAGCTTTTAGGAGACCACTACTTTTATAATAGAAGTAAAGTATAAATAGGGTATGCATCTACTTTATAATATGAACATGGGCATGGTACTTACTTAAATTTAATCCAATAGTTTTCACTTTGTCAAAGTCCCTTTTGTTAAGACCTCCCATCAACTTAGATATCCCAAATCGATCGATGATCGTCGTGATACATGCATCGACATGGGGAGAAAATTTAACTTGTTGAGTTGGATATATCAATATTTGTGGCCATTCTTTGCTTCTTTGAAACTTTCTCTATGAGTGTTTGTTTATGTGCCGTCATTTTCTTTAAATTGAGAACTTGTCTTACTATCTAAAAGACAAGTCGGATGCTTTTCTATTGTGTTCATAATCACACATAATAAGACTCTTTACATTTTCACACTAATTTGATCGCCTAACTTCACATTACATTGCTTAGAAAAGTAGCTTTTGGAGCAATCTTGCATTGATAGACGTGTCCTACATTGGCTGACATGAGTTTATTTCACTTTGAGATTATGTTTAAGAAATTTAAATTTTTAAAACTCAGTTTCAAGACCTTGTGCGGTAAAGAGAGTTTTGACTAAAAATGAGATGATTTGATCAAATTTGAGGGTTGACTATATATAAAAGTATTATTAATGTTGATTGGTAAAAGAGCTTTTTCGAAGTGTTGATAAAGAAATTTAAGCTAAATGACAATTTTGACCTAAAATTACTATACTTTACATCCACATCTACTCAAATACCAATGTCCTTATTTGTCATTCTACATGCTCAATTAACAAAACAACTACAAATTAGTTATCACCTGATTTTATTAAACAATTTTTGTAAAATGGCTAATACAATCATTTACTCAAAACGTCTAATAATGCAACCAAATAGTCAGGTTGGCTAACGCAACTAGCCTTATTAATTGGTATCCGCTAATTACAAAATAAAGTCTAAAGCTAGGAGCCAATTTTTACAATGATTCTCGCACAAGGCACATTTTTATTTTGATTATCAAATCGCACAAGAACCATCTAAGATCGATCTTGTGAAGTGTGATAACATCATAACACTCATAGAGAAAGTTTGATAGTAAGACAACTTCTAATAAAAAAACTTGATGAATATACTTGTGAGTCTCTGAAGCTTGGAACATCAACAAATTAAGAAGAGCAACTTCACTATTGACTTTGATTAGAAAAAAAATCTTTTGTTGCGGTTTATTTTTATACACCCTCCGTTTCGTAATAATCACAACACTTTTATACATCCGTTTCATAATAGTTGCAGCACTTCTTATTTTAGTAAGAATCCACAACTAGTATATAATTTCTCTCTCCCACTTACCCCACTTGCATAAATATTTAATTATTTCTCTCTCTTACAAATCTCACTTATACTGCTTTTTTATTATTTTTCTTTCCTACTAAAAATAAAATATATTCCCAACTATACTTTATATTATAAAATTCACCCTATGATTTCTACCCTATAAATTTCCTAAAACTTTGTGTAAGGCATAAAGTTGCGATTAATACGAAACGGAGGGAGTAGGTAATTAGTTTTTCGGTTCTTTTTTTATTTACACATTTTGACACCATTTATAAATTCTACTTTGACTATTATTATTATTATTATTATTATTATTATTATTATTATATACTCCATATATTATAATATAGTACTCCCTTCGTCCCATAATATTTGACACAGTTACCATTTTCGTCCATGCCAAAATGTTGCCAAATATGGAATGGAACCACTAATAAAAAAATTATTTTCCTAAACTCTCTTTGGGACCACAAACCCAATTAAATCCTACATTTTCTCTCTCCTCACTATCCCCACCTCCCCCACTTTTTGTTTTCTTACTATATAAAAATACAAAGTAGAATCCTTTATATAATTGTAGACACCTGGTTGTATCTCCCCAAAAACCAAACCCAGTGATAAATACCTTTCACGTCTTTGATTATCGAGTTAAGTGAAGAGTTAAAGAGTCTCGTGAACTTCTTTTAACCTTGACCATTTCTAACCTTTCCTAAAATGTTGTAAGCCAAAATCATTCATTTAGTGTCCTTAAACCCAAAATAATTCATTTCGTGTCTTCCAAAAATCATTCATTTCGTGTCCGATTTATAAAAACGTCCAATCCAGTTTATTTTGGTCGATAATCTGGGTCCAATTATTGTGTAGTTGGATGGGGCTTGAAAATTGAAAAGACCTTTCCAACGATATATTATAAGCCCAAATCCGAGTTATAACGAGGAAGTTATGGCCAAAATACTAAACTGGGCCCAAACCGAGCCTTATCTGCGGACACAATGATCATGTGGAGGGTCCATTAATCTTAACTCTATTTCTAAAACCATTAGGATATATCATAAGTTTCTAGAATTATCTAGAAGGTTGTTTTGAGTCCTAAATCCATTAGGATTAATTATTAGCTTCTATAATCTTCTAGAAGCTTCTAATTTATCCTCTTTTTGAAAAGATAAAGACTAAAATTTTTACTTTGGATAAAATACTTTTTTTTAATAGATTTAATTCTAATAAAATAAGGATAAGTACGGATATTCGACTAACCCAATTTGATTGGAAGTTGGATTCTGTACGAACCTTACCTTCTAAAAAACATCGCGCAGCGTTGGAAATATCACACAGCGATGCTTATATCGTGCAGTGCGGCAGCGATATAAGCATTGCGACGTGATGAAACTATCGCTACGCGATGAAAAGCGTTTTACTCCGAGTCGGATTCTGACTCTTTTTCTGATCTTTTCTCTTGTTTTTCCCTATAAATAAGGTCTTTTTACACTGTTTTCAATCATCAACAAGCTTGGTCACCAACAATCATCATCTAATCTCCCTCTCTAAGGTATAAGCTTCTCTCTCTCCTTCTTAGCCTTAGCCTAAACACATCACACTATACGTCCTTTGTGAGACTTGAATACTCCAAACCCTTCTCGTAGTTGCCTTCGACCTCGACGTGAAAGGTTGATAATTCTGAGGGTTTGGTCCCAAATCCATATTTCAGTTATTATTAATATTATTGTTTCTTTTTATATATTTCTTGAAGTTACTAACGTGTGTATTGTTTTGATAGAAAGAAATACGAGGCATCAAAGTGAGTAAATCTAATATCTTTATTCCTTGCTTTTGATATAGAAATCATGCTTGGAATATTATTTTAATTCCTAGTATCATGTTAGGATATTGATCATGCTTCCCAGTATGATGTTAGGGTGTTCTTTTACTATTTCTAATATCATGTTTAGGCTAAAGCTTTGATTTTTATTATTTAGTGACATGCTAGGGTTTGTTATTAATCCGTTTAGTATCATGTCTAGGATCTTGCTAATTACGTTATTGATGATATTATGATGATTTGATTATTATCATGATTGTTGTGTCATTAATTATTATGTTGCTTGATTGTTCATGATTTATTGTTATTGCTTGATCACGCTTTTTCTGCAGGTTTAAAGGGAATTTGTACTTGAAATCACGACTAATAAGATAATTAATAATTTGATTTTAGGCTTAATATGATTTTAATTCAAGTGATCGCCAATAGTAGATTATTTGTGCATTAATAATCAACCAACGTAGATTAAGCAAGTTTAGGGCTAACTTATTGGATGTATGTTGATCGGAAAGCGCACATGAATATCATAAGAATAAAGTAGAGGTCTATATAGGGCGGGTTCAATCTCTTTTAGGTTGGATTCGTATCATCATCCCTAATATCCACTCATGGTTCTGGACCACTATGGAGTTAGCAATCTCCGTGATCGTGAATGGGGTGTAACCTTCACACCCATGAACGGTTTACAAGTTCTTAAAACTTGTTGGCGACTCTTTTGCTCTAGCTTCTTTCCCTTTGGACGCCACCATGCTTAAATGCATGATTACAGTGGGACTCAAAGTTGAGTATTGAAATATTCCCCACAATAATAACCAAATGTTTTAAAGGGATCCACTTGTAATTTTCTTAAATTACGTGTCCACTCCAACGTCCCAAGTATTATGGGACGGAGGGAGTAGTAAATGTATATAATTTTATCAAAAAGTAATAACTGTAAAAATTAAAAAATTAAAAAAAAATTTAAATAATTTAAAAAAATACAGATCTGATCAGACCAGACTAGATTAGACAGATTTAAATCAGACTAGAAAATACTGATTAGATCAGAAATATTCACCAGATCAAACCAGACCAGGTCTTACAATATTCAGATCAGATTACCTTATTTCAGGTGAAGAGAACAAGTCTTTATTGTTACGTATGTAAAAATCATTTGTTGATTACTCTATAATTAATTAATAACATGTGCGTAGACTTGTGAAGGTATCTGAGGGATTTAGGGAGTATGCACATAGTGGCGGATGCAGGGGGTACACAGAGGTACAGATGTACCCCCATTCCAAAAAAAAAAAAAAAAAAAAAAACTGAAAAGAAAAGAGACTAATAGATGGTCTCTTAGGTACTGTTATGTACTAAGTAGTTAGCCAAGGCAACGAATTAGCCCGCCTTTTTTGTGTTAAATTCAAAGAGACTGCCTATTTAAAAAAAAAAAAAAAAGTCTATTAACCTCTTAGGTGATATTTTTAATTTTTCCATGCCAGTTAGTACTTTTCGATCAAAGAAACCTGCTGTTACAAATAATTGGTCTCGTAGATAATCTCTTCTTTTACCCACAAACATATTTAGTTACTCAATTATAAAACTTATTGTCGGAGGATGGGGTGTATCGTATACACAAATATTAATACAAAGTTAAATGATTCATTAACTCAAAATTTAGTTTCGAAAAAATTATTGCAATCCACATATTATTATGTAATTTTTATTTATTTATTTATTTATTTATTTTACTTTTTTTTTTATCAAACTTCATTTCGTACCTCCATTTCTCAAATCCTGGATCCGCCACTGTATGTGTTTCAATTCGGGGTTTTCTGATGTGTCCTGCGAGAGAGTTACGTCATCAAGACTGGATCCTCGACGCCTGTACCTGCAAGCAAACGGAAGCTTCGGTTGTTCGGAGTTCCGCCTCCAACACTGAAGTTAGTACCGGGTGGAGTGTAATAAATTGGGAAAAGTAAATATAGAAGATCTTCTCGGATCCCGAGATCTGGTGAATCACTATTGAGAGTGATTGCTGCAATAAATATGAGTGATGTAAGAAATGAATGTATCCCTCCCAAGGTAATAAATTCCCCTATTTATAGGGCATGGGAGTTAGTGCCCTTATCCTAGGTACCTATGTAATTGGGTTGCACTGTTTTTTACGGCACCTCGGGATTTGGGCCATTGAAGGCCGCCATTTCCCTAATGATAGGGGATGCCACGTGTTAGTTGCTAGTTGGTCCCATTAGGACAACTCTTGGGTTGACACGTGTCTTCTGATTTGTCTTCGTAGTTAGGGTATTTTTACCTTAATCAGTATGCACATTTAAGAAAAGTGTAGATACTTGAGATTAAATTTCATGTTTCAATTTCAATTTATTTTGAGATTGAACATAGTAAAATAACAAATTGAAAGATTTCGTTGAAATTGTTTGTTTGGATTGTTTAATCAATTATATATGCTTCTAACAAGCACGCAGGTTTATACTTCCTCTGTCCCACAGTACAGTTTCTATTTTCCTATTTTGGAGACCCAAAATGTTGTTCATGTTTCTATTTTTGGATAGTATGTAAAGACCATTATACCCTCATTTTTTTAATTTTATTCATTGAACTTCTTAATTTACCCTTAACTTATCCACTTGCATTGTACTTTTTTCCACTTTCTCTCTTTAATTTTTGTTTATAATTGTACTTTTCACTTTTTTCTCCTTAAATTATCCACTTGCCTTGTACTTTTGTTTAACTTTTGTCTAACTTTTTTCCACTTTTAATGTATTTCTCCCACTTCTCCTCCCATTTCTTAAATACCGTGAAAAAAACACAATAGGAACTATATTATGAGACGGAAGGAGTATATAAAATAGATGAATTTTTGAAACTTATCGCGTGTTCAGTTATATTTTATACTACGTATTTGTTACATCTTGCATTTGTATTTACTTAGCAATTTTCTAATTTATATTTTGCCTCTATTCTTTACATCTTAATTTTACTTATTTTAGATTTCATAAGATTAGATAGATTAAATAAGATATGATAATGGCTAATAAGTTCAAGTAACATAATATAAGGGTTAATTATATTAGCATTGATAAGTTTATAGCTAGCAACACAAGAAAATATTAAGATAATGTCCTAGACTATTAACATAGACTTTCTAATTTATAGTATTAATACTATTAAAGACCACAAAGTACAATTGGTAATAACTCTTAAGTGCTTTTACAATTATATTTTATAAATTAAAGTATCAACTGGCCCTAAATTTATATTTTATAAATTAAATTAAAGTATCAACCGATCTTATAGTTATTTAATGTAGGCTTCACCCCTGAATATGTACTCTATTAATTCTATCCGAGTTGACTCTTACGTTATTAATTCCTAAAGTTGGTCTGGCCCGAAATTGGGTGGTTTTGGGTAGAATTTTCCGGTCCAAAAATTGGGCCGAACCCTTTTTTTTTTTTACCGCGTACTTGGGCATGCGTTATTATGTATTTTTAGTTAATTTTTTTTTGCCCGGCTAGACAAACAGTGGCGGACTTGGGCTTAGACCTGGTGGGTCAAGTGACTCACCAGGCCCAAAAAAAAAATTTTAAGTTATTTAAAAAAAAAAAAAAAAATAAAATAAATTAAAATCAGTTACAGGAGACTTCAAGGCTTTCAAGCCCTAGCCTCTTCGTGCTCTGGCTTCTCCTTCTCCGCCTAATCGCCTCCATTCTTCTCTTCGTGAATCGTGACTTCTCCTTCTCCGCCTAATCGCCTCCATTCTTCTCTTCGTGAATCGTGAGTCGTGACTTCGCCTTCTCCGCCTAATCGCCTCCATTGTTAATCGCCTCATCTCCATTCTTCTGACTTCTGTTCGTGACTTCGCGTGACTTCGCCTCTTCGCTCATCTCCATTCTTCTCTTCGTGACTTCGCCTCTTCGCTTCGCCAGGCAGCCACCGTTCTCTTCGCCTAATCGCCTGGTAGTCGGACGTCGGTGACTCGGTGGTCGTGACTCGTGGACTCCGTCCTCTTCGTGAAATCACTACTCGAAACGTCGGTGCTAGTAAGTTGATTTCTAATTTTTATTTTTAATTTCTAATCTTCAAATTAATTCAGTCTAATTTGTTAATTTTATTAAACTTTGGTTTAAACTTTGGTAATTTGGTTGATTTGTTATTTTACTGTTGGGCGTTGGCTGTGCTGCTGATTGCTGAATGCTGAATTGGCGAATTGCTTAAAGTCGAGTGATCTACTTACTCCTATTTTGAATATCTTTCAGTGGCTTAGCTGCTTTTATTCTTTCCTATTCATTATGCTGTCTTTTATTGCATCGGCCCGTTCATAATCGAGCTATTAAAGACTATTGATCTTTGTTATTGTTGTAACAACTGATTTGCTAAGCTGGATGATGAAATGTGGTTGTCTGATGTGGTTATTGCTGTGATTACACTCCTGCAGTCCTGCTCCTGTGATCAGGAGAAACCCTGTTGCCTGTTTCTATCTACAATCTACTTGCTCATATTTGTATTTTATGCTTTGAGGATGTCACTGCAGAACTCAGTGGGTATCATCTTATCAAATGATCATAAATTATCAATTTATCAGCCTTCTTGGTTAGATCTTGCTATTATCTGGTATCCACATTTTTGTACGAGATTTCTCTTATTCGAGCCAATTTAAGCTGCCATAAATCATGCTATTCATTTTAGAGATAAAGGGGAAGAGAGTTTAATGTTTACTATCTAGATTCCCCAACCAATTTAGCTTCAGGATAGCTAGAATATCACTGGTAATATGTTTGTGGATGGTGACCTTAAGTATGTAGGTTTTTAAGTAAAGTCTTGATTCATGTTTGCACTTTTTACATCATATTTTATCATATATACTGTAAATTGGTCTTTTCTCAGAACAGTTATTACAGCTATCCACAAACCTTAGAGTTAACTTTTTTGTCTTGTGTTGCTCAACTGGAAGTTTTGTTTTGCTAGGCATTGAAGCAAGAGGTTTTATCTTTGGTCCCCCTATTGCCTTGGCTATCGGAGCAAAGTTTGTGCCATTGAGAAAGCCAAGAAAGTTGCCCGGTACTTACTCCCAAGCAAGGTAGGTAATCAACTAATCATCAATTGATTTTTTTTATGAAATCTGTTTTGTGTAATTGTGTTTTGTGTAATTGTGTTTTGTGTAATTGAAATCTCTTGAACTTATTAGTTATTACTTATGTGAAATCTGTTTTGTGTAATTGTGTTTTGTGTAATTGTGTTTTGTGTAATTGAAATCTCTTAAACTTATTAGTTATTACTTATGTGAAATCTGTTTTGTGTAATTGTGTTTTGTGTAATATGTTTATGTGATTATGTCATTATGTGAAATTGATTGATTTAGACCATTTAGTTGAATATTTATTCAAATAATTTTTCTGGGGAATATTGCTTGATTTAGTTCAATATTTATTCAAATTTCAGAATGAAGAGAAAACATACTCCAAATGAAATGCAAAACATTACTAGCTTCTTTGCTAAAAAAAATCCTACTCCAACTTCTCTTCCACATCCAACACAAAATGAACAAACTATAACTCCACCTCAACAAAGTGAGCAACTTTCATCTCCATCTCATTATTCAACTCAAAATTCCCCTCAAAATGAACAAGGCCAATGTTCTCCTAATGCCCCAATCTTTGGAGAAAGATTAAGTGAACATGAATTTGCTAATCTTCCACAAGATCCAGGAAAGAGGAGAAAAATGAGTCAATTTCATAAAGATGATAGAGATTTAGTGAGAAGAATTTACATTCAAAGAAAGCCTTGTCAGCCCAAAGACTTTACATTTCCTCAAACTTCTATTTTTGGCAAAAATCGTCGCTTTTGTGCTAAGTGGTTTGATACTTGGACTTGGCTTGAGTATAGTGTGGAAAAGGATGCTGCCTATTGTTTCCCTTGTTATCTATTCAAGGATGAAAATGCCTTTGGAGGTGATGCTTTTGTTAGTGATGGTTTCAAATCAT
The DNA here is from genome assembly GCF_001683475.1 of Chenopodium quinoa. NCBI lineage: Eukaryota > Viridiplantae > Streptophyta > Magnoliopsida > Caryophyllales > Amaranthaceae > Chenopodium > Chenopodium quinoa. Next base: position 319,785 of record NW_018745368.1, read on the forward strand.
GGAATCGATCGGATTTAATAAGAAAACATGTCGGTAAACACTTGAGTGCACATAATAATGCTGTTTTAGCTATGGATTTGTTCAAGAAACAAAATTCAAGCATCACACAAGCCTTAACAAAACAAACCGCTGAGAGTACAAATGCATATAGGACGCGACTTGAAGCTTCAATTGAATCTATCCAATGGCTTTTACTCCAAGGGTTGCCTTTCCGTGGTCATGATGAAAAAGAAAGTTCCTTAAGAAGAGGTAACTTTCTTTCACTTTTATCCCTTATTTCCAAAGGTAATCCTGAATATTCTAAAGTTGTTTTCAAAAATGCTCCTAGTAATTGTCAACTTACTTCTCCTAAAGTCCAAAAAGATATCATAAATGCATGTGCAAAAGAGACCACTAAAGCAATGCTTGAAGATATTGATGGTGGTTTATTTTCTATCCTTGCTGATGAGTCCGCTGATGTTTCTGACAAGGAACAATTGGCTCTTTGTTTGAGATATGTTAATAGAAAGGGAGAAGTGTGTGAGCGTTTACTTGGTATTGTGCATGTTGTAAACACTGCTTCTTTGACTCTCAAAACTGCTATTGAATCCTTATTAATGGAGCATTCTTTGTCTTTCTCTCAAGTACGGGGTCAGGGTTATGATGGGGCAAGTAATATGCAAGGTTCTATTAATGGCCTTAGGACTCTTATAGAGAATGAGTGTAAAGAAACTTATTTTGTCCACTGCTTTGCTCACCAACTTCAATTAACTCAAGTTGCACTTGCTAAAAAGAATTCAGATTGTGCTTGGTTATTTGTTGATGTACTTGCACCTCTCTTGAATTTTGTGGGGGGTTCACCAAAAAGGAAAGAGTTTCTTCGTGAAAATCAAGCTCAAAGAGTGGTGGATGCATTGTCTCTAGGTGAACTTGAAACGGGTTCAGGTTTAAATCAAGAACGTGGATTAGGTAGACCTTGTGATACTCGTTGGGGATCTCACTTCAAGACAATCTTGAATGTACTTGATTTATTCCCTGTAATCCTTGGTTCTCTTGAGGATATTGCAAAAGTATCTGATACAATAGATTCTAATAGAGCTCAAACACTTACAAATCTTCTGATGTCCTTTATTTTGTGTTCGTGTTACACTTGATGGTTAGTATATTTGCGATAACAAATGCTTTGAATGTGGCCTTACAAAAGCACGATCAAGACATTGTGAATGCAATGGCCATGGTTAATGTAACCAAGACTAATTTGCAAAAAATGAGAGATGAAGGATGGGATTCTCATATGGAAAAGGTAATTTCTTTTATTGGTGACTATGACATTGCAGTTCCAGATATGGAGGCTAAATATGTTGTTCCCGGGAGGAGGTTGTTTAGAGGTAAATGCCCACAAGTGTCCAATCTACATCATTTTCGAGTTGAAGTTTTTTTTGGTGTCATTGATCTTCAATTGCAAGAACTTGAAAATCGATTTCCCGAAATAACTAAAGAACTACTTGTGTGTATGTCTTGTTTGAGTCCTGTGGATCGTTTTTCTAAGTTTGATAAGGAAAAATTGATTAAGCTTGCAAAATTCTATCCTAATGAATTTCCAAGTTCAGAATTGATAGTCTTTGGTCATACACTTGATAGTTACATTTGTTCTGTTAGAGGAGATGAAAGGTTTTGGAATTTGAAGGGTCTTAGTGATCTTTCAATCAAATTGGTTGAAACGGGATTGTCTGAAACTCATGATAGGGTCTATTTACTTTTGAAATTGGTGTTGCTTCTTCCTGTCGCAACGGCAAGTGTGGAAAGAGTATTTTCTGGCATGAAGCAAGTGAAAGACAAACTACGAAATAGCATGGGAGATCAAATGTTGAATGATTGTTTAATTACTTATTTGGAGAATGATTTGTTTTTGAATGTTAGCATGGAAGATATCATGAATCGATATCAAAACATGAAAACTCGTCGAGAACTATTTTAATAAGTTTGCATTACTATTTAGTTGTCTTTTGTAGTATTATATGAACATTTGGTTGTATTTTGTACTGTTTGAATATTTGGATGTATTTTTTAGTACTATTATTTGGTTGTTTGGTAAAAAATTTTTTTTTACATATTTGATTATCGATTGTGACTCACCAGTCGGAAAATTCTGGGTCCGCCACTGTAGACAAACGGGCTGTTTTTGGCCCGGCCCGGACCAAACCCAGCCTGACCGCTTTTTGATCAGGTCTATTAATTCCCCTTGTCTACCAAAAAAAAAATAAAAAAATTACTGAGTACGTGCGAAAGCAAAGCGGATGATGAGATAGAAAACAAGAGAGAGAATTTTTAAAAATGAAATGAAATGACTAGTCGTAGACAAGGCATCAAAGAATTGGCATGTGTGGTGACCCTTGATCTGACCTTTCATGGGTCACCCATTCTTCTCATTTTTATGTTTTTTTTTACCCTACGTACCTTTTTTTCGTTTTCATTCAACCATGCAGTTTGCCTACTCTTATTTGCTTCACCATCATCAACAATTTATGACAGTTGGATCTGTTTCTGATCTTCTGCTTATTTTTAGTTGTTGTTTAATTAAGTACCGTGCATGGCCCCTCCAACACCAACGTGTCAATTTCACACACGTGTCCTTTAACATGATTGGGCGTATTTTTTTGTTTTTTAAGAAGGCGTTATTTAATTACTAGATTACCCCTACTAATTTTATTGTTTGATTCGCTTTGAAATTCATCCATTGTCTAAATAATTTTAGTTAAGTAAAAATTAAATCCTGTAAAAGAAAATGCACCTGTAGTACGAGCTAATTCTCATTATTCTCATATACTCAGACTCTATATATTGAATACTGAGCACCACTTTGAATACTGTACTCTCAAAGTCTCGAGTAAAACTGTATGCACTTTATCCGATCCCTAATTAAAAATATTATAACCGCCTGAGATTAAAGGATAGCTTATGTGATTAGAGCTTTCCTCCAATTCAGGAGATCTTGAGACAATTGATTTTCATAACCTATCCTTGTGGCTTTTTAAATAAATAAATTAATTAAAAAAAAACTCATTGACGACAACCCATAGAGGCAACAAAACAAATTGACAACAAATTCTTGTAAGTGATAAGAGTAACGATAGGAAATTAGGAATGTTGGATTGTGACCATATTTTGTACTAGAAATCAGAAAAATAATGGAATGGTAATGATAGTAATGAAAAACAAAACAGGATAAACTACAAAAGTAAGCAAATACTATAAGGCTGAACAAGTAAAGTAACCTCAGAAAAAAAAAATGAATGAAACAAAAAAAAAAAAAAAAATTTAAAAATGGTTGAGAGTGAGACTAAGCATTAAGACTGGGACTGCAACTGAAACTGCTGCCCTATTTATGTTGTCTTTTTATTTGTATGTCGTCTGAATTTATCTGGGAGGGTAACGTGAGTAGGAGCTGCTTGTTAAATTTTTGGAAATGGGCACTGATTTCCACGTGCCGTATCATCACTGACACTTTGCCATTGCTCCCTTCCATATAGGACCTTTCTTTCTGCTTTTTATTTATTTATTCTATTTACCATAATCTAATTCATAATCTCTTTGCTCCTCGCTACTTTAGGCGTACTGTTCTTTAGAGTTGTTCTGATGAAATCTGTTTTGTTTTGTTTTATTTTGCTGAAATCTGCTCTGTTTTACCGAGTTCTGCTTTGTTTTGTTGAAATTTGATGTGCTTGTCCAAAAGCTTAAGAGAACAGAGCCAACTCTTCTTTACTCTACGCTGCTCAAAAGCTCAAAAGATTAGGGTCTTATTATTTACTCAGTACCTTGGTCTAGACTCTAGAGATGGTGAATGAACGAATCCTTATGAATTTATTTTTAACAAACTTTGAAGGACAACACCCTAAGAAAGGCAAGTTTACAAGAATTAGGACAAATTTAACTAAATTTTTTATAGGGAGTATAAAACTAATCCGATAGAAATTCAGAGATATTAAGGATAAAATTTGTAAGGCTCCAATAACAAGTTTTAATTGAGAAACCATTATCATTGTTACTTCATATTTTATTATTGTTGCTATTGTTGGGAAGATTTCATACAATTATGAAGTACTAGTATAAGATTAAAATAATGTAGGTAAGGTAAAGTTCTGAAATATCCTATACAATCAATAACGAATGACGTTACTGAAAGTATTCCTTTTGCATGGATTTTTTTGGGCCTCTTTAACTTGATGATCAGATCTTTAGCATGGAACTATTATGTGACTGAATCTTCTTTAAAATTAGCATCCACCTTAACGTTACATTTTTGTCTATCTACCTATCTATCTATGACTAGGGTCTAGGGTAACCATGAGTTCATCAATGAAGATTTATAGTCTTAAAAATCCGGCTAGACCTCACAGTCCACACTAATTGAATGAACCAAATTTGATATTAGTTGAAATAACCTTGATCATAGATTTGTTATTAATTAGGAAAAAACAAATACTTTGTACAAACCTTCTCGATTTTTAGCAGTTTGGTTCAACTTATTTTTTTTTACCTTATTTTATTCAAACTTTAATTATCTATATTAAGTTTTCTTTGTATCATAACTTACATGTGAGCGTATTATCAAAACTTAATTTTGGTTGAATTTGCCTGAGCTTACTTTGCATAAAATCAGGCATGTCAATGTTTTATAATTAAATTGAAACAATCAGGCTTCATAATCGATAAAGCAAGTGCTTGTAAGTTGTAACCGACACATTTTACTCATTATGTAGATCTTATTTAAAATCTAAGAATAAAATCCTTATCTAGGGTGGATCTTGGTTATGGCGGGTAGAGGCTTGGGCTTCCTAAGTTTTTTCTTAGTTGTTGGTTATAAGTATTATGATATCTATTAACTATTGCTGGTTAATTATTGATATATTTGAACAAAAGGTTGGAGGATCAAATTTTAGTCCCCCTAATTATTTAGCCCAAGATCCGCCACTGTTCTTATCATACTAAAGTTCTTCATATCCACAATTTTTTGATCTAATTGATAAGAATTAAACAATAATGCACATTTGTATCAACTGGTTGGTAAAAACAATAAATACTGAGTATATGCATTGATGCATGCATGATTTTTTTTTTTTTGGACAATCCATGAAACAATTAATAAAAGCTTTAGAAATATAGATAGAATATCCTGTGTTTAGTGAATTGCGAGAGGTAGGAACCGGGAGTCAAAGATATGTGTAGTATGTAATTGTATATACTAGCAGTAGTAGGCCATGGTCCATGTACTGCCAATAAAACTCCTCTGTACCACAATTAATTCAAAGTGCAGTTGGCAACAGAAAAATTTATGAATCAGAATTGTGATGGGAGCATTGGTAGGAAATGAGAAGCAGCCAATTAATTTAAACCTCTTTTCTATTTTATTTTTTCTTTAATTGATTTCAACTATACTATTTACATACATACTTATTCGAGCAATTTTAGAGCGCGAGACCACTTTAAAAATAAAAATGCGTTATTTAAAATCAACTTCATTCGAGTGATCTAAGACAACAAACGAATTAATAAGTACAAACATAAGTACTTCCTATCTTTGGTTTTGTGACAAAAATAGAAAGTAAGTAGAATAGATGAATTTGTTTGCCTCCGAACGATCTAAGACAACAAACGAATTAATACGTACAAACATAAGTACTTTCTATTTTTGGTTTTGTGACAAAAATAGAAAGTAAGTAGAATAGATGCCTAAGGATAAGAGGAGTTATGCATAGAAATTTTAAACAACTTTATTTTGCATACATCCTCAATCTTCCTGAAATTTTTTAGCTACTTACTATATTAGATCAACCTAATACGACAACCACTATGTCTGTGAAGATTTTATAAACATTTTAGAAAACGTAAGAAGTATTTAAGAATACGGTTCAATATAAATTTTGCTTAAATTTATTATCTTGTTTAAATTTACCACATTTTTAAAATGTGGTTCAATTAGACTTTTTAATAAAATTTTTTAATCATTAATATCTTTAAATAATATTATAATAGTTAATTAGTATAGAGTAATTTAGTACCAGTAAATAAGTTAGATTTGTAGGAGAAAAAAAAACTACATACGGAATATATAATTGAAAATGAAAACTTTTGGTTTAATAAATGGTGTGAAAATTCATGTTTTTTTTTTTTTTTTTTTTTTTTTTTTTAAAATTGAAAATTCTACAACTTCCATAATTTTTTTACTTCGTATTTTTGTTTTTTTTTCTATGTTATTTTATTTATTGACAAAAATGAAAGGTAAAAAGAAAAGAAAAAAAAGGAGAAGGGGAGGATTTGTGGGGGCAATAAGGAGGCGACAAGCATGGGGTTGTCTTGTCAAATCAAGAAGCCCTTTTATTGGGCCATGACCCACTTTTCTTCTGCTCTTTTCCACATATTGCTCATCTTTGTCTTTCCCTCTTATGGTCTTATTTTCTTCCGTAACACCAACATTTTACTACGGAGTACTACTTACATAACTACATGTCACTCTAGTTATGGTGTAGTCTAGATGAAGTAATTTGATTTCAACGGTCTGTTTGATAGGCAGTAATAAATGATAGTAATGTAACAAAAAAAATGATGATATTTTCTCGATAAGTTTAATTTAAGCTAATGTTCAATATTATAGATAAGTTACATCAAATGATTATGTGGTTATTTTTCTTTTTGAAAGCTATTCGATACTAATTTTAGAGTAATAATAGAGTTTATGAGCATCGACGTATAATGTACCCTACAATGTAACGTAAGGAGTTATCGTCTACATTATCATTACCACCAGTTATTACGACCTTTCTAATCGAGCCAAAAGTGTCTCTTCTTTGAGTATCTCCCTATAGGCTATACCCGTCGAGCAGTCATCTTCATGCATGATGCATGCATAAATGGGGTCAACTTCATTCCGCAGAAATTTTGCAAACGTGCGGGTCCTGGTACTACCGGCCTGTATTAAAACTTGTTCATGTCTTATCACCAAGTAACACAAAATCTCATCTACTTGTAAACTTAGTCAAGTTGCATCCATATTTGGCATGGCAATATATTTGTGTTCATCTAATAGTAAGAAAAAGTAAATCAAAGTAGAGTATAAATGCTTATATACTTATTAATTATCGTGAAATCGTATCATGGTCTTAAAGATTATGAGTTCGATACCTACTAGTAGCTCAAGATCGTCTCTATTATATGGTAATTGGAGAGTATGCTTTCAAGGGTTTGAGAGATTTTTGAATTTTCTTTAGTGATCAACTTCTTTTGTTTCAAAGGTATGGAGTGAAGTGGACCATGTGATTGGACCTCAAATCTCTGTTATGACCCATAACAAAAAAAAAGTATGGAATTATTGGGCTTGTCAATGCGCTCTAAACCACATGCTACATAATGGACTTACTAATTGGATATGGGCTTTGCATAGTGCTACGGATGGGGCCTTGTGCAACAACTTCGCCTTTAGGCCTACCTTTACATAATGGGCCATTTCTAGCAGTAATGGTACTTCGTGTAATCGTGTATATCAAAAATTCAAAAGGCTTTGATTGCTGTAGTCAAAGCATTGTGAATTTATGATGCTAGTAATCTTCTTATATACTCCGTATATATACTTCCCCGTTTTAATAATATTGCAACAATTGAAATTTTATATTATTCATCACGCTTGTTTGACCACATATTATGATTTATACGTAAAGTAAAATATAGTCATGTGGGGTCTTGTTAGATTCGTCTCGTAAAATACTTTCACAATATCAACTGTTTTTTAATTTTTAACCTTAATATAATTATAGATATGTAGCATATAAAATGTGCTTTAGAATGCGTAATTTCGTTCTTGTTGCAATATTTGTGGAACAAAGGAGATATAGAGTATTTTTTTTGTTTGATTATTGTAAAATTAGTTAATAAAAATGTTCATCTAGATTAAAACTTATATTATCATTTACTTGAAAGACTGATGCTAAATCCAAGCTGGAAAGACAGCTTAAGTTGGGAGATTAGGACGATCTCATAAAAATAACTGTGTTTTTTTTTTGGCAATGAAAGTTATTGTGTTATTACGAAATATATAGTACGAAGTAATATTATTGGTCAATGGTACTATGATTACAATCTCTAATAAACAGAAATTTATGCTTATTTATCTAAAATTTTGTCATTATGTACTACAATAATCTAATTTATTTGAATGTTTATCTTTGAATAATACCATTGCTTTGTGCGGATTTACTCCATTTCCTGGGCTTATTAAGAGTATGTATATGAAGAATATGAAGTCAATTGTCAATGTCCAATTCAAATGGAACGCGCCATATCTCTCATATGGACCTTTTGATTTGTTGATAGGGAAGCACAAAATTGGACATGCGTTCAAGTTTAGCAACTTCAAATCACATATTTCAAAACTATAGCATGTATTGTTATGCTGTTAAATATGGATCTGGGCCGCACCCGCAACCAAGAGAGAGAGAGAGAGTCAATTTCACAAGTTTAAGGAGGTTTCATCCCGAAATCATATGACAATAGGAGAAGTAGTCCCTTAGCTTTATAAAGCGTTCAACTCTTTTTTGTTTTCTCAATGTGAACACTTACATATATTGTTTGGGAAGTTTATACTTTAACACTCCCCCTCACATGTAAGGACTCTTAAATTTTGTCTCATGTGATGTTACATGGGGTTAGAGCACATTATTTCACTTCCCCTCACATAGACCTACTTAATTTGGCCCAATATACTCATTACTTAAGCCATTAGAGGTCTCATTCCATAAGCTTGACTCTGATACCATAAAAAATTTATAATAACTAGATTTGTTTACCCTAGAACTAGAGGATTCACATCAGCTGTGTACTAGATTTATTTACTTTGGTCTAATTTGAAAAGATACCTCTAAATTTGGCTTAATAGTCGAAATTTCGAATTTTCTTAAGCAGAAGGGTTTAGCTTATTATTGTTTACTTTCTTATATATAAGGTAAACACAATTTGAATAATTAATTTGAGTAAGGAGTAATAAATAAAATACATTCATAATAACCATTAATACACATGGATTATTATTATTATTATTATTATTATTATTGCAAGCATAAAAAGCTAGGGAATACTGCCCTCCTTTTCAACTAGTTACAAACCCATGACCAAAAGTCCTAGAGGGGAGCTTCACAGATATTCATGAACCACACATACATAACATATAAATTATATAATACAACATTACAAACTTCACTAACAAGTAGATTGAGATTGTAGCAAGCTGGCTCAAGTGTGTGCCAAGCTAATTGTAGAACCTTGCAACTGCATAATTACCGGTAATCTCGGCCACAATCTTGCCTCCGAGAATTGGGTCAGTGTACTCGGCTTTGTTTCCAGAATGCTGGTCTAGTTTGACTTCAACAACGTTCCTATCAACTGGACCTATCGGCCCAGTTTCCACATAGATCTGTACAATATATAACATCCCGACTCACTTCAATATGTACACTCAGACTCAAACATATGCAACTTTAACACAGTAATATATATATGATACATTACCTTGCACATTGGGCCATGAACAGCAACGATGAATTTACGATTACTAGCCTGATCACCGTCAGTATAGGTGATTCCCCACTTGACACCTTCGGGAAGAGTCCCGGCCTGGCGCATTGCAACACCAGTATTAACCGGGAGGCCAGGAAAGTTAGTAAGTGTACGCCCGTGCCAAAAATGAGTATCCACCTTATCCACGCGGTGTTTGCTAAAGTTCTTGACATCGCTTGTCATTTGATATTCATCGCCGGCAGCACGAGTTTGTGTATCATATTTCTTGGCCTTAGCTTCCATATCAATTTCCACATCCTCCACAGTCACTACTTCTGCTGTGACGTTCATAGCAGCCATGATTTCTTCCTTCTCTTATATATCTTAGCCTACAACATAGTGCAATTAGGGTGCAATTAGCTAAATAAATCAAGTTACTCTTAGCAAGATTCGAGCACGGGCATGCAATGTGTAACATTCATACATTTTAAAACATAATATAACTAAAAAAGAATATTTTTTTTTTTAAAATATTTTTTGTGGGAAAGTTTATATAAGTTAAAGATTTGTCTAAACGAAACTGAAAGCAAAAATAAAAACATTATAGTCATCGTGCGCTGAATAATATAACATGTCATTTCTCGACAATTTACAAATCATGTATTACTCCGTAATAAATTAAAATCTCCACGGCCTATACTTAATACTACGTATCGACTAGCTATCAAGTGAGGTGAAAATCAATGCAAGTGGAGATTGCCTTAGCACAAATACTTGGTATTAAAAGCATAACTTTCCAAATTTAACAGAAAGATTATACCTGGTATTGCCTTAGCACAATTACAGAACAATTTTTAATGAAGAGGGAAGAAAGTGAGAGAAAGGGATTACCTTAAAATATTATCAAATAATGCAGGAGAGTTTTCTTGAGTTGTATTGTTAGAAAGTGTTTGGGCCTAGTCCATGTCCTAAGCCCAATGCATCCAAAATGACAAAAATACCCCTCCATGATTTAGCCCATCATTAATCATTACAAAGTATAGATTTGCCCCTAATCTGTCCACTCAAATACAAGTCTGCCATCTCAAAAGTACATCTATAAATTTGCTCATCATTCATTAATGATGGGAACTTTTTCCTAATTCTATCTCATTCTCTCTCTACTTTCAAGAAATGTCATAGATGCCAAATGTTTGTTGACGTCCCCCACCTCCCAGCCAACGCCCTCATAAGCATTCAATCAGTCTTACCCTTTGATCGGTGGGGCATTAATATCCTAGGGCCTTTCCTTGTGGCCTCAGGGTAAAGGAAGTTTTTGATAGTATCTGTTGATTATTTTACTAAGTGGGTTGAGGCCGAGACAATGGTCGACAATTCAACAGCAAGCCAACTAGAGTGTATTGTGGGCGATTTGGAATTCAAACAAGGTTCTCAGCTGTATGCCAACCCCAAACTAATGGGCAAGTTAAGGCAGCTAAAAAAATGATCTTGAAGGGGTTAAAGACAATGCTTGATGGTACGAAGGGTTCTTGGGTTGATGACCTACCCGGAATCTTATGGTCCATTCGTACCACTACCAAGGAAGCTACGGGGCAAACTCCTTTTACCTTAGTATATGGTAACGATGCTGTGCTTCCGGTGGAAGTTAAGATCCCATCCCCCAGGGTCACCTTTTATGATTATGCCCAAAACGATGAGTTGAAGCCTTTGACCTTAAACCTACTCCCAGAGATAAGAGGAGATGACCTGATTGCTCCATAGCATACAAGCAGAGGGTCACTCGTTATTACAATAATAGGGTCAAGGCTAAACCCCTGACTGAGGGTGATTGGGTACTCAAAAAATGCGAAGCTGCTTGCAAACCCCCTGCATTGGGAAAGCTGAGCCCAAATTGGGAGAGACCGGAAGTCATTCGCCCGGGGACCTTTCGCTTACTGACTTCTAATGGAAAGGATCTCCCTCGGCCATAGAATGCAGATAACCTACGAAGGTTCTATGTTTGAGCATGTCTTTCCCTTACAATGATGCCCAAGGGGCAATAAGAACCGACTCGAGGAGATTAATTTTTTTATAGTGCATCATTGTATTACATTTTGCTTTATTATAATATAATGAAGAACCTCCTCAGCTGGGATGTTAGCTCTCTACTTTTTGCATTCTTTGTTATTTTGTTACTTGTAATTTATTTCTTTATTTCATATCGCTTATTAGCATAGCCAACATACATCCAAAGTTGGATTCCCGGCATGGGGCATTCTAATTCACCGAGTTATCAATAACAAGTTTGTTCCAATGTTTGGGGCAAGATGCTAGCCTATACCCAAACACTTGAGATAGCGTCATAGCAAAGTCATTAATATAACTTGGGGCTCCTTTAGCCCTCAGCCTACCCCAAGAAAGGGATAGCGCAGCTATCGCATACTCAATAACTTAGGGCTCGTTTAGCCCTCAGCCTATCCCAAGAATTGGGATAACCCAACTCTCATACAACTTCTAAATTGGGGCCCGTTTTAGCCCCTAGCCTATCCCTACTGCCGGATAGCTTAAGTATCAGACATCTATAACTTGGGGCTCGTTTAGCCCCTCGACTCGTATAAAAATAACAAGATAGGGCCTCTCTCATGAATCAATAACACGGGGCTCGTTTAGCCCTCATCCTACTCTAAATGCGATAATAGCCCATAAAGTCCAACATTTCATAAGCATTGGACAAGATGCAAACACAACAAGGCAAAGCCGAGGACATGTGATTTCATCATATATCCAAAAGCTAAGTCGAGAGATAAACTGTTCATCAAGTAGGAGATCAAGTGTTACATGTTCAAATACATCTCAAAAACATAAAAAATACTACAAGTCTAAATATAGTCCAAGAAGATAAGAAAAGCAAAACAAATACAAGGAGCCAAGCCGGGGTAACTACTCATCAGGCTGGCCGGGCTGACCTTGCTCAGCTAAAGCCTTCTTCCGTGCTTCCGTCTCGGCCTCTGCCTATAACCTCAAGGCCTTTAAGACGGTCTCTAGATGGCTCTAAGCATCAGCAACACCGGCCTCAAAGGCCGCCTACCCCAGGCTGGCCTTAAGTTCATCAAAAGCCGGGGTCGCCTTCCACACAACAATCATCTCCTCCTGAGTCTGCTCCTGGGCCTGGGTGAGGCTTCTCACCTACTCCTGAGCCTCGACCAACACCTTCTTCACTTTTATCAGCTCAGTCCTCTTCTTCTTAAGCTCTTTGGTTGCCTTGTCCTCCTCCTTGGTTGTGGCATCAACATTTGCCTCAAGGGTCTTGATTCGAGCATCTCCAACCTCATTGGCATCAGCAAGACCTTTCTTGGCCTTATCCAGCCCCTCCTTGGCCAATTTGAAGTCCTCCTTTAACTGATGAATCTCATTTCTAGCCCCCGAAAGCTTGGTCCGAAGCTGTTCAACATCCTGCTGAGCGCTTCTACGATATTCCCCAACTAGCACCGCCATAGTCATGTGGCCTACATTAAAAAAAACAGTTAACTCAAACTACCTGAAAGAAGGGAGAGTAAACGCGACATATAACAAAAAAAATGAAAAGTACCTTCAAGTAACCGTCAAAAGCACTAGCAAGGGTCTTGTATAGATTCCTGCTAACTTCTGCCTCATCATTCGCGGTGGCAAAGCGAGACATGAACTCATGCACCATGGGCCTGCGACCTGCCTGAAGATGAGTCAAGAAAGACCTCGGGAATAGATACGCAGGGCCCTCACCCTCATCCTCTTTTTCGCCCTCATCTTCGTCCTCGCCTTCATCAACTCGAGGAAGCTTCCCCTGAGGCCTGCTTCTCCCGGCTTTATAACACTCGACGCGCTGGGAAACCAAAGGGGAAGCTTGGAGGGATCCCTGATCCTCTACCTGAAATTCGGGGCTTGGGAAGATCTTTCGGCCCTCTCAGTCGGTTTCTTCATGGTCTTCGGGTTCTGAAAAGGAAAAGCACAAGTTATTAAGCAAAGCGAGAAAGCGGTTAGGAATGAAAATAAACTCCATCAAAGAGCAAGGTGCATACCGGGGGAGGAGGAGGAATGCTCATATCTCCTTTGTTCAAAGCAACCTTGAATTTCGCAGCTCGATAGTTTGCAGCAACCATCTTTTTTTTGAAGCTTGTCTTTAAGTTGACTATAAGCAACACCTGCAAAACAACGTGTTAGTCACAACATAAAACCCGGGGATGAAGATATCGAAAGTTACAAATTCTTATATAAGAAGAAGAAAGTCCTACCCCTATCATAAGCATGGCTCAAGCCCACAACACTCAAGAAGCGCTTGTTCTTGAAATGTCTATCCTTCAAAATCCACATGGTCGGACGCTTCTCTTTCGATCCTTTTTCCTTAAAGGATTGCAGCCAAATAGCACCCACGGCTTCATCAACACTCATGGCAGGGACATTGTAGTTCAAACCAACCCTAGACAAGACGCTATGGTCTCGAGGTATTCTCCACACCCCCCATGGAAAATGAAAAGGAAGGCATGGCGGAAACCCTTTTGGTTCGAAAGCTTGGTGTGTATGGTAAGGTAGAACTCCCTATCATGAAAAGCATACCACCCATAGCTATCAGCATTACCTGGGATCTCCTGAAATCTATGAGTGTTCCTAAAGGCAGTTATAGTACAAGGCACGCCGAGTATACTACAAGTGGCTATAAAGGCGTTTATTGTCAACCAAGAGTTGGGAACAAGCTGTGTAATGCACAAGTTATATTCTATCAACAATTCATTAACAAAAGGACGCAAAGGAAACCTCAACCCATTATCCAAACAATCCTTACATACAGCTATACACTCGGGCGGAGGGTTATATACACTGTTATCACTCCTAGGGGGAGAAATGAGAAAGGGTTACCTAATATTATATTGGGTTTGCAAATGCCTAGTTCCTTCCGACAAAGATCTAAGCCAAGAGGAGGAGGGAAAACACATAGAGGAGCTAATCCTCCTAACAGGCGGCCTAAAAGGCACTGGCGCTCCAAGAGAAGAAGTAGATGTATCATCCTCACTTGACATAGTCACCACTCCGTCAACAAGCAATTTGTTCAAGTGAAAGTGAAACTTCCCAAGGGGAAAAAGGCAAATAATAATCAAAGCCTAAATCATGCTCAGGGGGAGGGGATGACATGTAAGAAGGTGGCACACCGGAAGGAATAGATACATCAACACTACTACCAATCACATTTGTTACAAGCCTCCCACCCAACCAGATCTCCTTGGATAAGTCATAAGACATATGGCTGGGGAGAGAATCCGGATAATCTTGAGTCTTTACCCGAAGGATGTTCTAATGTACACACAAAAGCACAACAGGCATACCTCTAAAGTCTAACATCATCAAATGGCGTAGCCGAGGAACATTCAAGCATACAAAGAAAAATAGCAAACAATTGCTAAACATGAAGATATGACACTTAGAGTTTAGAAAACTAAGTATTGAATGCTCACCAAGTGGTCAGAGAGGCCGGAAGATTTTCCTTGCAGCAAGTTAAGTGCACCCCGGGGCGAAGAACTCTTGCAATGTCAAAATTCAAGTGTTAGAAAATTCTCAAAGATCAAACCTAGTGGAGATAAATGTCATATGTAAACTCTCATAAAAAGCCGAGTTCTGAACTCACTCAAGAAAAATAAATGCCAATAAAGCTTGTGGTCAGATCTTCTCAGCTCTCATATTCTCTCAGCTACATGCCAAGCACCTAGCGCATATACCCCTATCGCTTGGCCACTCATATGCTAAAAAACCCCTCGGCTTGATTATCACAGGCTCTTAGCATTCTTTATAAAAATAAAATAAGATAAATAATCTCGCTACTTAGGCCGAAGGCCAGGCTCTCCTACAAGCCTCAAGTCACCCTCTCGGCTTGCTAGGCCTTCAACCGCACATTTATCTGGGCCTAGACCATTACTCCAAGGCATATCAAGCCCTTAGCTTGCTCGACACTACCCTTCGACATTCTACTATCTCTCTCTCTCTCTCTCGGCCCTATTATAGGTCGAGCCCTTGGCATCAAGTGACTCCTCCGACCATACCACAAAACTAAGCGCCCCAATCCCTTAGTCAAGGCCAAGCTCGGCATATGACGTTATCAGCCTAACTCTCCCTTGGCTAAGCCTCTCTACAAAGCAAAACTCTCAGCCTCGCAAGCCAAGCGCTCGGCACGCAGACGTTGCTCTACCTCCTCTCTCACCCCTTCAGCAACACACCATACCCCAAGCTCTCGGCACTGGGCTCGCCCTCCGCGCTCACACTCTTGCTACCCGAGCAAGCCGAGCGCCCAACGAGCACACCCAGACCCTTGACATGCGTGGTTGGGCCCTCGGCATAGTTGCTACCTCTTCGGCTCTCGGCATTTCAAATTCGAATAAAAAAAATAATTTTAACACCCCATGTCCAAGAGCTAGGCCTGCCAGCGCCAAAGCAATCCTATCCCTCGGCTTCCCGCACAAGACATCCCCAGGCCCTCGGCAGCTAACCCCTCGGGCCAGCCAACCATTCTCCTCATGACCTTCGCATCGCCGAACGCTAGACCTCGATGCATCAGGCCCTTAGCTTATACCTTCTCAACAAACACGCAATGCCGACCACTCTCACTCTCCTCTCGCTTTCTTTGCCCAGCCTCACCAAATTCCTTGGCATCCTACTCTCTCTCTCTCGACCTAACAGCATATGCCAAGCACACAGCAGGCTGAGCTCTTAGATCACTCAACACCCTCGACATGGCCGAGCGCCTGACAAGCAAGTGAGGCCCTCGACTCTCAGCCCCGCATTTACAATGTCAAGATCTTACCTTGCTAACCCCTCTGCAGGGCATTATCAAGGCAGCATACAAGCGTTAAAAAACAAGCAAGAATAGCCCTCGGCCTGCCAGCTTCACCCCTCGGCCACACGCCTGGGATCAGGCTGAGCTTTCAGCCAATCTTACTTCACCTACCCAACTTAGCCAATCCCGCAGTCAGTATTCACAAGCATAACAAAACCCTCGGCATCAAGGCAGCCAGACACTCAAACACGCTCACGTCTTACACTTCCCATCGCTAAGCCTTACATCATACTCTAGCTACGCCCTCAGCCCCGCATATCGATAGCAAGCAAGGATGATCACCCGGCTGTATCCTCGGTCTCCTTCAACCTCATAGCGCGCATACTCCCTCAGCTTGTCTTATCTTAACCCTCAAAATCCGGGCTATACTGACATACAAACCAAGAATAAACTTTTGCTAAGCCTAACAATTTCAACCCAACATTCACAATTCAAATATGCCAACTCGAAAATTCAAAATTCAAAAATTCAAGTACAAAAACACAAACACATGATTTTGGATCTGCAGAAATGAATAAAAAAGTGGAAAATTTTCACATACCTTCGAAGATCTTGATGAACTTGGATGAACCCGAGCAATGGGACTTGAACACTCAAACTCTCAAAAAAATTTGGGAGAAAATTGAGAGGATTTTGTGAATTTCTCTAAAGCAAATGAAAGAATGTGAAGCAAATGCAAGTGAGGTGGGAATTCATACATTCAAAGCCAAGGAGAAGTGATCTCCTCAAAACTCTAGTTCATATGGGCTTAGGTGGTATTTGAGCCCAGAATATCACTAATGGAGGATTAAGCTTAATTGGAAACTAATTAGCCTTCAATTGTCATCAATTAATTTTTGATACAAGCTTAGCCAAAGTTCAAGATAAATCATGCCTTTAGCAACATACATGGGGCTCAACCCTTAGAAGATTATTTAAAAAGAGAAAAAGCTCTAAGCTATCTGTAAGCCGTCATCCATTATTAGGCTTAGCTCTTAGACAATTTCTCAAAACAGCTCAGCTATTGCAACTAAAACACCTCTTATGCATTGCTTGGGGCTGGCATTCACTCTTGCAAGTCTCTTGGGTCTCTTTTTAGCCCTCAGGTGCGCCCAAAAGTCATTCCGGTTCACATGACAACTTTTCAGCTTCTATTATGCTTATTTTGCGTGATATCCGAACTTCATGTGATCTCGTTCATACATCATGCGTGGGGCTAAATGTTTGGGCCTAGTCCATGTCCTAAACCCAGTGCACCCGAAATGATGAAAATACACTCACCTCCATGATCCAACCCATCATTAATCAATACAAAGTATAGATTTGCCCCTAATCTGTCCACTCAAGTACAAGTTTGCCACCTGAAAAGTACATCTATAAATAGCTCATCATTCATTAATGATGGGAACTTTTTCCTAATTCTCTCTCTAAGTACACTCACTCTCTCTACTTTCGCTCTCTAGAAAGTACTGTCGCTGACTTAAGCATCAGAGGGGCTTTCCCGGTTCACACCCCCCGGGTAGCTAATCTTCTCTATTTTGCAAGCCTAGCTCTCGGATATACCTGTGCAAGACGGAGCTCTCAGACATACCTTTGCTAGGCGGAATCGAAGGACATTTGGATAATACTTGGACTTAGTTTCTAAGACATTTTGATACCTTACCCTAACACTCCGAGGAGTACTCTGTTTTCATAAACAGAAAGTATGGAGTAAGAGCACAAGAATTTGCTAATTTATAGGCACAAAAAATGAGATAAAGCATTCTTATTTAATGAAATGATTGAACAAAGTATCATTATCTAGAACTTCCACATGATAATTAACTATGTATTATGCATGTATAATAGTACGTAAAACATTATAATAATTCTTTCAATATATTTATATATGTCTCTATAACCTTAAATTCACTGGCAAAACACGTGATTCATGCAAACATCTTAAATACCTAAAGCAAGACCAAGATACGTCGGAAATGAGAAAGAAGAATACACAATAAGGTGAAAAAAAATAATAATAATGGAAAACCGTATCTTAATTACATATCAACCCATCTTACAAGTTAGCTAAAGTTAGAAATTGATTCAAAAATTGATCGAATTGGAATAAATATTTTACTTGAGCGTTTTATAGATCAGAAGCAAATTAATTGATTATAAGTTTCTTATGTGAAAGATTACGGCTAATAATCCTACTTTGTATTGTAGTATGGCTGGTTCTTTACATACCTCACTTTCATTTGCCTTGATATTTATAACATGTTTGTCTTTTATATGCGTGATTTGAAGGAGCCACACTTTATTATTGCATTAGATTAAAGCACATCCATCCTATGTTACATTCACAGCATCCTCGACCATGATATGGGTTACAATTATATCAATCTGTGTTCTACACAGTACACTCGTTTACTTATACGAAGTATTATACTAATATAGATTAGGATGTGGGTGTTTTGACAAACGTGACAACAGTCATTCAACTTTCTTGATTGATTGCCTAAGCGTCAAAGTGCCTAGTAGGATAGATAGTGAGCATATATAGTTATTGATGGAGGTATGGCCAGCTATCAGTAAGGTCCTGGCTTAGTGGTTAATAATATTGAGAGCTTGTGTACACTTGATCACAAGCTCAAATTTACCACCTTCATGTGTAATTTGTATTATGCTTAGTCCCTTACAACTCACTTGGATTTCAAACACAAAAATAGAAAAAGGCTTAATAATTTTTATTTTAAATTGCTGCCTAGTGCGGTAGAGGTTTATTTATGTATACAATAAAGATGTTTAATTCAACTTTTTTGACTTATTTATGAAAAGTTAGCTTTACAAAAATTTTTTTTTTTTTTCATTTCACCGGATTGAAAATAAATTAATAAACCTTACCTCCAATAATTGGCCAATCCTATTCAAAAGTCAAAGATACCTCACAATAATTTTCCTTTCACAAATAATGAGTATATATTAGGAAAATTTGCGAGGAAGGTCCTTTTAAGTGGTCAACCTTGTGTGGAAGGTCCTTTATAAAAAAGATGGCACTAAAGGTCCTTATATGGAGATTGGGTTGTGGGGAGGGTCCTTTGACCAAACTCCGACGTTGACCAAAATTTTCCGGTAAAAAAAAGTCACGTGCAAGCACATGACAACTTAAATGGCCCTTTTTTTATTCTTTTTTTTTTTCCCCTTTTTCCCTCAATTTCCCTTTTTCCCTTACAATTTTGTTTTCCCTCCCTTATTTCCCTTGAACCCAGTTGACGTGACTAGTAGCTACCCACCATTAATGGCGATTCACTGTAGACGAAATTAATGGCGAATTGCAATATGACAGGAGATTAACCCCACAATTTCTTCATTCGGTAAGTCTTAACTCTCTTGGTGTTCTGTCTCTTTCAAAGTAGTAAAATTTTGCAAATTTTTTTCCACAATTGCTAATTTGGTCTGTATAAATGGTGAAGAACAACCCACAACGGAAAAGCAAGTCAAAACGCAAAAGCAAGGCCTACATCTTTTCATTCAAGCGCATAACTAGGCTCAAGTACGTTCTTCCCAATTTTTTAATTTTGTTTTTTTGCAAATTGCGTATTAAAATACTCAATGTTGGGAAAAAGACAAACAATTAGGTTAATTACCTAATTAAATATGTGAATTAGTTTTTTAAATACTGTATTTAGTGGTTGGATGTTGTTACTGTGTTGAATTTGTTTCCTTTTGTTGTGTTTTTTCATTAAATGGTGGTTAATTGTGTTTAATTTGGTACTTAGATGCTAGTTTATGTGATTGGTTGTTCAGGTTTAATTGTCCAATTGAAGTGTTGAAAATGTCGAAGCCAATTAACATAAGACTATATTATGGTGGTAATTTTGTGACTAGAAAGGGGAAAACAACTTATGAGTATGGTGATAGTGAGTTTTATGGTCTGTCTTTGCACCCTAATGTTGAGGAAGTGTGTTACTTTGAATTTGTGGAATGGGTTAATAAGGAATTAGGGTACAAAAAAATGGGTGAGTTATGGTTTAGGAAGCATGGGTACAACTTATTCACAGGGAGGGAGAGGTTGAAAGATGATAATGATATCCCAGAGTTCTTGTGTGCACCTGAGAAAGATGGGTGGTATTATCTTTATTTAATACATGTGCCTAAATTTCTAGACACCAGGAGGCTTATATATGGTCCAAGTGTGGGATTCTATACTGATACAGAATCTGAGGGGGGTCCACATCATAAGGTAGTTATATATCTGCTGACTCAGTTGCCACATCATTGGATAAGGATAGGGTATTTGTTGGGGGTGAGTCACAGTCAGGTCAAAGTGATGACATAGGACAGAAAAAGAGTGGATTAAAGGAGGGAGCACATGCTATTGAATGCAGGAACCCTAGATCTGGAAATATAAACCGACCCATTCTCACTTTTTCCCACAGCCTTTTCTTGAACATCACTAAAAGCGCTGCCTCTCAATTGATAAACATACCCAGCCCTTCTTCAACCCAGAACAAAAAAGAAAAAATAAAAGGGAAGTTGGTCCTCAAATACACTCAACAACCACCTGTTTCTCTTGAATCCATTCCAGAACTAGGTGATGAGAATCCTGCTATTCACAGAGATGGAGATGAGGATGATGATATGGTTTTGAGTGATCTTGATTTTGAAGAAAAAAGTGATGATGACTTGTTTGTTGCCAATGTTGATGAGGAGATTACTGAAGATGTGAATAGAAGTCTGGGGAGTATTCAAACTAGGAAGCAGAACGGTCATAGAGGTGATGATGAGGGTGAAGTACAAGTTGAAGAAGATGATGACTTGAATGATAGTCAGGATGAGTTGGATAGTCCTGCTGGTTCAGATGATGAAGAAGTTAGGTACCCTGTTTTTAACCCTGATGTTGACTTCAAGAGTAAGATTAATCTTACTGTTGGGTTGAAATTTGCTTCAAATGAGGTGTTTAGAAAGGCATTAAGACACCATGCAATAGAGAATGGATACAGTTACATGTTTTTGCACAACCAGAGTAAGAGGATAACTGTGTTCTGTGCCAAAAGGTGTGCATGTAATTTTGTCTCTGGAAATTTTTTTTCTTGTAATTGTCCAACTAGAAAGAAGTGTTTGTTTAGGATACATGCTAAGAAATTGAAAGATGAGGAGACTTTTCAAATTAAAGGTCTTATGCTGGAACATGAATGTGGGCATCAGCATATAAATCCACATGTTACTAGTGAGTATCTAGCTGAGAGATTCTTGGAGGATTGGAAGGATGACCCCACATATAAAATGAGTGCTTTCATGAACAGAGTGAGAAGATTTATTAGGTGTAGAAGTTGGGTATTACAAGTGTTATTATGCAAAAAAATTGGCATTGCAAATGATTCATGGGAATGCAGCAGAGGAGTACAAGAGAGTATGGGATTATGTTGAAGCAATCAGGAGGTACAATCCAGGTAGCACTGCAGTTGTGAAGCTACAAAACATAGACAAACCTCCACCCATTTTCCAGAGAATGTACATTTGCTTGCAACCATGTAAAGAGGAATTCATAGCTGGTTGTAGGCCCATTTTAGGTGTATATGGTTGTCACCTAAAAGGACCTTGGCCTGGAATTTTTCTTACTGCTGTTGCCAAAGATGGTAACAATAATATTTTCCCAGTTGCCTAGGCTGTTGTAGAGACAGAGAGTTTAGAAACCTGGACTTGGTTTCTTGAGTTGCTGGTCAATGACATAAGCCTTGTTGCATCAGTGACTTGGGTGCATGAGCATGAAGATCCAATTACCTTCATGAGTGACAGATAAAAGGTAACTTAAATGCTTTACTGAAATTGCTACCCAAGTGCTCTATGCCAATTATTAACATGGTAAATGATAATAATTGCAGGACCTGCTTGATGCTTTCAACATAGTTATCCCAAATGCAGAAACAAGGTTTTCTTGCAGACATATTTGGGGAAATTTTAGCTCAAATTTCCAGGCCAGATATACAAAGAGAGCTTCTGGAAGGCTGTAAGGAGTTCTACTAAGGTTTGTATCTCTTACTAGTTTGTTTCCTCCACTTGAACTTGTTTCACTTTATACATGTAGTGATGTAGAGTTTTTAGTGAGGATACTTTTCAATATC
This sequence comes from Chenopodium quinoa, assembly GCF_001683475.1. Classification (NCBI taxonomy): domain Eukaryota; kingdom Viridiplantae; phylum Streptophyta; class Magnoliopsida; order Caryophyllales; family Amaranthaceae; genus Chenopodium; species Chenopodium quinoa. The sequence continues at coordinate 342,228 of NW_018745368.1, forward strand.
TTTCTGAGATACCAGTTTGTCACTGGTCTAGACATGGCTTTAGTCCTAGGGGAAAGTCAGGGATGCTGCTAAACAACTACTGTGAAAGTTTCAACAATGTCCTCAAGGAAGCTAGGACAAAGCTAATCTTGTCTTTAATTGAGTGGATCAGAAGATATGTCATGAAGAGAAGCTGTGCTAAGAGAGAAGGCTTGAAAGATTTTTAAGGTTTAATCATGCCATCAGTTGTGAAGATGATTGAAAGAGGACAAAAACAGATTTGAAATATGAGAATTATTTAAGCAGATTCGCATGAATTTGAGGTGGATGATGAACAAGAGACATTTGTTGTTAATCTTGAAAACAAGACTTGTGGTTGCTATAGGTGGACTTTGATGGGTATCCCATGTTGGCATGCCTTAGCTTGCATAGCCAAAAGAAGACTCAACTATGAAGATTTTGTACACCAAGCCTATCATATTGCCACTTATGCTGCTACATATGCTCCAGCATTTCATGCAATGCCAGGACATAACCAATAGGGTGAATCTGCTATGCCTCAGCCTCTGCCCCCTGTTTACAGAATCATGCCAGGTAGGCCCTGTAAAAAGAAAAGGAAGAAAGAACAGGGAGAGGGAACAGGGAAGAATGTGAAGAAAACAAGGAAGCCATACACATGTGGCAGATGTGGTGGTAAAGGGAAGAATGCCAAGAAGTGTTTCAGGTCTCTACAACCACCACCTCCTGTAAACAAAGATGGTAGGCCTAGGAAGCAAAAAGGGGTAGCAACCTCAACAGCACAAATATCTACTGCAGTAACCAACCCCTTAGCAGTCACAGGTCCACCTCTGTCTCAGGCATCAACACAGCCTTCCCAGTCAACAGTTACTCCGTCTGCATCAAGTCAAGCAAAAGGAAAAGAAAAGGTCCCTGCTGCTAAGCCTAGGAAGCAGAAGACCAACTCAATGAGTAGGATACTGCAGGGATTAGCTTCTAAGTCTTAGTTTTGTTAGCTTAAATTAGCTTTCATGTTTTGTATGTCACTTATGTGTAAGTGACTTTTATGTTTATGTATGGACACGTTTAACAACATTTTGGTACTTATGTGTTGTATTTTGAATGCTTTGGAATGAATTAAACAATAATATTGAAGCATTTTAGTTCCAAATATGTGTTCATTTCATTTCTCATTGATAGTAATAGCAACCATATTGGCATAAATACAAATTTCCAACTAGAACAACATGCCTAAACAACTAATACAACCTTTAACCAAACAGTTTCACAATTAATATACTAGCCAACACTGATACAATTGCACACAACACTAGAAAAATGAACAACTGATCATTACTAATCACACCATCACCAACCCTGTTTGCAATTGGTTGTCTAGGCACTTGCTGAACTTGCTCAATCAATCTTCTATTCTCATGCTCCAAACATGTTACTCTTGCCTTTAGGACATTCTGGTCAGTGGCCATCTTGTGTTTCTTAGCCAACAGTCAGTGGCCATCTTGTGTTTCTCAGCCAACAACACATTTATCACATCCTTCTGCCAATCAACCATGTTAGGGTCAACCCACTTGAAATAATCACAACCACTATGCATTGTTTCAAAATCGAAGAACTTGCAACACCAAAATCTTCTTCCTGGGCTTTCATGGGTCCACGATGTTCTTTTGACAACAAGAAGACAACAATTACACCTCTTCATCGATTTGCGCAACTGCAATGTACAACAAACAAAGATAAATTTAATTTGCAAAAGTAAACTTGAAATTGAAGTGGGATTGTCACCTTACCCTTGTTTGACTCGCGTTGAATGCCTTCAATTGGCCTTCAATTGTAATTTCTGGGATAAGAATTGAAGTTTGGGATTAATGTTATTCTCAAATTAGGGTTCAATAAGAAGGAAAAAGGGGGGAAAATTGAAAATCGAGGAAGAAGAGGGAAAGGGTAAAAAAGAAAAAAAAAAAAAAAAGGCCACTTAAGTTTTGGTTAACACCGGAGTTTGATCAAAGGACCCTCCCCACAACCCAATCTCCATATAAGGACTTTTAGTGCCACCTTTTTTCATAAAAGGACTATCCACACAAGGTCGGCTACTTAAAATGACCTTCCTCGCAAATTTTTCTATATATTAATATAGGTCGAGTACTATAGCGCGCGCACACACCCAAAAAAAAAAAAAACATATATTGATGCATTTAAGGTACAATCATTTATACTTATCGATTAAAAAAATTTAAAAGATGTTACGAATCGTACGGAGGAAGATATTCGGATATTGTTATTTATGTTTAGAACAATCTCCACGTCACTGCTCATCGATTCAAAAGAAAAAAAAAAAAAAAAAACAACGTGAGCTAATGTTTTGGACCACATTCAATCCACCTATATTATCTTTAGAAGATGAGTCATTAAGTACAAAGTTATCTTATTACAGTTGCACAAAATAGACAATTGATCTTAATATTGCATTTTGATTCCCTAGCTGGCTAGCTTATATTAGCTTATATGATTGCATTGTATAATTCTTTTAGCCATCATTGAGGTACGGAGTAATATTTTAGCAATCGCGTGATCAATTAATATCTTAACTTATGTGGTTGCATTGTATAATCCACTATAATTAATAGTAATTCTTTAAAAAACATGCTTTCAAAAAAACCGGATCAACTATGAATTTTGTAATATCAATTTTTTTTTTGTAATAGAATTAGAATCAATGAGAGCTATCCAAAACCTCATTCAACTCCTCTATCCCAACTCTCCATCATCTATTTTCAAATTCAAAACTATACGAAGTACACTCTCGTATTGTATTTCTTTCTCAAAAATGTCATAACAATTATACGGTTTTTTTTTTTTTCCTTAAAATTTATTGTATACAAAATCTATTCACCCCATATAATGTACTATGTACAACCCAAAAATGACATGCCCTAAAGGCCTAGATGCCCTCAATTTTTGCATGCCGTTAACATACCGCTGACGTGCCTATAAATTTTCTCCTAGGAAAACGACATTATATTATTATAATGGAATAAATTGAAGGTGAGATTGTTTTCGAATGACCGATCAAATGTAAGATTATTTATTTTCATTTTTCTTTTTTTAAGATTGTTTTTGAATGACCGATCAATTTTCATAAATTTAAGACTGTTTTCGAATGACCGATCAAATTGAATTAAATCTCGCACAGTCAATCCTATTTCTTATGAGTCTTATGACCCATTCCTTTTGTTCCGATCCTTTGCACATGTGTTGGGCTTGTAAATGGGCTTCAAACGACATGCTATATAATGGGCTGTACATGGACTATGCAAAATGCGAGTTAGTATTGGCTGGACTTGCCCCCAGCCAGAGCTGGCTGGTCCCGCGACAGAAATAAATGTCTACTATAACAAAAATGAACATTTTTTAACTGAATATATTTTACAATTTTGTTCATTATAAAATCAATATATTTTCATTCTCATATGTTTTATGTTCACTTGTAAATAATATACTTTTATATTAATGATGTTCAGGTTAATATTAGCAAAAGAGAAGTTTTTACGTGAGATCGGACTCATTGTGAGTCCAATATGTCTGACAATAGTATTCTAATACAGGACATTAATATTCTAATATCTAACAATAATATTTTAATATCTGACATTAATAATCTAATGTCTGTCAAATATTAGATTATTAATGTTAGATATTAGAATATTACTATCATATATTAGATTATTATTGTCAGATATTAGATTATTATTGTCATTTATTTAAATTCATCGCGAGTCCGACTCACCCAATTTTTTTCGATTAGCAAAATGTTCATAATCAAAAAACTGTATGTTTATTTGTATATCACATAAATAAAAAAATTATTTATTTATTTATTTCAATTTTCAAAAATATGAAATTAGATGTTCATTTGTATTACGGATGTTTTGTATTTCTCAATAATTAAATGTTAATTTTCATGCAGTACGATGTTCATTCTTATAAAATAAATGTTCATTTTCATGTAGTATGATTTCACTTGAAACTTATAAAAATATTGATGAATAGGCAACAAAATTATATGTTCATTTTTATTTACAACTGTAATGTTCAGTTATATAATATAATATGTACAATTTTTTTTTTTTCAGTTTCATAGTCTCTTTATTTTACTCTTATATTATAAATGTTCATTTTTATATATTGCAATGTTAATTTCAAGTTTTAAATATTTCTTTCTTTTGATTTGGAATTCATTTTTCATTAAAAAAAAAGTGTTAATTGTTATCTGACAAAATATTCATTTCAATTTTCTGATATACATTTGAAGTTTAAATGTTACTTTTCAAATATGTTCAATTACTTAATGTTCATTTTTTTCCGAGTAAATGTTCATTTTTGTTGGGGAGGACCAACCACTTTTCAAATATGTTCAATTACTAAATGTTCATTTCTAGTCGCAAGACCAGCCAACTCTGACTAGGCGCGAGTCCAACTTAAAATTTATGGCAAAATGCTACAGAATGTGGGCCTCTTACAATGGGCCAAGTATAGCAAGCAAATATACTTCGTATTTCATAAGGCTATTTTTTTTTTTTTGGGTGTTCACCCTTTGGGATAAGACTGAATTTATGGTTGTAGTCAAAACATTGTGAACTAGATAAAGTTAGTGTGATGAACGATTTTTTTCTTCTTCTCTATATATAACTAGTGTATAGCGCGGAGGATGTTTCGAATTACTACTTTATATGTAACCCTTTTTTTAATATCTTAAGTATGTTCGACTTTTTTTCTTCTTATTTTCATATTATCTCGAAAGTTTCCAATTTTGATATTAGATTTATTTGTTGGATCTTTTTGTGTGTGACTATGCTCTATAATTTTTTAAGGTTGTTTTTATTAGGAGATCCGACCGAGTTCAATATTTTGTATGCCATTGACTATTTAACCAAAAATTATGTATATATATATATATATATATATATATATACACACTCCTTTGCAGAACCTTAAAACTAAAGTGGCTAAAGTGCCTCATGAATCATGATCATTACATGATGGAAAATAGTTACAATTAAGCATTCATCTTATCATAATTAACTACTTTCTCCATTTTCTTTTTATACAATTTGCAAAACTTCTCATTTTACGCTTGCCGAAATATTATTTCAAACGCTAATATCTTTACAATATGTTAAAATTATAAAAATTTGATATTAAAATTATATAAATTGAGACGAATCTAACAAGATCCACATGACTATATTTTTTGTAGCTATAAATCACCAATGTTAGTAAAAGTGAATCAAATAAATAGTGTAAAAGCCAAACTGTTGCAAGTATTAAAAACCGAAGGAAGTATATTTTTGTTTTGGTAGAAAAGCATATTAAATGAAAAGTTGAAATGGTAAGACTTAAATCCTAATACTTGTTAGTCTCAAGTTCAAGCATTATAATTCTAAAAATGGTATGAATAAAATTTCTATTAGCAAAAATTATTAATTTAATTATAATGATTTTCTCATACCTAATTATAATGATTATTATTTAGCTTAATGAGCACTTAAAATACAATAAAATAAAAGGAAATATTAGAAATAATAATCCCAACTTTCATCAATTTTGGTAGAATAATCCCAACTTTGGATTATACTGGAATAATCTGAACTTTGGGGGTCTTCTTTTTCTTCAATCCCAAATACCGGTTACCGATTGAATGGATTATTTTTTTTTTTTTACAAAAGTGACATGTGTCATGAGTTAATTGGTTAAAAAAAATATAAAAACAAAAAGAAAAATAAAAAAAAACAAATTTTTTTAAAAAAAAACACCAGCTTAACCTAGAATCCGGCCACCCAAAACCTAGCCGCCGGCGGCTGCTGCTACTCCCCCTCCCCCTGCGCCGGTTTCTCCGGCTACTAGAAAAAAGACTTATGGCAACAGCAATAATCTGTTACCATATGTCCTATTAATGTTGCCATATGCCTATAACAACAGATTATAAACCGTTACCAATAGGTGCCGCTGCTAAAACTCTTTAGCAACAACTTTCATGCATTAGGCAACATTTATTGTAAACTGTTGTTGTAAATAATTATGGCAGCGTTTTTCTTAGGTAGCACTTTTAACTTATGCCAACACTTATTCAACAACTTTAGGCAACATTTTCAAATTTAAAGCAACAATTTTCGCTAATTTTAAGCAACACTTATTAGCTTGATACTAGTTGATGTTTAAAATTAAGGCAACACTTTATTTTGTTTATGGCAATGCTTCCAATTGAAACTAAGTCGACACTTTTAAACCTGCTAATGGCAACGGTTTTAATTGGCATTTAAAAAAATAGATTTGATAATAATGCATTTAATAATAATTAACTTGCTTAAAGAGCATATGATCAATAAACTTACACTTTGAAATAAGTTCTCCAAAAAAAGTTATACGTAGTTAATTCAAATTAATTCTAAATGATAAGCTAAATATTTATTACAACTAGCAAAAACATTCAATCTAAAATTTTCATACATTAAACTAATTAAAATTCCAAAACCAAATTCTAAAAATTTATCTTCAAAAATCATTCTCTTATTTTTGCTCAAAGTCCAATAGATCTTTAGATGGTTGATGGAGCACTTCATTCTTGGATATATATAGTCTCCTGTAAAAAAAAAAAAATAAAAAAAAATAAAAAAATAATAATAATAATAATAATGATAATACTCTTATATTCAATAAAAAAAAATTCAAATGAATTATTTATAAAGCATTATTATCAAAACACTAGAAATTGAGATTGTAGTGAGTAAATAATGAAAATTTAAAATTATTTCATCTAAATGGGGCAAGAAGCAGTACTGTAGCAACATCACAAGAGTATAAGGAAGTAAACATCAAAGGATCATAAATTTTTATAATCATAGAGACTACATTATCAAAACAATAGAACAATTTGGCTAAGCTAGCATCATAAATTTTGATGCCTGGTTTCGAGAAGAGGAAAGAGATTGAGTTTTTTAATCTTATAATTTTCTAAGAAATAATGCCAGTTGTATTTACTTTGTTTAGAACTTCATATCATATAATACACCATTTCAAATTCTTCAACCACATGTAACTATGTAAAAATAGAAAAAGAAAAAAGGAAGATAACATGTAAAATAGAATAACATACCTGTTTATAATCTTAAATAATATAGTTTATGCATCATTTGTAGTCGTTGAAACGATAGCTTTTGCAATAATTTCTAGAGTTAAGCTAGGATCTTTTTGGCGTAGTTGTGCAAGTGCTGATATTACTGCATCAAGAGTTATATTCCCTTGCTGATTTTTAATATCCATGCGTATCTCTTGCAGTTTTAAGGTCTCAGATTCAAGCTCCTTAGTCTTCCTTTCTATTTTAGCTTCTTGTGCAGCATGAACTTCTTTTTCCTTGGCAAATTCTTCAATTTCAGCATTTATATCCTTCTAAACATCAGCAGTTACAACACTTTTAATAGACTCCATGACCTCTTCTGGTAGAATCAAAGAGGTACCAGGTCCTTTATCTTTTCGCTTCTTACGAGTGGCACCAAGTCCTTGTAATAGTCATGCAAGCTGGTTTTCTACATAAAAAAAAAAGCATTAAAGTCAAGACAAATTTATTGAGTTCCTAATTGTTCAATTATACCTTTGCTATTGGTGTCCCCCAGTAAGCTAAAAGTGTTTTGTAATGTGCTTCAGGAACTCTTTCAGGAGGATGCTTCAATCTCTCTTCATAGGTGTCATACATATAATAATGATCTCTTTTGAGGCGACATTTGAATCCTCTCCATGATTGATCAAGAGTCTCCATTACCAATTCTTAGCTTCAACTGGAAGGATGTACTTGTTCTAAAATAATGGTTAGGTTTATGTTATAAAAAAACAATATTAAAACACATATAAAAGTAAACGCATGTTGTATACTCAAAATAGTACAAATGAAAGAAAATTACACATACATTCACAAATTCCCAGATTTTCTCCTTGTTTGGAACTTGTTTCCAATTTGTGTATGTCAAGGGAGTCCAACTGTAATCTTAAGCAATAGTTCCTAATAATTTAGTTAGTTCTTTCCTTGCCTTTTCAGGCCCGATAGCTTGTCCTTTGTCATTACAGTAGATAGCTACGCAATCTTCCCATTTGCGAGCATGGGCATCAAACAAATTTGTTGGACCTCGCCCTTTCTTCTTAGGAACTTTTATCCAAGTAAAAACAAAAGAATAAATTCAAAATAAATAAAAAATTTAAAGATAGAAATAAAGATTACAATTGCAACTTTATAAATGCAATTACATGATATGGAAAAGTTCATAAGTAAACATGTGACAAGCATTCAATAGTTTTTAAGGCATTAACTAGATAACTTTGACAAACAAACAAAGAAAATGATCCCAAGTAACAAACTGTACCAAAATAAATTTGAAGTTTAAGAGAGTTCTAAGACACAAACAATTAAAATGCTTTTGCTTTCCCATACTTAGATAACTTCCAAAAACGTTGAAATCACTCCACTCAATTTAAAGAACTTCCAATCTGTTTTGTATTTTATATTTCTAGAGAACTGTGAAACCAAGTCTTAAGCATCAGCAGGCCCTGCACAAGCAGCAACAACATAACTTGCATTGCCACGTACCATCAGCAGCAGGCACTGCACCATCAGCAATAGGCACTGCACCATTAGCAGTAGGCCTTGCACCATCAGCAGCAGGCCCTGCTTAAGTAGCAACAGACCCTACATCAACAACAACACCAGAACTTGCATCAACAACATCATACCTTGCATCAACAGTAGAAGACCCTACACTAGCAGTGTCCCCTTGATCAACACAAGCAGTCACGTTTTTCCACGTGCAACAGCAACACCTCGCGAAGCAAAAACTCACTTCAAATACTCCCATACTCCCTCACAAGCCTAACAAAACTTGCTTCAACCAGAACATAATTACGTTTGATTTTATAATGGTACTTAGCTTGCAGTTTGTTCATTGTTTACTGCTAATTACTTATATAATAAGAGAAGAAGCAATTTTAGAAGCAGATTATTGAAATTTGTCTAACCTTGGATTGAATAACTAAAAAGTTTACAAGACCATAAGAATTTTCATGATTTTTAAAGGGGTGGAGTATTAAAGACAAACCTTGTGCGGAGACAGATTCTCCTCGGCTTTCTAGTGGAACTTTAGTCGAAAGCGGACGCTTAGATCTTTGTCGATCTTGCTCCAATTGTTGTACATCTTGCTCTATTTGTCGTACTTCAGCTAGATTCATTTGATTTTGAGCAACAAGGAAATCGTCCATTGCCATAGATGGGCACAATGGCTGCTTCTTATTCTTCCTAGGTGGTTGCTCTCTAGTTCTTGCCTTCTAGCATCCGATCATTAAGGTAATCAGTATAAAATAAACATGATCCCAAGAAGAAAAAAATAATGAAAAATAGGAAAAAGTAACCTTCTTAGGTATAGAGGTTGTTGCTTCTCGAGACATCTCAAACTCCTCATCAAGGTCACAATTTTCTTCACCAGGCACATAGTCTTTATCATCTACATTAGAATTCACATTCTCCTTTCCTTTTGTAAAGTTCTTATTTTTTTCCAACAATTGTTAAGCAATCTTGTCGAGCCCTAATTCTCTAAACCTCCGGGCATTTCTTTCCATAGTCATGGACCTTACTTTCTCATAAGGTGCTAAAATGGACTACAAGGCAATTTCAAGCTTCTTACTTCCATTCTTCGTCATTCTGCAAACAAATATTATAAACAATTAGTGGGAAAAAAAAAGTTTAGACCTATCAAATAACACTTACAACAAAATAGTCAGACATATTTTTTTCAAATATAACACATACTTAATACTACAAATTTATTAGTACTATATCTGATACCTGACATTAAGCTAATATATTCAGGTTTTGGGATACTCAAGTTTTGGGAAAAAAATTAGAAAAGGCTAATATATTGACTAAGGAAGAAGATAATTTTGAGGAAGTCCAAAGATGATAAATAATTACTACTAAAAAAGCCAAATCAAATGTTCAAATAGCAATTCTAATACATAAAACAAAGTATAATAAAATAATATCGATTTTTTTTTAAATAAATACAATTGCTCAAGATTCATTAATAATCCTATGGCTCATGAGCTAGAATATCATCAGTTACATCCATCCAATCCCAATCTGTATCATCATAATCAATGTCATCTTCAAGGTTATTAACATCCTCAGAGTATGATAAATCATCTATGTTCACAGCACGCACTTCACATCCACCAGCTCCTACATGAATATGATTAGCATCAAAAGAAGGCATGTTATTAGAACTAGAATCAATAGGCTCCTCCCAATATGTTTCCTCATTCAGTGCTTCCTCAAAGTCAAAAAGGTCTCTTGGAACCCTTTTCATGACGTATTGAATATCTTTTTCTAATGGATCTTGAGAATAGTATACTTGGTGAACCTGAGAAGCCAATACGAATGGATCATCTTTGGAACATTTCTTCTTGAAATTGACATATGTAAGCCCAAACTCATCAATATCACCAAGAAACCAATCACACTTAAATAACACAACGCTGAATTGAGACCAAAAGTCTAAGTCAAATATTTCTTCCATTACACCATAGTAGGTCTCCGTCGACGCGATTTCGATCCCTTGAACTGGAAAAACTTAAAGTCAAAGCTGTCAAAGTCACTCCACTATTTTGAGTCTTTAATCGTGAATCACGTTCTCTAGTGTAAAACCTAAAACCATTGATAAAATACCCAGTGTACCTCCTGGTCTTAGGATTAGGACCCTTATCCAACCAAAAAAGTTCTCCATTAACCTTCTCTCTTTGTACTTTTTCAGAAAACCAATCAATAAAATCTTTACTATGACTTTGTGCACTATCCCATCTACGCTTTCGACCTTGGCTATTCACCCAAATATGATGTTCTCTGAATTATAAAAGAAAAAATATCATTATTTTTATTAGATTAAAATTATAAAAACTGAAAATATATTAAAAGAAAAAAACTCTTACTTGATGTATGTTTCAACTGTTGCATTGTCGCAATTGAAGACAATATATCTATGAGCTTGGTTCAAGACTTTAGAAATCTAATGTAAATCCTTTTCCTTTTCTCTTCCTTTTCCACCAATAGGATGTCCTACTTTAGGAAACAAAGATAATTCATCATCATGCTGATTCAAGGAAAAATTCCTAGCACATCTAATCTTCTATCTAGTCTAGTGTTTACACCTTCACGCAAATATCGAGAAATACATGTCAAGCACTCTTCCATCATATACCCTTATGCTATACTTCCTTCGGGATTACTCCTATTTTGAATATAGGACTTCAACTTACCTAAATACCTCTCAACAAAGTACATCCATCGATATTGCACAAGTCCACCAAATTTGATTTCCTCTACTAAATGAACAGGTAGATGAATCATAACATCAAAGAATGCAGGAGGGAATATCATTTCAAATTGACAAAGTATATTGACAACTTCAGATGCTAACCTATCTAATTCTTCATGATCAACAATTTTACTACATAAACCATGAAAAAAGTTCCCCAAAATAGTCAAAGGTCCTGCAACATTTTTTTTTGGCAATGTCTTCCTAACAGCAACTTGAAGCAAGTGATGCAATACGACTTGTGCATCATGAGTTTTGTAGCCAAAAAAATTCCTTTCTTTAACATGCACACACCTCCCGATATTTGATGCATACCCATAAGGTAACTTTGTTTCCTTAAGAACTTTGATAAACAAATCCTTCTTTGCATTACTCATAAAATAAGGTGCTTGCGGAAATAGGATGTGGCTCGCTGTCATCTTTAGATGGATAAGTCTGGAGGCGTGGTTTTATGCTAAGATCCAACAAATCCAAATATGCATTATTATGGTCTCTAGTATTTCCAGGAATGTCTAACAAAGTGCCAACAATATTATCGAAGACATTTTTGTCGATATGCATGACATCTAAATTATGACGATATTTAATATTAGACCAATAAGACAGTTGAAGAAAGCATGATTTCTTTTTCCATGGACCTTTACCTTCTCCACCTTTACTTTTCTTCCCAAAATCATTTTCAAAGTTCTCTAATTCATTCATCAAATCAGTACCTGTTAACGGAGAAGGTGCACACCTATCCTCTACTTCTCCATTGAATGAATTTGTATCTTTCCGCCAAGGATGATCCATATCAAGATGCCTTCAAATATCCATGTAACAATTCTTTTTGCTGTGATGCAAGTTTTTAGGTTTCACATCATGGTTACAATTAGGATATGCATAATTTCCTTTAGCTGACCATCCAGACAACATGGCGTAAGCTGGAAAATCATTTATCATCCCCATCAATGCAGCATGTAATTGAAATTATTGTTTTTTAAATGCACCATAAGTCTCAACCCTAAATTCCCATAATTCCTTCAATTCGTCAATTAGTGGTTGTAAAAAAACATCTATGTCATTTCCAGGAGACTTAGGGCCAGGAATTAACAAAGACAACATAAAATATTCCGATTTCATAGAGAGCCAAGATGGAAGGTTGTAATTTATCAACACAACAGGACATGTGCTGTGAGCAACACTCATAGTTCGAAATGGATTGAATCCATCACTAGCAAGAGCTAAATGTACATTTCGTGCTTCATTTTTAAAGGCAGTATATGATGAATCTAGTCCTTCCAAGATTGGGCATCTGCCGCATGTCTAATTTTGTCATCTTTTATTCGGCCTTTATCATGCCAAACCATTAATTCGGCTGTTTTGGAACACATGAATAGTCTTTGCAATCTAGGAATCAAAGGAAAATGCCTTAAAACTTTGGCAGGAACAATGTTAGACTTCCTCCTAGATGTACCACACTTAGGATAAACATCCGCTCCTTCAAATTCCTTCCTATAAAGAATACAATCATTGGGACAAGCATGAATTTTTTTTATAATCAAGACCCAAATTCTTCACTATATTCCTAGATTCATTAAATGATTTAGGAAGTTCGGCCATTGGAAATGCCTCTCTTAATAACTCTAAAAGATCACCAAAGGCTACATTGCTTAAGCCATTAAGGCACTTAAAGAGGAACAAACGAATTATGAAAGACAGTTTTGAGAAATTTTTACAGCCCGGATAAAGCTCTTTCAATTTTTTCCTTCTTCCACCAAATGAAAAAACTTTCTAGCCTCCTCATTTGGCTCACTTTCAACCTCATGATCTCTATTTAGACCTTCACCCACATCTCTAAAAGTATCATGTAGTAAGCCATTGATATCATCATGTGTACTTTGATTATTTACTTCATGCATAGTTTGCCTATCATTATTTGTAGAAGAATATCCCTCCCTTTGCAAGACCCACTCCTTGAATCCCTTCACAAACCCATTAACAATCAAATGATCATAAACGTCATCTCTAGAATGGCAGAAACGCCTCAAACACGTTTTACAAGGGAAAAATATATGATCTCCAATGACGTCCTTGGCAAAATAATCATCAAGAAAAATATTCAAAGCAACTTTAAAGTCCGAACTTCTAGGATAGTTCATCCAATTTTGATCCTTAACTTAATTTATGTCAATTCCTAAATTACACAAGCAAATAAATTTAGAGATCATCTATATTATAAAATGAAAGAATAGATTTGATAGATATTAATTGGAAAAATTTACAGTACTAAAGCTGAAAATAGAAATCTTATATAAAGATCATCTATGATATCTAAACATGTACAGATATTAGTTATAAACCAAAATCTAGTACATATAAGTTTATAATTATTAAGATCAAAAGTTATATATAAGAAGAGAATAATTAGTTTTACTCACTAACTAGACTGAAAATTACAAAGTCTTTAGATAAAACTTCAAATAAGAAACCACTAACTATGAACTAAAAGTTAGGTAGACATGATTCCATTAACTCATAATAATTCCCGACTAATAAGAAATATGCTACTAGTCTATAAGGAACACTTACTTGGCATCAACAATCTCTAGCTTATAACTATCTTTAGGTTCACATACGCTTAATCTCGTTAAAATATAAGATTGATAAAGTAAAACTATACTCTCTAAAATCTTAATTATTTGTGCACTATCAATTTTAACTTTAACTCACTTTTTAAAGATTCTTCACATCGCCTTATCTGGCTGTTCTGATATAGTTTCAATTATGTGATTCAATTCTAATGGATAATGAATAAGATCTAAACTTTACATATCACACTAAAGAAATTGTAATGTTGTAAGAAAAGTTCACTTTATTGCAATGCTTCATTATTGCTAACAAGATCATCATGCATTTTTTTTGGGTTTTATTGTATAAATATGTTACTGGGAAAGTCATGTTCTTTAAGTGGCATTAATTAGTGAGTAGTGGTTAAGTTAGTTGTATCATATACTCACAGGTAGATATTTATAATTTTCCAGTACTTCTTAGGAAGTAGTTTTTATTTGGAGCATACTTCTTAATTTTCCGATATCCTTATAATTGCAAATTCTAAGCTATGATAAAAATAGAACTAGTAGAAGGAGAAGTGAGGATCATCATGCTTTTGTCATGTGATTATAACTATTGCTTAACACAAATAATTACAGCAAAACAAGTTTAATTTTGAGAATATTTTTTTTTGTAAGAATGAGAATAAATTATTTAAATTATAGCCTTTAAGCCAATTAACATCAACTTATTCAATCACTCATTCACTCGTATAAGACTCAATTCTATTTTTTTAACAAAAAAAGGAAAAAAAAAACCACACAATAAAAAATCACAAATTAGCAATTATAGGCAAGTAGAAACTGACTATTGTTACTAATCTTTCCCAATCTAGCAATTATAAGCAGGCTCACAATCTAAAGTATATAAATAACCAACATGTCTAACAATCCCAAAAAATTATGTAAAATTATTCAAGTAATGTCGCTTTCGTTGATCTTATTCTAACCAGAAACATGCAACTCACCAAGAAAACATATTAATTTACAGGAAAAAAAAATTCTATGGTAATTCATAATAAATCTATAGATTAAATTGAATTATATGAACTCTCATAATCAGATGATACAATTCCCTAATTTACCAAACCCTAAATCCCCTACTCAATACCCATAAGTTCCAATTACATAATTGTGATATCAAAATCAAATTGGAGATAAGTTATTCAAGAAAATATCAATTTATACAACTAAATTACATACTAACCTTGTTCACTAGTCTTGAGAGCAAAGAAATTTCGGTAAATTGTGATTCAAGCAATTTCAACTCGCCTACAAAGAATTGTAATCGGACTATGATGACAAGATTGTACGATAATCAACCCTAATTTATGTGCAAAAATAAGAGAGGGCTAATTTAAGAATTTTGGGGGATGAACAGAGGGAATTGAAACGAAAATAAAGAGGGTTTGTGAATTCGGAGAGGGTTTGTGAATTAGGAAAAGAAAGAGGGAAACCAAAAAAAATTGGCCGCTTAATAGAAAGTTTTCATGTTTCCAGAATTTTCATGTACCCAAAAAAAGACTGCTTAATCACTATCAAGTACTCCGATCCTTATTAGTTATTTTTATTTTTCAAATCAGAAATTATTTAATTAATTAATCAATCATTAATCATTAATATTAACTAGCATCCACTTGGTTAAACCATTGTCAAATAATATCTTTTACTTATTCATTAAAAGTGTTGCCATGTTTTTCTCTATAGCAACAGACTTTAAACGAAAATGGTTAGTTATATCAATAAATTAAAAATTGTTGCCATATTGTCTACTTATAGCGACACTAATAAAACTGTTGCAAAAATGTGTGTTGCTATAGCCCTCTTTTGTTGTAGTGATCCCCTCCCCCAACGCCGGTTTTCCCCCTCCCCAATGCCGGTGATGCGACCCACCTTCCTCCCCTCCTTTTCCGCCGGCAACCATCACTTTAATCTCCTTTTCCAGCCACCACCACCACTAGAAACTGCCTTTAAAACTCCCCCTAACTCTCGAAAACCCCCAAACACCCTTCCCCCACCATTGAAAACCCTAGCCGCTAGGGTTTCGGGGTGGAGGAGGAGTTTTTGGGGTTTTTCGGGAGTAGGAAAGGGGTTTTTTGTGGTGGTTGCGTGGGGGGTTGGAGGGGATTTCGGGGAAGGGGGAAAACGGCGAGGGAAAGCGGCGGTCCGACGTGTGAAGAGCGGCGGTCCGGCATGGGAAGAGCGGCGGTCGGTGAGGGAGAGGCGGCGGACTGGGCAGTGGTGGTGGGTGGGACGGTGGGGGAGGGGAGGTTGGCTGGGTTTTTCTGTTTTTTGGGTTTTTTTTTTTTGGTTTTTGTTTTTTTTGTTTTTTTTTCTTTTAAATTTTGGACCAATCAAGGCTTGACACGTGTCAAGTGACCTGATATAGTAGGTCATTGACTTTTGTTAACCGGTTAGGGATTGAAGAAAAAGAAGACCCCCAAAAGTTTGGATTATTCCAGTATAATCCAAAGTTGGGATTATTCTACCAAAATTAATGAAAGTTGGGATTATTAATTCTAATATTTCCTAAAATAAATTTATATTGTTGGAGTAATAATACTTGTAATGCAAATCGGAGTGTTGCTAAGTGTTGTTACCCTATATCAACGTTGTGTGCAAGGAGCTAGCGAAAGAGCTATAGCTAACAAGGCAAATGGGTTGCGGCAAGGCCGGGCTATAGCTCAGATGGTAGCTCAGATGATTGCTTGGCATGTAGCAGATGCGAGCTATAGCTCGTGTGCGCGCGAGCGATAGCACGCTGCTTGCGTTGCTTGCGGCAGGTACGAGCTATAGCTCGCCTGCTAACTGCTGCACATGTTGCTTGCGGCAGGGCCAAGCGATAGCTCGCTCGTTCGTGAGCGAGAGATTGGCCGCTCGTAGGCTTAGCGAGGAGGCCTTATTTGCTTCATTTATATCTTTTCTTTGTGTGTGTGTGTGTGTGTGTGTGTGTGTGTGTATATATATATGTGTGTGTGTGTGTGTGTATCCCCAAATTGAGATATACAATTTTGTTATCTCTGAAACCCTAAACACAAAAAACACACACCTACCATTTGAGATCTGAACAGTTCTTGAGTAATTCCATTCTTCGGGTTCGGGTACACGAATCATGAAGAGAGTTGTGTTAACATTGAGGGGCGTGCGTCATCAAAAAACTTGTACCGGTGGTGGCGTATTTCGCTTCTAATGCAATAGATTCTGTTATGCGGCACAACTGTATTATTGAGATCATCAATCGAGTTTTTTCCCTTTCATCTTCTCTATTTGTTATTGAAATCGATAGATATTTTACCAACAATTTAGAAGCGAAGTAGTACAATTAATTTACTGTTGATTCTTGTATTATTTATATTAATATTTGGTTCGGGATCATCATATGAAATTCATCCGTATAATTCGAATCAGAAGAACCCTAATTCATGAGGACTATTAATTTCGTCGTCAGATTATGATTGATATCTCCTCAGCAAAGCGGATGAAACTTATAAAGGAAGTCTGATCGTAATTTTATGCAATTACTATTATTAGTGGCTCTTGTGATTAAGATCAAGATGGGTCTTGGTTTCTCAAAGAATATTGATGTCCTTGTGATTGTCCGACATGGAATTAAAGGAAGGTTAATCCTTTATCTTCTAAGACTTGCCGACTAGTGGCCTTATTATTTAATTCCTAGCAAAAGGATTTTTAATGGGTAAATGTCAGAGCTTGAGTACAATTAATGTTCAAGAATCAAAATCCTTTTATAATGTAAAGATGGAGTACCAAAGTGGTATTATGGTGGCGAGGAGTTGATTTAAGTCAACTGAGATAAAGCACAACAGATATTGTTAGGAAATAAAGGGTGTAATAGTGTTTGATTAATGCGGAATAAGTCAATGAAAAATAAGGACGAGAAAAGCAATAAAGAAGATAAACAAAGAACACAAGGATTTACGTGGTTCGGTCAAATTAGACCTACATCCACGTGTGAGGGATTCGAGAGCTTCTTCACTATAATGGAAAAAAAACAAGTGAATAATACAAGGAGTCCTAAATCTAATGGATCAAAAGGTATGATCTAATTGATTAACTATAAGGTCCTTTAATAACACAAGGAAATCCTAATAAAAAACCCTAAATTGTTCTCCAAGTTCAAATAGCCGTCATAGAAAAGATATAATTTTAGGAAATATTCCATAATTTACCCCACAAGAACCGAATTGACGAGCTATAGCTCGACAGCTAGCTCAAGCCTGCCGCAAGTCTTCATAGGGACGAGCTATAGCTTACTCGCATAGAGCTATAGCTCGCAACCTCGTCGCAACTTTCCAGCTTCATCAGGTTTTCGTAAAACAGTCATAACTTTCTCGTTTCTTATTGGAATTAGGCATATGACCTATCGTTGGAAAGCTCTTGAAACAAGCTATCACCTCCAACTTGAATCACCTCAAAATAATTTATAGTTTGATAGATAAATGCATTAAAAGTCATCCCTACAAGATTTCGAGTCACAATTTAACAAATCTCCACCTTGACTTGAAATCGACTAAAAAACAAGGTAACTCTACCTTGAACAAAAAAAACCAAGAATTAATGCTCATAAGAAAATGAAGAATCTCCACCTTAAACAAAATTTCATAAGCCTACTCTCATTAGGCTATCAACAAACGGACATCTTCCATAACTTGTGAACCGGTGCGTCTTCGAACACAAAATTACGTACACAAAACCATCACATGGCCTAGATTGAGAGTATAATGTCCCGACGCCAAGCATGCTTATCAAAATTGACCAAACTCTTTTCAAACACTTCTTCATCTCAAAACCAAACTAAAACTTAAGCAATTCTAGAAAAATAAAATTACATCAAAAATTTCTAAATTGCAATTATACTTAATAAATCATAAAAGTACCAAAATTGAGATAAGAAATAGCATAACTAGATCAAAATCTAATGCATAACCAAGATTGCTACTTTATAAAGAACGAAAATCAAAAAGTAATCTATCATAGAATCCATAACCAAAAAAATTCACACGGTTTCTCGTTTCACCAAGAGATCTTAAAGGGGCACTTATCATGAAGAGATCGTAGAAACCGCAGCCCCGAAGCTCAAACCCTAAAGTGCATAATCATCATCATCGTTGGTGTCAGCAATATTTGTAGATTTGTCCTCATTGGACTTCTCCTCATTCTTTTTCTTCAATTTCCAACACTCGGCTTTGATATGACCCTTCACATGACAATAGTTACAAACTTTTCCTTTACCAAATTTCTTATTACCACCATGAGCAACCAAAGCATTATTTTGAGTTGGATTATTAGATTTATTAACCAACTTATTGTCAATTAAATCTCTATGGGTTAAGGCATCCTTAACATCCTCCAAACTCAAATCATCTTCACCATACAATAAAGTATCTCGAAAGTGCTTATAAGGAGGCGGTAAAGAACACAACAACCTAATAGCCATATCTTCATCATCGATCTCAACATTGATGTTTGAAAATCCATAATAATAGAGAAGAATTCATCTAAATAAGACTTAAGCGGTTTACCTTCTTCTAGACGAAGATCATGAAGTCTAGATTGAGTAGTAGACAGTTGGTCACGCTCTTTGTCATATAAAGTGACTCCAACTTTAACCACAAACCCGCAGCAGTTGTCTCCTTGGCAACCTCTCTCAAAACATCATTAGAGAGACATAATTGAATTGTCAAAAGAGCCTTCAAATCGATCTCCTCCTACTTATCCATTGTCATGCATGAAGGGTTTTTGGATACACCTTCAAGAGCCTTGTGATAGCCACTTTGAACCAAGATGGCTTTCTTATTCAATTGCCATAGGCCAAAATTCACTTACTTGTCGAATTTCTTAATGTCAAATTTCATTGGCATAATTTAATTAACACCTAAAACCTAAAACCTAAGATCTTAATATCTGGCTCTAAATACCAATTTGTTAGAAAATAAAGGGTGTAATTGTGTTTGATTAATGTGCAACAAGTCAATGAAAAATAAGAACGAGAAAAGCAATAAAGAAGATAAACAAAGAACACAAGGATTTACGTGGTTCGGTCAAATTAAACCTACATCCACGGGTGGAAACGAGAGAATAATACAAAGAGTCCTAAATCTAATGGCTTAAAAGGTATGATCTAATTGATCAACTACAGGGTCCGTTTATAACACAAGGAAACCCGAATAAAAAACCCTAAATTGTTCCCCAAGTATGCTCAAATAGCTGTCATAGAAAAGATATAATTTTAGGAAATATTCCATAATTTATCCCACAAGAACCGAATTGCCAAGCTATAGCTTGACAGCTAGCTCAAGCCTTCCGCAAGTCTTCATAGGGACGAGCTATAGCTCACTCGCATAGAGCTATAGCCTATAGCTCGTAACCTCGTCACAACTTTCCAACTTCGTCAGGTTTTCGTAAAACGTTCATAAATTTCTTGTTTCTAATCGAAATTGGGCATATGACCTATCATTGGAAAAATCATGAAAGAAGCTATCACCTCCAACTTGAATCACCTCAAAATCAATTATAGTGTGAGAGATATTTGCATTCAAAGTCATCCCTACTAGATTTCGAGTCACAATTTAACAAATATAGTGGTCGGCCATGGCAGCATTATTCAGGTTCGCTGATGGAGAGTGCCAAGTATGGACGAGTATGTGGCAGCAAGATTGAACCGTATAGCTGTACAAGCGTTGTACAACAATGAAAGTCACAACTCGTAGGGGTCGATCATGCTCGATACCAGGGAAGTTCCTTCTCGTATATTAGTTTTTATCAATTTCTAACTTTACATAATATGGTGTATGTTTATTATTATGTGCCCCTGTTATCTATGCATAATTTTATTATTTTTATTATGAGCTATTACAATGCAATGTGGGGGTGAGATAAGTTAGATATTGAGACTAACTAGTATGTTAGTTTTACTCTTGTTCATGAGTGGTTATGAAAAGGAAGGTTTTCGTAAGAAACTTTTATCTATGTCTATTTACTTGTTGACTTGTTGTTTTGAAAGTAATTTTTATCTCTGCTAAAGTATGGTTTGTCCAATGATAATTTTTATTGATTTTCATGGACTTTAAATGTGTTTTGTCCTAGTAGATTAGGGATGTCATGCGTTCTATCTTATGATAGTGTTTTGTTGACCTTATTCCTAATCATGGACATTGTTTTGTTGAGCACAGAGTATGTGATAAGCTTGTAAGTGTCATTTTTTAGTTTAAAAAGGGATGTCGAATTATTGAAGTTAATTCTTGTGATCTTAGCTTTGCTCACGAACTTGAAATGTGTATACATGCTAGAGGTGTTTTTTTTTCCTTTCTAGTTGATGGTCTAGATGAGACCGGGTTTGATCTCCGTGCTTGTTAGCAAAAGTAAAGTGTTTGGCTTGGTAGAGTTAGAATGATCGTGCAAGTTTAAAGCGTAAGTGCCCCACATGCGGTAATAATGGAAATTAAGATTCCATATGTCTTTAATATCTATGAATATCTTCTAAATATTTGTATTATTGGGGTTGAAGATATGTTTAAGTTGCTTAGTTCACCCCATAATTGGATGTTACTCCCTATTTTTGTTACTTGATTCATGATTATTTTCATGTGGTATGTGTGGTGTGGGGGTTTCCAATAATGACGAATTGATTTCTATATGTGTTTCACATAAAGCATGAAGGCTTGTGGGACTATGGGTGATGTGTATGTTGAATATTTGCTACGTTTATCATGTATGACCTTGATATGATGAATCCTGTGAAATGTCTCAAGTATATGCTTTCTTATGAAATGACATGTTAGTCTTGCTCGTTAATAGAATTTATTCTTTCTTCCTAAGCTTTCTTCTGACTATTAAAGTTGATGAGTACGTGCATCATCTAAGCTGCATTTGATTAAAACTTGAACTAATTGTGTACCGTCTTGGTTTTACTTTCTTGATTGAAAGGTGTAGTTGGACTGTTTGTGGTATGTATTCAAGTAGTGGTGAATAAAAAATCCTGAACCAAATGAATAGACCTTGATTAACTAGTTGTGGAATGAAACATGTTCATATAATTTTTTGCGCTCCTTTTGAGCCTTACATGCTTGAGATTAGTATGTCTTGCCTGCTTTAATATATCCATCAGTTGTAAGTATCTTTTAAGGTGAGTTGAAAGGTAGTTGATTGGAAATAGGCTGAAGGTAAGATATTATGATATCGGGATTTAGTCTGTAAGTGTAGACACCTGATTGTGTCTCCCCAAAAACCAAACCCAGTGATGAGTACCTTTCACGTCTTTGATTATCGAGTTAGGTGAAGAGTTGAAGAGTCTCGTGAATTTCCTTTAGCCTTGACCATTTCTAACCTTTCCTTATATGTTTTAATCCAAAATCATTTATTTCGTGTCCTTAAATCCAAAATCATTTATTTCACGTCTTTAAACCCAAAATCATTCATTTCTTGTCTTTGAAAATCATTCATTTCGTGTCCTCTTTATAAAACGTCCAAACCTGTTAATTTTGGTCCATAATCCTGGTCCAATTATTGTGTAGTTGGATGGGGTTGAAAAGAGCTTTCCAACGATATATTATAAGCCCAAATCCGAGTTATAACGAAGAAGTTATGGCCAAAATACTAAACCGAGTCCAAACTGAGCCTTACCCAATGACTATGTGGAGGGTCCATTAACCTTAACCTCATTCCTGAACCAATTAGTATTTATTATGAGCTTTTAGAATCCACTAGAAGGTTGTTTTCAATCCTAAATCCCTTAGGATTTATTATTAGCTTCTAGAATCATCTAGAAGGATCAAATTTGTCCTGTTTTTGAAAAGATAAAGATTTAAGAATTTTACATCGGATAAAACATTTGTTTTTCAATGATTTTGATTATGATAAAATTAGAATACGTACGGATATTCGATTTACCCAATTTGATTGGAAGTCGGATTCCGTACGGATTCTATCTTCTAAAAATATCGCTGAGTGATAGAAATATCGCGTTGCGATAAGCCTATCGCGCTGCGATAGAAATATTGGGTCGCAATAGTGCCTGTTTGACTCCGAGTCGGATTCTGACTCTTTTCTAATCTTCGACCCTCTTTTTTCTTTATAAATAGAGGTCATTTTCATCCATTTTCAATCATCAATAAGCTTGATCAACAATCATCATCTAATCCCCTCTCTAAGCTAAAAGCTTTTCTCTCTATCTCTCTCTTTCTTTCTTAGCCTAGCCTAAACACATCCCAACACCTTCTTGATATCATACACCATACTTCCTTCACGAGCTTCAAATACTCCTAGCCAAACTCGTAATTGCCTTCGACCTCGACATGAAAGGTTGATAGTTCTGAGGGTTTGGTCCCAAATCTATATTTCAATTCATATTTGATTTATTTGGTTTATTTGATTTAATCTTTCTTGAAGTTACTAACATGTGTATTGTTTTGATAGAAAGAGATACGGGGCATCAAAGTAAGTAATTCGATTACTTATTTATTCCTTTGATATAGAAGTCATGCTTAGAATATTATTTTAATTCCTAGAATCATGTTAGGATGTCTTTATTGATTCCTAGCATCATGTTAGGATGTCTTTATTGATTCCTAGTATCATGTTAGGATGTCTTTATTGATTCCTACCATCATGTTAGGATGTTTCTTATGATTTCTAGTATCATGTTAGGATGTTGATTTTTGATTCCTAGTATCATGTTTAGGGTGTTAATTAATATTTCTAGTATCATGTTTAGGCTAAAGCTTTAATCTTTACTATTTAGTGACATGCTAGAATTTGTTATTAATATGTTTAGTATCATCCCTAGGATCTTGCTAATTATACTATTGATGAGATTATGTTTACATTGATTATGATGATGATTGTTGTGTCAATTATGTTGCTTGATTATTCATTATTCATTGTTATTGCTTGATCACGCCCTTTCTACAGGTTTAAGGGAATTTGTACTTGAAATCACGTTAATAAGATAATTAATAATTTGTTTTTTAGGCTTAATATGATATTAATTCAAGTGATCGCCAATAATAGATTTATTTGTGCATTAATAATCAATCAACGTAGATTAAATATGCTTAGGATTAATTTAATGAATGTAGGTTGATCGAAAAGCGCACATGAATATCATAAGAATTAAGTAGAGGCCGATTTAGGGTGGGTTCAATCTCTTTTAGGTTGGATTCGTTCCATCATTCCCGAATATCTAGTCATGGTTCCGGAACACTATGGAGTTAGTGATCTCTGTGATCGTGAATGGGGTATAACCTTCATATCCGTGAACGGTTTACAAGTTTATAAAACTTGTTGGCGACTCTTTTATCTTTAGCTTCTTTCCCTTTAGACGCCACCATGCTTAAATGCATGATCACAGTGGGGCTCAAAGTTGATGTTTGAAAAATTCCTTACAGGGTAAGTTTGGTGTTAATCCACATTTGTTTCTCACCTATTTTGTTTTAAGCTTGTCTGTTTTGCAGTAAGGTTGCTTAAGCTACCCTATCATAATAGATTTCAAATAAAAAAGGTATGTATTTAAAATGCATACACAGGTGACAACTTAGAAGATGGGGTATTTCTCTCATGTTGTTTTATCCTTTGTGATATGTATGGTGAGTGGGGGTTACATGTAAGTACCCAGACTTTGTTTTATCAAGTTAGTCTTGGTATGTGTGTTGAACCTCTTGATGCATGTGTGAAGTTATTATGGTTTGCATTGATAGTGTTCATATGCTAGAATGATCACATGTTGTTAACTTTACATGCGTGTTGTTTATTGAGATAGAGATGTATGTAAGTCTCAAAGATAAGAAACAAGTACGAGATATTGAGATAAGCTGCATGGTTCTGGTTAGTAAACCAATGAATCTTTAAAGGTACGCATTAATCTCATTTTTGTAATGTAGGGAAAGTGTTTTGGTAAACTATGTTTATCATGTTTAAGCCATAGTTAATTTTGTGTTTTAGCCTTTGATGTTTGATTCAAATGTGCTAATATTTTGCAAGTTAAATGAGTTAACAAATTATTCTTGACATGAAATTGTTTTGTTGGGAAATTCATCGTTTATTTTGTTTGTCAAGAGAGAATTACTCAACTATTGTTTGAGCTTTGAGTAATGCAGGGATAAAGGTTAAGTGAGAAAGATTCTCAAGTACCTGTTCCAGTAGGATCTAAGGATAATGATTGAATGAACACTGATGATTAGTTGAACCTCTTTAGTGTATGGTTTTTACATGATGAAGGGTGGTGCTCTGTTTCGAGTGAGTTGCAAAATAAATTGTTGTACACTATCCATTAGGAAGCAAGGTTCATTAGATTGGATGACGTGTGTCAAGAAGATGATTTTTGCAAAATTTATCTCTGGAAGTTTGTCCATTGTGGGGGTAAGTTGATCCTCATGTTTTCTACATTAATTTTCACAAGTGTCTATGTATGTTGTCAGGAACTACAGATGTAGTGATAGAGTTAGATAGATCTTGTGGAGGTGATACTCATGTTAGAGTATGTGAAAGCAAAGAAGAATCAAGCAGGTCCTTATCCAAGGATGAAGCACAGGTAAGTGCTTGATTGTCTAAGGGAATGTTTTTAAGATTATGTGTGGTTAATTTATTCCAGTGACAAAGTTTTAAATGATCAGTCTATGTTCTAAAGTTATCTGGCTTGATAACCCTCTAATTTATATGGTTATGAGATGCTTTAGTAGACTTGTTGCTTGATGTTAACGGGTCGAGCTTTAAATGCTCTTAATATGTCCATAACCTAGGTTGGGTGGTCAATTGAGACAGCTTACATGGACACACCAAAGTGCTTTAATTTTTTTGAACTTTTGTTCTGAATGAGTCCGGAGCCTTGTTTTGGTTGACTCATTGTTGGATTTATACTATTTGTGTATGTTGAATCTTTAACTCTTTTTGAGTGGTTTGTTGACCAGGTAGATTCAATTAGGTTGAGCGCGGCTCTTAATGTCATTTGTCTAGTTATTCTTTGAGCAGGAATTGATAATGGTTCTTAAGTGGATTTAAGACCATTAGCCCAGTGGCTCTTAGAGTAGGATTGATAATGACACTGAAGGTGGAAGGTTGAGCGTTGCTTGCTCTTAATACTACTAGCCTAGTTGCTCGAGAGTAGGGAACAATAGTGATCCTTAAATGAATTAGAATCACTAAGCTCCTTTCTTGACAACGTTATGGCCCCTGATATTACTCGAGTAGGGAACGATAGTGGTACCGAATGATTGAGGTTGGGAGTATCCCTTAATGCATCTAGCCTAAGAGCTCGTTGAGTAATGGATTGATAGATGCACCGTCGAGTTGATAAAGTTGAACTTTACGTTCTAAATGTTCTTATTCCATTGCATAGAGAATCTTGGGTTTGCAAGGTGCTTGAATGTGTTTTAAGCCTGCAGGGAAACACCCTATATGTGCTTGGAATGTGTAATTTATACACAGATGGAACACCTACGTGAGTACGAGGGGTGTCCTCCTTCAAGGGAAAGACTGTGGAGATGTTTTCATGAAGTACTCATGAGAGCCCAATGTGTTGGCCAAGACTGGCGGAATTGCTCAAGCTCAAAAGGTAAAGTATGTGATACATGTTCCTTCCTCGCTCCTAGGAGTTCAAACCTTTGGATGCTCACTAGAAGAGTGTTGAATACCTGTGTCACTAAGGTATTAGTTCAAACGTTATGGATACTAGTGCTTAAGTAGCTAACCTTTCATTTACTATTCAGATTTCATGATCTCAGACCGTTTTGCATTAGTGGGGGATTGTTGGAATAATAATACTTGTAATGCAAATCGGAGTGTTGCTAAGTGAGTATTGTTACCCTCTAGCAACGTTGTGTGCCAGGAGCTAACGAGAGAGATATAGCTCACAAGGCAAATGATTTGCGGCAAGGCCGAGCTATAGCTCGGATGGTAGCTCGGATGATTGCTTGGCTTGCAGCAGATGCGAGTTATAGCTCGTTGCGTTGCTTACGGCAGGTGCAAACTATAGCTTGCCTGCTAGCTCGATGCACATGTTGCTTGCGGTAGGGCCGAGCGATAGCTCGCTCGTCCGAGAGTGAGAGCTCGTTCGTGAGTGGGCTTAGCGAGGAGGCCTTGTTTGCTTTATTTATATCCTTTCTTTGTACACACATATATATATACTCTTTATCCCCAAATTGAGATATATAATTTTGTTATCTCTGAAACCCTAAACACAAAAAACACACACCTACCATTTGAGATCTGAACAGTTCTTGAGTAATTTCACTCTTCGGGTTTGGGTACACGAGTTACGAGGAGAGTTGTGTTAACATTAGGGGAGTGCGTCATCAGGAAACCTGTACCGGTGGTGGCGAATTTTGCTTCTAATGTAGTAGATTCTATTCTGTGGCACAACTGTATTATTGAGATCATCAATCGAGTTTTTTCCCTTTCATCTTCTCTATTTGTTATTGGAATCGACAGGTATTTCATCAACAAATGTATCTTCTCTTAGTTGTTAGATATTTAGATAAACAGTAAGTCTTCTGTGTGGCCAAGGGCAATGTTGGCGTGGCACAACTTGGCGACCGTATAGAGTCCCCTAAAGATTGGGGCCCCAATGTCATGTAAAATGTTATTATGAGTCCAAAGTTCAACAAAGGTTTCTTTGGTTCGCTTGTTAGGATAACTGAGTTTTGAAGGGAAGTCAAGGGAGTACAAGTAATAAAGAAAAACATTCATAACCATTAATATATATACTTGGATTTTTATTGCAAACATAGAAAGCTAGGGAGCATCACCCTCCTTTTCAGTTGGTTACAAACTCAAGATCATGCGTACATTCTACAGGGGAGCTTCACCATTTATTCATGTGTCACGTAGACACAGCATACATAGCATATAACACATACACGAGAATACGAGATACATAACACAACATTACAAACAAGTAAAGCGAAATTTTAGCAAGCTTGCTCAAGAGTTGTGACTTGTGAGCCTAGCTAGCTAATTATAGAACTTTGCAACTGCATAGGTACCGGAAATCTCTGCCACAATCCTGGCTCCAAAAATTGGGTCAGTGATATCGGCTTTGTTTCCGGAATGTCGGTCCAGTTTGACTTCAATTACATTCCAATCGACTGGACCTATTGGCCCACTTTCAACATAGATCTGTACAATAGCATTACGAGTCACTTCAATATTCTTAGACTAAAAAATAAAATATGCAACCACGTTGTGATACATTACCTTGCCCGTTGGGCCATGAACAGCAACAATGAATTTACGATTACTGGCCTGATCGCCGTCAGCATAGGTGATTCCCCACTTGACGCCTTCGGGAAGAGTCCCGGCCTGGCGCATTGCAGCACCAGTATTAACCGCGAGGTTAGGGAAGTTAGTAAGTGTACGCCCGTGCCAAAAATGAGTCTCCACCACATGCACAAGACGTTTGCTAAAGTTTTTGACGTCAGTTGTCATTCGATATTCATTACCGGCAACACGAGTTTGTGTATCATATTCCTTGGCCTTAGCTTCCATATCAATTTCCACATCCTCCACAGGCACAGCTTCTTCTAGTGTGACGTTTGTATCAGCCATGATTTCTTCCTTCTCTTAATTTAGCCTACGAAATAGTATGTGCACATGTACTTAGCTAAATAAATCAAGTTACTCAAGATTCGAACTAACCTATCATACACATGCTCACAATCTTAACCACTAGGCCAAGACCTCATTGGTAAGCCAACTCTTGATACTAACGGGATATCTAATATTCAAGGAGGTCTTAAACATATACTGATATACATATACTACTACTCTTTATCTTGTAACTTTCATACATGTTTTTTTTAACTATAACATAACATAATGAAAAAAAGGTTTTTTTTTTTTTTTTTTTCCTTCTTTGTTAAACATATTATGTAGTAAAAACCTATACGAGTGAAGAATGTCACAACAACACGTAAAGTAATGTAAGAACACAAGTCATCGCTTATATAATAATCAATGTAACAAGTCATTTCTAAATACTATATACATCGAGTAATAAATAAAATCTCCCTTACATAATGGTATAGACTTGATTGTGCTAGACAGTTATCAAGTGTGGTTAATTAAAATCAATACATGTGGTGAGCTGGTGAAGAGTACGTAGATATGAAAATCACAACTTCACAAATTTTTATCTAGTGTGAATAATGATAAAAAACGATCCTAGAATCACCTGAAATTGGGAGGGAAGTTTTAACCACTTAACCTATCCCTCACTCTCTTTAATCGAGAGATTATATTATCTTGCTTAACACCATTATACAAAATAATTTCTGAAAGAAAGAGGGAAATATTATTGAAATGAGTAAAAATTCTAACGTAGAGAGAAGGATTACCTGAAAACAATTATTCTCGAGTTACGTTGTATTGTTGGGAAGTGTGGAGTAGGAGAACTTTAATTGGCTATTTATAGGCAAGATGAGGTGAAGTTTTTTTTTTTTTTTATTATTATTATTTTTTTTTTTAAATTGATAGAAAAAAAAATAGCTTGATAAATCTCGATAGCTTTTGAGTGGCTACAGTAATTTACTTAGATTACACCAAACCGTTTATCGAATTTGCCTTCGTCCTTACAAATATCAAAGAAAAAGAATTTAAAAAAAAAGTCACGTTTTTTTAGTTGCTTATCCTTTCGTACATCTAATATTTGGACTTATCTTTCCTTTTGTCATCCTCAATCCTTAATTCTTAATTCGCCTAAACAAAAGAAAAAAAAAAAAAAAAAAAAATCGCCGTCCATAACTTTGGTTGTATCCTGGCTTTCTTTCTATCAATAGGTATTGATCAATAGCAATATGGTACGGACGCACTATATTGGTAGCTAGCATCAAGTTGAGCAATATTGGATATTGATAAATGTTAGTAAGACGACCCAAATTCGAATTGTATTGAGAATAGTCATATATAAACACATGTATAATATCATAACCATTTGCATATTTCTCTAGTAATATGATAGATATAGCCTAATTGGCACATAAATGATCCTATTACGATTTATTGTCATGGGATGGGAAATTAAACACATGTATACTTGGACTTATCTTTCCTTTTTTTTTTTTTTTTTTTCTTTTTTTTTTTTTTTTTTTTGAGATCATGTCTTGTTGTATAGCTTTGTATATTTATTAGAAGTACTCTTATTTGTGAAAAGAAATTTCCTCATAAGCAATTTCATTTTTCCCCACGAGGAAATCCAAAATTCCTCGCCTCATAAGGAAAATTGGAATGTGACTCATATTGGACCCCCCACAGATTAGCTGCAAATCTATTATTGTAAAAATTATCAAAAATAATACTTTCTCCTTTTTTGTTGACACATTTCTTTTATCAAGTTTCACAACTTATAGTTTAAACGATTAATATCTATCTCCAATTATAAATATTTTTAAATTGAAAAAAAATGGATATTACTCCCTCCGTCCCAGAATATTTGACACAGTCAACATTGCACACATGTCAATGCATTAGTTTGACTTTATTTTTATATAATTAAATATGAATGAAAATTATTTTTAAAATTATACTATGAAACTTTATATTAATACCTATCTAACAATATATTTATTTTATGATAAATATATTTATATTATGTTAGTAAAGAATTATGGTCAAAACTAATGCATGAATATTGAAAAAAGTGTAACGTCTCAGATATTCTGGGACGGGGAGAGTTATAAAATTTACATTAGATGATTCTATCCCACATAACTACTTTATCCCTCCGTCCTACAAAGATAGACACACTCGACTTTTTTTGTTTTCTCAACTTTGACCATCTTTTTTTGATATGAATTTATCTTAATTTATATTATTACAGTATCAACTTGAGCTATCTCGACTTGAAATTTATAAAATGAAACTAAAATGTACGAAACAGATGAAAAAGGAAAGTGTTGCGATCATTACGAAACAGAAGGAGTAATAGATAACTATTTTTTTTCACCCAACACTACAAAAATTTGGCCTTTTAACGACAAGTGAAATTCGTATCTAATTTCTAAAAATCTGTCGCTGAACTTAGCTAGCTACGGATATATTGACCAAATCACTCCATTGGCAAAAACCTTGTCGCTAAATTGATTTAGAGGCAAAAAAAAAATTAGCAACAGGAAAAAAAAATCTGTCTCTAAATTTAGCAACGGGAAAAAAAAAAATTCGTCGCTCATATCAGCAACGGGAAAAAAAATCCGTCTCTAAATTTAGCAACGGAAAAAAACCGTCTTTAAATTTAGCAACGGAGAAAATAATCCGTCTCTAAACTTAACAACGAAAAAAAAAAAAAAAAAACTTTGTCTCTAAAAGTAGCAACAGAAACTCGAAACCTCACTTGAGTCAACCCGGCTCGGCTTTACATGTAAGGCTCCTTAAAACCCAGTCTCAAGAGTCACAGAGTGAAACTATTACCAACTATACCAAGTACTATATTTGTTTACTTCTGACGTACCTACAACTTCCTCGAAAGAAAGGGTTAGCTCCTTCGAAAGAAAAGCCGACCTCTGTCTCTAACGATTGCTCTCCGACTATGGTCGCCGATCTGATATAAAAATAGTCTGTTTACAATTAGACGATGATGACAATGATGTGGTTGATTTAGGAGGATCGAATAATTCTGGAACCCAAGAACAATTAGAATTGATGTTAGTGGGAAAGCTTCTGACGAAACGACCCTATAACATTTTGGCGTTTAAGAGGACTATATTCAAAGTCTGAGCTACAACGAACAGTATGCTAATTCGTGTGATTGGACCAATTCTCTATGTGTTTCAGTTTTTTCACTAGAAAGACAAAGAGAAGGTGTTGAGGGGATGACCATGGGGCTGGGAGAATAACCTGTTGGTGATTAAAGATGTGGCGGGTGACGAACAACCTGAACAAGTATGCCTTGATTTTTCCCCTTTCTAGATTAGGGTTTGCAATTGTCGTTCAATTGTAGGTCGGATGATGATATTAAAGCCCAACAACGAATTTGGGGGAGTTTCTTGAACTGGAGGACAATGTTTTGGGGATTGACCGATATCATAGAGTGAGAATTATGACTGATGTTTGCAAACCGATTAGGCGACAACGACGGATAAGAGATAAATGTGGCAATAAAATCAAAGTTGAATTCAAGTATGAACGTCTCCCGTATTTTTATTTTGCGTGCGAGTGATGGGGCATTCTGAGAAGGATTGTGACACGGTGACAGAGGAGGATAAGAAGAAAAGTACGGGGTGGGGCTTTTACTTGCGAGCTTCGCAAAGGAGGCAGAAGAGGTGGTTATTATCACTTAGACAAGAAAACAGCTCTTCATAACTAGGGAGAAAGAAGCTATGAATGAAGAGCTACATCTGTTGAAGAAGGGGGAGGAGTCTAGAGTGTTGTGTCTAGGATAGAGGATCGATAGAGAGACTGAAAAAAAAGGCCAAGGGAGGGGAGTGAGTTGGGGCAACAGCCTACTAACCTGAATATTATGGTGGTAAATGCTCCTGCTCAGAACTTAAAAGAGCATACCACCAGTGAGAAGAGTTATGGGTCTGGAGGGGAAGAAAAAGAGATTAATGAGCCTGAACATTTCACTTTTGGAGTGCATAAGGTGCAGGGGAATAAGAGGACTTGGAAGAGATTTGAGAAACCGACGCTGGAAGGACACATGGAGGTGGATGAGGATGGGGTTGGAGTGAGGGTTGATGGGAAGAAGAGAAGTGTGTCGGAGTGTGAACTGAAGGGGGTGGATAGGGAAACTGATGAGATAAAAAGAAGTAAGACTAGTCTCCAAGCTATGGTGGCTCAGAGTATAATGACGGAGGTTGGAGGAGACAAACCGCGTCAAGAATTATGAGTCTTTTGTGTTAGAACTGTCGGGGAATGGGCAATCTCGAGACAGTTCATAGACTCTGTAAATGGAGTAATTTGATTTCCCCTGATCTAGTGTTTATCTCGAAAACTATGATCAGTAAGGATGCGCTGGAAAAGGTAAAAGAAAATTTTGGATTTTCAAATGCATTTGGGGTGGCAAGCCAAGTGAAATCTAGTGGATTATGTGCTTTTTGGAGACAGGAGAGTATTGATTCTTCCTTAATTTCATATTCTCAAAACCATATTTGCGGATATGTTAAGAAGGGGGATGTTGTGTGGAGATTTGTAGGGATGTACGGATGGCCAGAAGCAGTTAATAAGCATCGCACTTGGGAACTAATTGAGCAGTTATGTAGTGAAGCTCCGAGTCTGATTATTTTTGGAGGTGATTTTAATGAATTGCTTTCCTATGAAGAAATAGAAGGGAAACTAATCGAGAGAGGGGTGAGATAGCTAAATTTAGAGAATCTCTTGATGTTTGTGAGCTGCAGGACTTAGGATTTGAGGGTAAATGGTGGACATGGGAACGAGGAAATACGATTCAAACTCGTGTGAGAGAGAGGTTGGATAGGTTTCTAGCTTCCCAGTCATGGTTGTAGTTGTATCCTCATGCGAATGTGGAACACTTGTAGCGGTATACGTCTAACCATACACCTATTGTGGTTCGGCTTCAACAGCCCGCAAAGAAGAAGAGTAAACATCGAAGAAAATTCAAGATCGAAACAACATGGATTTTGGATGGGTTTTGTGAGTCGGTAATTAAGAAGTCATGGGAAGTAGCGAGCACTCTTGATATTGTGGGAAAGTTAGGAGCAATGGGGAGAGACTAGATGGAGTGGAACAAGAAGAAGTTTGACAACCTTGGAGAAAAAGTTGTGAAGGCTGAAAATAGCCTACGGGAAGTGCAGGGGCAGCCTATAACCCACGATAATGTGTGAAATGCTCAGAGTTGGAGAGAACACTTGACGATCTTCACGCTAAGCATGAAGCCTATTGGTATCTTCGCTCTCATGTGCTAGAAGTGAGGGATGGTGACCGTAATACTTCATACTTCCACTATAAGGCCTCACAAAGAAAGAAAAAGAACAGAATTAAAGGGTTGTTCGATGAGGAAGGTGAATGGAGAGAAGAGGAAAAGGAGCTTGAAAAGGTAGTTTCACAATACTACTCGAAGCTGTTCACTTCTATCTTCAAAACCTGATGACACTAGTATTCAGGATGTGCTACAATATGTGGAGTCTTTTATTTTGAGTGAGAGTAACAGGGAGTTGCTACGCCCGTACACAAAGGATGAGATCTTCTCTGTCCTGTAATAGATTCACCCCTGCAAAGCCCCGAGGCCTGAGGATATGCACGCAACTTTTTACCAAAAATTTTGGCACATAGTAGGTGATGATTTTTTGGTTTTGTGAGTAGTATTTTGCATGGCTTATGCTCCCCGAGCTATGTGAATAATACTAACATATCCCTAATCCCAAAAGTGAATGATCCTACTCTTTTGTCTGAATTCCAAATTATTAGTTTGTGCAATGTTTTGTATAAGCTTCTGTCAAAGGCTATAATGCTACGACTGAAGCTTCTTCTCCCTGAGGTTGTGTCTGAGAATCAGAGTGCGTTTGTACCGGGAAGGCTAATTACAGATAATGCTCTTATCACCTTGGAAATTTTTCATCTATGAAGCAGATAAGTTGGAGTAGACGGGGTACCATTGCTTTAAAACTCGATATGAGCAAGGCGTACGATCGAGTTGAATGGGGTTTTCTGCGGAAACTTCTTCTTACTATGGGGTTCGATGGTAGATGGGTGAATTTGGTGATGGACTGTGTGATGACGGTTTCTTACTCTTTTATTGCTGATGACAGAGTGTGTGGTCGGTGTTCCCTAGCCGGGGGTTGAGACAGGGGGACCCCCTTTCCCCTTATCTTTTTATTCTGGTTGCGGATGCTTTCTCTTATATGCTTAATAGTAAAGTGCAGGGGAAGGAGATTCATGGAGCACGAGCTAGTAGGAGTGGGCCTGTTATTTCCCATCTTTTGTTTGCTGATGACAGATTATTATTTGCTAGAGCCAACCAACGAGAGTGCGAAGTTATAGTTGATATTCTCAACAGATATGAAGTAGCATCAAGGCAAAAAATTAACTATGAAAAATCGGAGGTCTATTTTAGCAAAGGTGTCAGCGTCGAGCACAGGGATGTTTTAATGGGTGTTTTGAATATGAGACAGGTGGACAGGCAAGAGAAGTACTTAGGGATTCCAACGGTTGTAGGAAGATAAAAAATTAAAAAAAAAAAGGCTATTTTTGCAGTTTGGAAGATATTGCAGGGATGGAATGAAAAATTGCATTCAAGATCCGAAAAAGAAATTCTCCTCAAATTTGTGATCCAAGCCATCCCGATCTATCTGATGGGAGTGTATAAATTTCCTAGTTATGTAATTCATAATACCAGATCGGTTATGGCTTGATTTTTTTGGGGACAAAAAGGAGCTCAACGAAAGGTGCATTGGAAATCTTGGGACTCAATGTGTACTCCTAAATGCTTAGGAGGAATGGGGTTTAAAGACCTTGAGATTTTTAATGATGCGCTTCTCGAAAAGCAAGCATGGAGATTAGTTCACGTGGAAGATTCACTTTTGAGCAAAGTTATGAAAGCAAAGTACTACCCAAAAACGTCATTTTTAGATGCTTCTTTGGGTTTTGGTGGGAGTTATTCTTGGAGGAGTGTGTGGAGCAGCAAGGCGTTAGTGAAGGAAGGAGTTATCTGGCGTGTAGGGAATGGTACGAATATTAACATATGGAGAGATCCATGGTTAGCGGATGAGGAAGAGCGTTTCATAACTAGTACTCCGGTGGATGGGTTTTCTCAAGTTAGTGAACTGATTGATATGCAGCGTATGTAGTGGAAGGTGGAGGTTCTGGCTTCTAATTTCAATGATCGTGACCAGAATTGCATTTTGTCAATTCCGTTGAGCGAAAGAGCACCTCGAGACAAACTCACTTGGGGCTTTCTCTAAGGATGGTCTATATTCGACAAAGACAACCTACATGTTGGGGAAGGGATGTAATTTCGACAATTTTCACCAAGCATGGGTGGAGATTTGGAGGATGGAAGCTTCTCCGAAGGTGAGACTTTTTTTCTGGAGGTTATGCAATCACACGCAAGCAGAGACATTTGCTTGATGTGGCTAAATGTCCTTGGTGTGAGCAAGAGGACGAGACAAGTGCTCACGCGATCTTTGATTGCATTAGAGTGAAAGAGCTGTGGGAGGAGAGTGGGTGTGAGGCTTTACTGCTAGATAGAAGTGGCAACTTTTGTGACCTGTTTAGAGACGGAATTTAACTCCGTCTCTGGTTTAGAGACGAAATTTAAAATCCGTCTCTAAATTACATATTCCTCTCTAAAGTAATATTTTACATAATTCGTTACTAATATAATATGGAGACGGAATTAAAATCCGTCTTAAATTAGAGACGAAATCAAAAATCCGTCTCTAAATTAGAGACGAAATTATCTTAATTCCGTTTCTAATTTAGAGATGGATTTTTTTTATTTCCGTCTCTAATTTAGAAAAGGATTTTTTAATTCCGTCGCTAATTTAGAAAAGGATTATTTTAATTCCGTCTCTAAATTATTTTAGAGAAGGATTTTGTAATTTTCGTTTCTATAATTGAAGTCTCTAGTATCCGTTTCTATATGGACAGTTTTTTGTAGTGTAAATGATATCTTGGCTTATTATAATATTAGATTAAACTCATTGTTAATTATATAAATTTGAAATGAGTTAAGAGATATAGAGGGGGGGGTTTGGTTATTTAGAGATTTTTGAAGTAAAAAGAGATTTTGGGAACTGAAAGAGCTATTTGTCCCTTTCAAAAAGCTCTATGGGTGTTTAGTTAAGAGCTTTTGAAAAAGCATTTTGGATCAAAGGAGCTTTTTGAAAGAGATTTTAGCTTTTTTGTTGTTTTATACTTTAAAACATTTAATAACTAGCAGCTATTTACCAAATACTTTAACAGCAATATCTAATTACAATCAGCTAGTCATAAACTCATAATAGCTTACAGCAAACAACCGGTCAAAGTAGCTAAAAGTTAATTGCCAAACGGGGCCATAGTGGTTATACTTCCTTCGTTCTAGTAATTTTGCGGGGGGGCAAATTTTAAGATGAGGAGAAAGATAGAGATAAATAAAATAGGAGCCCATAAAATGAAGAGAGAGAGAAGCATGTGCAAATAGGAAAAGGTTGTAATATTTATACAACTGTCTAAATTGGTAATTATTGCAATATTATTATAATGGAGGAAGTATATTATGCCAACAACAAAATCAAATGATTGAATATTAGTTAATATACGCCAATCATTCATTAGAATTTTGTTATTTTTTTTATCACTTAAATTAAGTCTCTTATCAATGCAAGATAATAATGATTCACAAAAGTTCAAAAAAAGCCGGTTTACAATAATAGTTATTGAATGGCGATATTGTAGCCATTACCTCTCTTATTTTTCCTGCATTTATTTTGCCTCCTGCCTTCAAGCGATAGTGATGATTTCAGTAGGAGATTTGTTACCTCCCTTTCATTTCTTTTAATTTTGTTTTTTTCTATCTCCTTTGTTCTTCAATTTCACTCTCCATTCTCTTTCCTCTTTATTTCTCACCCAACTTTCTCTCTCTTCTGCTCTCAATTTCTCTTTTTTGTTCCCAGTTTCTTTCTCTTTTGGGATCAATTTTTCACCATTACAAATCCTCTCATTTTTCTAGGTTATACTCTACTTTTCGATTCCTAATTTTAATTTTTTGCATTTTTCTTTTGATTATGAAGTTCCAAACGTATCAATGAAGAAGATTAGTACAAATCCATCACATGCAAATATGTTTTTTGAATTACTTTACGGTATATCAATATGATTTATATGGTTTTGCTATTGTTGAATTTTGATTTCAATTTTTAATTGCATTACTTTCGTTGTTTTTCTATACATTTTTACTTGTAAATTGTGGAATGAAGAAGACTAGTAATCTAGCTTCAAATAAATGAGGGAGATCTATCGTGTATTAAGTTTTGTGAAAATAAAAGGGTCACTTTTGTGAAATAAAAAGAGTAAAAAAGGGTCACTTTTGTTGAAAAAAATGTCACTTTTGTAAAAAAAAAAGGTCACTTTTGTGAAAAAAAAGGGTTTATTTTGTTGAAAAAAATGTCACTGTTGTAAAAAAAAAAAGTCACTTTTGTGAATAAAAAAGGGTCACTTTTGTGAATAAAATGGGTCACTTTTGTGAAAAAAAAAGGTCACTTTTGTGAAAAAAAAGGGTCACTTTTGTGAATAAAAGGGGTCACTTTTGTGAAAAAAATGGGTCACTTTTGTGAAAAAAAAGGTCACTTTTGTAAAAAAAAAAAGTCACTTTTGTGAATAAAAAAGGGTCACTTTTGTGAATAAAATGGGTCACTTTTGTGAAAAAAAAAGGTCACTTTTATGAAAAAAGGGTCACTTTTGTGAATAAAAGGGGTCATTTTTGTGAAAAAAATGGGTCACTTTTGTGAAAAAAAAAAGTTACTTTTGTGAAAAAAATGGTCACTTTTGTGAATAAAAGGGGTTACTTTTGTGAAACAAAAGGGTCACTTTTGTGAAAAAAATGGTTACTTTTGTAGAAGAAAAAGGGTCACTTTTATACGAAAAAGGGTCACTTCTCGCAAAATGTTCAATGTACAATAAAATTATTGTAAATCGGGGGCATGCAAAAGAGATCGAAGTTGATCGAATGGACACAAAAATAATATAACATAGGTTATTATAAATCCCTGCATATAAAACACTCCAAATCACATTCCACTTTAGGACTTGAGTTGGTAACAATATCTAAATGTTGTTTGTATAGTTATGTTTTCTTTTCGTCATCTATACACACAAATTTCCCTAATGACATATCAAGCCCTAAATGTTTGTGACTGCATTTTTAACTCCGTTAATGTGCATGTTTCAGTTAATCTTTTCTATACTTAGTTTGTTCTTCTCGTCCCAGGGCTGCACAAACTTATACGTCTCATGCCCAGCAAATATTTGTCCGTTCAGTTACAGCTACAAACTCTTCAAGACGGAGAGCTTATGCTTTTTATATTTGTATTTTTACTTTCGCTTCTAGTTATCTACATTATGTCCATCAAAATTGTAAATGTAAAAACAATAACTATAGTGACGGGGTTTCAAACCCCTTATGGAACAGAGTGCTTGACACTCGCTATGGATACTATGGGAAAAAGGCCCATTACTCGACAATTATATCATCCGTATGAAAGTTCTAAGTTGGAATATTCGAGGAGGGAAAAGAATGGAAGCTTTGGCAGAATTAGTACATCTTAAGAATAAACACAAACCAGATATTATTTTTGTTCAGGAAACAATGACAAATGCGACTAATAGTAGAAGAATTCTTAGGTCCTTACATTTTGGGGGTATTTGGGTATGTTGGAATGAGGAAAAAAATAGCTATAAATTAGACTAACTTGACTGATAGATGTGTGCACTTAAATATCAATTTCAAGCCTCTGAATCAAAATTTCTTAATCACGAGGGTTTACGGACCGGCTCAAGAAGCTGACAAAGAAAACTTCTGGGAATATCTCACATTGTTTAGCTTTAATGTAAGTATTCCATGGTTAGTACTAGGGGACTTCAATGAGATGTTGTGCCCAAAAGAAGAAATTGGTGGAAGACCCTTTCTACCCCCACCGACTACAACGTTTTCCCAACTTCCTACCCACTACTTCTGCCATAGATATTCCAAGCTCTCAAAATTCTTTCTCTTGGAAACAAAGTACTAATATAGTAATGTGATATCTGAAAAATTAGATAGGGCTGTTTGTAGCCAACTCTTCCTCTGTTATTT
Organism: Chenopodium quinoa; assembly: GCF_001683475.1. Taxonomy (NCBI): domain Eukaryota; kingdom Viridiplantae; phylum Streptophyta; class Magnoliopsida; order Caryophyllales; family Amaranthaceae; genus Chenopodium; species Chenopodium quinoa. The sequence goes on from NW_018745368.1 coordinate 381,953, forward strand.
TCCTATAAGTCAAGTTCAATCCGATTCGACACTTTTACAATCTTAGATCATGCGCCGTTAATTTACGATTCTCATTATAATGATCACTTTACTCCTAAGCGTCTATTTCGTTTCCAAAATCAATGGACGCTTGATAAAGAATCCCATGACTTAGTCAAAAAAATTGGCCACATCCAATCCAAGGATCAAGATTCTATAGGATCCAACAAAAACTAGCCCGCATTAAAAACCAACTAAAAATTTGGGCTAGGAAAAGATATGGAAACAATAACAACAAATAATTGCGCAATGCTGAAAAAATATCTACCCTAGAGAGCTCTCTACGCTCTCAACCTTTTAACCCTATTCTAGTTAGCCATCTTAACCGCATGATCCGCCAAAGGGAGAAACACTTCCTATTTGGGCAACACCATTATAGAAAGTTATCTCGTAAAAATTGGCTATCCCAAGGAGATAGAAACACCCGTTTCTTCCATAACAAGATGAGAAAAAGAATAGCATTTACTTCGATCTATAGATTAAAATCCCCGACTAATGACTGGGTAGAATCTTGTGAAGAAATTCACAAACTGCTACTTGACTCCTTTCAAGGTAGATTCAAGTCTGACATTATAAACAGAAGACATATTGATCTCTCTTTCATTAAACCAATTACCACAAATGATGATTGCGACATGCTTTTAGCTCCTGTTTCAAAGGAAGAAATTAAAGCAGCTTTCTTTGAAATGAATCCTAATAAAGCCTCGGGTTCAGACGGCTTTGGGGCAAAAATTTTCCAGTCTTATTGGTCGATAATTGAAAAGGACATTACTATTGCTGTTCAAAGCTTCTTTCCCCACGGTTGCTTGCCTCTGGCCTTAAATCATATCATTATCACCTTAATACCAAAAACAGAAATTCCTGAAAATCCAAATCATTTTCGGCCCACCAGTCCGGTTAATACAGTTTACAAAGCTATCTCAAAAATCATAGTTGCTCACCAGTGCCCCATTCTGCAAAGATAAGTAAGTCCCCTTTAGAATGCTTTCACCCCTGATCGCTCTATTTATGACAACATTCTTATAGTTCAGGAAATCTTAAACACCTTTCATAAATCTAAAAATAAGACATGTTGGTGTCTCTGAAACTAGATATGGAAAAAGCGTATGACAGAATTGAATGAGACTTTCTTTGGACAGCCCTCACTGCCTTTAGATTTCCCTCTAGGTTGATTCATTTGATCCGAGAATGTGTGACCAAGGTGTCCTACTCCCTTAAAATTAACGGAAAGACTACAAATTGGTTTAAACCTACACGAGGGTTGAGACAGGGATCCTTACCTTTTTATCTTGTGCATGGAAGTCCTTATCCGAAAATTATCCCTCGAAAGTAAGAATCGTAAGTCTGGAATAGGCTTTAAGATTACACCCCGATCTGTTAATGTTCCTTGCCTTCTCTTCGCAGATGACAGTCTAATACTCTGTAAAGCTACAACATCTACTTGCAATAACCTGAAAAGAGTACTTGATGAATTTTGTAGTATGTCAGGTCAACTCGTGAACTTTCATAAGTCTTCTATAGTATTTATCCTGACAAATAAATAATAAGCGATGTCCAGGCCTCGCAGTGCATTTTAACATGACCCCAAATTCCTAACTTGGAAGATACTTAGGAGTATTTTTTAGCTCTTATTACCCTTTAAAAAAGGATTTTAAAAAAATAATTGATACTACTCAAAGCAGAATACAACAATGGAAAGCAGGCTATCTTTCTAAAGCAGGCCGCCATACGTTAATTCAAAGAAATTTAGAAGCACTACCCTCTTATCTTTGCTCCTCCTCTCTCCTTCCTGTAGAGGTCGCTAAAAATCTAGACTCCCTGCATAGAAACTTTTTTTTGGAGACAACAAAAATATAATAATGGGAGCCCTCTAATAGCATGGAATAAAATATGTAGACCCAAAGCCCTCGAGGGGCTAGGCCTAAGACGGACTTTACCTCTTAATAAAGCCTTCTTAGAAAAACTAGGGTGGAAAATTCTCTCCAGACCTTCTAATCTCTAGGTCAAGATAATTAAGGATAAGTATCTTCATAATTCTTCATTTTCCAAATACCACCACCACCAAAAAGATTCTCATATATGGAAAGCTATCCTTGGCCAAAGAGAAATATTACGAAAAGGTACTCGATGGAAAATATGCAATGGAAAGGACATTTACTTTTGGATAGATAATTGGGCTACTAATGGGCGCCTACTGGAAATTTTACACTTACAAGGACATCAAGTGGATATCGACTTAAGAGCTGCAGATTTTATACTCCCAAAGAGGCAATGGGACAAATCCAAACTTGTTACCGTGTTGCCAAATCATATTGTTGCTCTTATTATGGGCATCCCCTTGCCTTATAAAGAAATGACAGACACACTAGTATGGGGCCCCACCCCTTCGGGACATTTCTCAGTCAAGTCGGCCACATGGATAGCGCACAATCTTAATCAAGATATGCCTAAATGGTCTTATCACTGGATATGAAACTAGATATCCCCCTAAGATCCAAATTTTCTTATGGCAAATGTTGCATGACAGTCTTGGGGTTAGGGTCGTTCTTCAAAATAGGAGAATTATTCCTTTTGGAGAATGTGCCCTTTGTAATTCCTTCCCAGAGATAGTTGATCACTTATTTCTCGAATGCGAAAGATCAAAAGAGATTTGGCAACACCCTTTAACTATAAATTGATTAGGAAGTACACTTCCACTAGGGAATTTGTTGCTTATTTTAAACAACCTTAGATATAATAACTCTAAGCTCACTAAATTTATTTATTTTTAGTATGAAGAATTTGGAAAGAACGTAATTCCATAATTTTCAGAAATGGCAATTTAGATGTCCCTCGAACTTTCCATCGAGCGCACTTTGGGCTTGAGGAATGGAAGTGTCGTACTCTCATAGATACCTTTTTTTTAGCTCGGGATCTCCTATACAACGATCCCAAACCCATTCTCACTACCTACCCACCAACCCCTCACCTCGCCAGGTTGCTTGAGAGGCCCCTCCTTCAAACTCTTTCAAACTTAATTTCGACGGGTCACTCAGAAGCAATTCAGCAACAGCAGGTGTTATCATAAGAGACAATGCCGGTACTCTGATTTCAGCCCACACCTTCAACCTTGGCAATACCAACGTCTTTGTCGCAGAGGCTACAGCTCTCCACAAAGGCGTTCTTCTCGCTATCCAGCACGGGATTCAACATTTACACATTAAAGGCGATAATATCCTTGTAGTTAATGCTCTTAAAAGGACCTAGTCTACTCCATGGAAAATCGACCACATCATCACTGACATCCAGGCTCTCCTCCAGCAGTTTCACCATTGGGAAATTCATCACGTTTACAGAGAAGCAACTAGGGCAGCAGATTGGAACGCAAATGTAGGACATCTTGTTAGTGATAACATGGATATTATTCTTTGTACTAACTCATCGTTGTACCCCATTATCTCCTCAGATGCACTAGGCATTCCCCTCGTGAAGAGGGATGCCTAACGCTTTCCCTCCTTTTCTTACCTTATTAAAAAAAAAATATATATATATACACACAGATTTCCCTAATGACATATCAAGCCCTAAACATCTAATAAATTGTCTACCCAAAGAGAATAGGTTGTGAGTTTGGCATGAAATAGGCTCGCTAATAACTGTACACAAGACCAGCCTATTTCTGTACATACTAAAGAGGCGTTTGGTTAAAACAATGGAAACAAAGTGGAAATGATACAAATAAGAAGGGAGAAAGGAATCATTTAACTAATATTTTTTCGTTTGTTTGGTTTAACTATGAAAAGGAATCACTTTGTGTTTGAGGAGGGTAAGGGTATTTGTTACCTTAGGTTTTGGAGAGGTATCAAATAGGTGGAATCCTTTACCCTTAGGTAATGGTAATTGTTACCAAACCTTTTAACCAAATATTCGGTAACAGTAATGGTTTAACCGAATTCGTTTCCAACAAAATATACACTAATCAAACATGCTCTAAACAATAAATACACTAGTATAGAAGTACATAATAAATGGGTATAAAAGAAATCGCAATTAAGCTCTCATCATCCTTAAATAATTTTTACACATGACATTTTGTTCATTAATAAAAAGCATTTTGTTCATTTTTATTTTGATACATTTCATATAGATAAATGTTTATTTATAATTAGTACACATATGTTCAAGGACTAATGATTCCTAAAAAAAATATTGTTCAAGCATTAATGAACCATCGTTTAACCCTCATTGGAATAAACAAATCTTTTCATTTGTATTGAACAATCTATTTGCCTCTTACTCTTCCCAACTCCAATTCCAAACTTTTTTCTAAATATATATTAATTATACATTTCATAAGTTTTTGCTTCAAATTTAAACTATATTTCCACTAACTCAGAATGACTTGCTTCTTCAAAAACAATATCATCCTTTTTTTCCACTACATAAAATACAAATGAACAACTTTATAAATGAACAAAAACAGTATGTAACAAAAATGTTCAATTACAAAAATACATTTGATCAACAAAAATATATTAAAAACACAGCTATATATAAATGATTATTATCATTATATAAGTGAACATAATTCTAACACAACAAAAATAACAAATAATAATTAAAATTTGTTCACTAATAAAAACGTATATGCATAACTACAAAACAATGTTACTCATTAAAATGCAAATGTACAACATATATATTCGAATACAATAAAAATAAATATATAATATACCACAGAACACACATATAAAAGATAAATGATCATATATAAACAATTATAATAATTGTTCGTATATGACACACATAATTGGAAAAATTAATCGAATAGTAAAATTGAAATTAAATATGAAAAATAACTGGAAAAAAAAAATCGAATTCCAAACAACAAACAAATCTTTTCATAAAAATTGATTCATCTCTTCGCCACTTACTCTTCCCAATTTGAATTCCAAAACCTTTCCTAAAAGCATATTCATTATAAATTTCATAAGCTTCTGCTTGAGATTTAAATTCTTTGCCCAAGATTTCAGACTTAGTTGCTTCTTCATAAATAATATCATCCTTTTTTTCCACTGCATAAAGTTATAGTGTACAATTGTAAATGAACATAAACAGGTTTTAAAATGATCAATAATCAATAAATAAAATGTTCAATAACAAAATTGCACATGATCAAATTTTAAAATTTTAACATATAATATTATCAAAAACAAAACTTTATACACAAATGATCATTTATCACTTTGAAAATGAACATAAATCAATTAATATATTACTAAAAAAAAGTGCATACGATAAAACATAAATGATTATTTAGCATTATAGACCTGATAATAAAGACAACAAATAAGAAAAGAAATTAAAAGTATCAAAGAAAATCTACGCAATTCTCAAACACAGATTAATAAAATAAATTACAAGTATCAACAACCTAAAAATGTTCATCATCGTAAGCCATAGCAAACTATGAAAATTAGAATATGCCAAAACATAATTTTAATTGTTCTTAAGGGAACAAGTAATATAGATCAAATAATACATAATTAAAATTGCAAAAAATACATCGAGTAACTAAATTACGTGATATAATTTATAGAAATTAGATCAACTAACAAAATAAAAATAAAAAAAAAAGTGAGAGATAAACAGAGCATTCACAAAAACAGAGAATTGATAAACAAAAATAAACAAATTAAGATCATAATAACTCACGTTGATGAACAAATAACTGAGTCTACTAATTGAATTCCAGTTGGAAATACAATTTCATAATCACGATCGAAATCCGTAGAAGAAGGATTAGCCATTGATGCGCAACAATCAGTATCAAAATCAGAGAAAATAAGCTGAAATTTTAGTTGAAATAAAATCAAAAAGAGAGAAAAACAACGACTGGAGAGAGAATGTAGGGATTAAAATCAAATGAAGATCAATTGAGGAGAGAGAAAATGTGGGTTTAAAATCATATGTATACATAGTTTGAGTGATAAGAAAAGAAAGGATTTAAAAAAAGGAAACTAATAACAAAAATAAAATAAAATAAAAATAAAATAAAATAAAAAAAAACAGATCAAGTCGTTAGATTCACGGGGGGAGTGTAGGACTATAGGTAGAACACCATACACTAGCTACAAAACGACGTAGCTTCATGGGGGTGTAGGGTAGAATTTGTATGCAAACATAACGTGGGCATTGTTCAATGGGCCAAGTATAGCAAGCAAATATGCTTCATATTTCATAAAGCTGATTTTTTTTTTTTTTTTTTTTTTTTTTTTTTTTGTGTTCCACCCAATTCAACTTTTGGGATAAGACTGAATTTATGGTTGTAGTCAAAACATTGTGAACTAGATAAAGTCAGTGCGATGAATGCATTTTTTTTCTCTGTATATAACTAATGTATGGCCCAGGTGATGTTTCGAATTACTACTTTATACGTAACACTTTTTTTAATTTCTTAAGCATGTTCGACTTTTTTTATTGTTCTTAGTTTCATATTATCGAAAGTTTCCTATTTTGATATTATATTTATGGAATAATATCGAGAATAATCCGAACTATTGATGGTGTTCTCATTTTAATCCCAACTAAACTTTAACTTAGAATAATCCTAACTATTGAGGTAGTCTTCTCAAAATAGTTTCATTTACCCTCTTTCTTTAATTTGGTTTCAGATCTATTTTCCCTCTTTCTTTAATAATCATAATCCCTCCAAATTTAGAGAGATTTAGAGGGAAAATAGAACTTACCTCCCCCTTCTTTTCTTTTCCCTTCCCTTATCTTTCTCCTCTTTTCCTCCCCTTTCTTTCCAACCTTATTTGCTATCCAAACAAAGCGTTAGATTACTCTTACCGGTGAGAAGAAATCTCCTCATAAGGACATTTTTATTTTTCCCCACGAGGAAAACCAAATTTCCTCGCTTCATAAGGAAAATTGGAATGTGATTCATAGTGGACTGGACCACCCAAAAATTAGCTGCGACTCGTATTGTAAAAAATTTCAAAAAAACTTCCTCTGTTCCATTGTTTGACACATTTCGTTATCACGTTTTCCTACGTATAATTTTTACGATTAATATCTATAAATACACAAAATCTATGTGTGACTGACAAGATTATGTGGCGGGGGTTATTTATTCAGAGGTAATCCGCGATCGATTGATTAACCTCTGATTGACCACCCGACCAATTAAGTAATCCCTAATCGAGTAACCCCGACCGACCGATCCCAGTGACCTCTAACCTCATAACTCCTGAATAAGTAACCCCTGACCGACTGAATAGCCCCTGAATAAGTAACTCCGACCACACGGTGTGGCCAGCCACCCAAAAAACGTCCTGCTATAATTATCAACATTCTTAAATATTTAAAAAAAAAGTGGATTTTTTTTTTATAATTTTTACATTGAGACTGTTCAAATAATATCCTACATGACTAAATTTTATTGTAGCTATAAATCACAAAAGCTAGTTAAAGTGTTGTTTATGATTAGCGTCAAAACGTGTCAACTAAAAAAACTAAGGTGATAGCTTATTTTGTTCAATTAGAGGTTTGACCAATCAAAAAAAACTAATTTGGGTGTTTGATAAATTAGCTTATTAAAAGAGCTTTTTCGGCTCAAAAAGCACTTTTAGAAAAAGTTCATTATAAGAGCTTTTTAAAATTAGCTTATTGAACAATTAGTTTTTTGGCTCTTATATACACTAAAACAGCTAACAAGTAACAACAATTTACCAAACACTTTTACACAATCAGCTAATTATAACCACTTAGTCAAACCAGCTAATACAATAAGCTATATCAATCAGTTACCAGCTAATTACCAAACAGGGCCGATATAACCTTTTGGCCATTCATTTTAAACAAATCAACTTTTTGATTATTTCGGATTACAACTTTTGAAGGGTATAACTTTAAACAAGTCAAAATTGGAGGTAACCTCTTAAACAGATTAACTATGCCATATGTCGCTCTATGATTGGTCTAAATTATTTTTGATTAAATTATATTAAAAAAAATGAAAAAAAAAAACCCCTCTTTGCTTTTCCTCTCCTCCCCCGCCATTTTCTCTCTCCTCCCTACCCTGTCATGACTGGCAATCAGTGGCGGATTCAGGGATACATAGGTACAAGTGTATAACTGCATCCCATTCCACCAATAAAATAAATGATAACATATAGACCATTTGTAGCATACAATCAGTCTCTTAGATGTTGTTATATAGACAACCCCGAACCACTAGAACACTTCGATTATTTTTTTTTTTTGTTAAATTCAAGAAGACCAGTTATTAAAAAAGCTGGTGTCTTAGATATAATTCATATACTTCCTCCTTTTTTTATTATTGCACCATTTAAATTGGGCACAATAGTTTTGGTGGTTGGAAAAAGGAAGAGAGAGAAAGGTAAAAGTACAAAAATGTCCATATGATGTAAACATAGACTAAGTATTAAGTGTGAAAAAACAAGGGTATTTTTGGTATTTGCAGTGTGAACGTAGATATTTTTTGTCCTAAAATGGTGCAATATTTGTGAAACTTCCTTAAAAGGCAAGTGATGCAATATTAAAAGAACGGAGGAAGTATATGTTCTCTTAGATGATTCTTTTTTCACACACAAGTATATTAAGCTACTCATTATAGATCTCGTTGTCGGAGGATGGGTACATTGTACACGCAAAGATTGATACAATAGAAATAAAACATGAACCCATATGATGAGAGGAGAGATAGAGAGAAAACATGTGTAAATAGGAAAATGTTACAATATTTATACAACTTCTTAAATGGTAATTATTACAACATAATTAAAACAGAGGAAGTATAGTATACCAACAACAAAATCAAAAGACCTATACGTCAATCATTCTTTTTTTTTTTTTTAATTACTAAAATTAAGTCTCTTATTAATGCAAGATCATTAAGTAATGATTAAGGTGATTGAATGAACACAGCATAAAAATAACGGAAATTTCACCATATACCACTGAGTTTAAGCTTAATTCACCGTATACCACCAAAAACTTTCTAATACACCATATAACCTTCAGTTTTATGGAAATGTCACAACATGCCATTAATGACTAACGGAGGTTAACACCGTTAGTCATTAAGGTTAATAATGCCACGTGGCAGCTTGTGATTTGTTCCCTTCTAAATAATTTAATTTTAAAATAATTATTAGATTAATTATTGAAAAAATTAAAAAAAAAAGAAAAAAAATCAACCACCACCAACGTTCCCCAGCCATCCACCACCAACGACACCCCCTGCCAGCCACCGCCAACGAACTCCCTCGCCGGTGCAGAATCCGACCAGGACCTCCGCCGGCGCTCCTCCCCTTCCCCTGAACTATCGTGCCTCCCTCGAAAACCCCATTGAATCACCTCAAAAACCCCCCTACCTCCCTCGAAAAACCGTCCCCTAAACGCCGGCCGACGTCGAAACCCCCCTCCCTCGCGTCAGCAAACGAATTAGCCCTGTCCCGATGAAATCTCCACCCCATTGAACCACCACGTATGCCGAAACCCTAAAACCAAAATCTAGGGTTTCGATTTTGGTGTTTTGGGGTTTCGTGGTGGTGGTTTTCGGCAAGTTTCGTGGTGAAGGTTAGAGGGGTTAATCGGGGATGGGATAGAGGTTTTCGGCCTTTTTGCGAAGGTTAGAGGGGTTAATCGGGGCTTGGATGGAGGTTTTCGGTGATTTGCGAAGGTTAGAGGGGTTTTTCGAGGCTCGATGGTGTTTTAAGGGTGGTGGTTATGGTGGTTTCGGGGGTAGGATTTGGGTCAAGGGGTGATTTTGAAGTTGGACTTAGATCGGCGGGGTGGTTGTTTGTATTGGGGAGTTCCGGCCGGCCGATTTCGGGGGTTTAGGGTGGCGGCCGACCGGTTTTAGGTTGGCCTAGGGTAACAGTTAGGGTTTCGCGTGGCTTGGGGGGTGGGTGGTGGGTGGTGGGTTTTTTTTCATATTTTTTTTTTACATATTTTTGTTTTTGTTTTAACTTTATTTATTTGGTCCAATTATTGAGTGCCACGTGGCATTATTAACCTTAATGACTAACGGTGTTAACCTCCGTTGGTCATTAATGGCATGTTGTGACATTTCCATAAAATTGAAGGTTATATGGTGTATTAGAAAGTTTTTAGTGGTATACAGTGAATTAAGCTTAAACTGAGTGGTATATGGTGAAATTTCCGTAAAAATAATATATCATAGAGGGTAAACACGTTGTATTATAAGCGAGGAGTTTTTAAATTTAAATCTTTGTATTAACATTTTTTTTAGTGAAGGAATTATTGCAACGTCTTGACTTACCATATCATTGCTCATGTGGCACCAACTCACCAAATCATGCTAGGGTAAGGATGCCACATGTTGTGCCTCTGAGATTAATTATAAATACATATAGATATAGACAGATTAGGCGAAGGCAAAAGTCTTGTATACAATATTGATCTTCTCACCTAGATTGCCTTGATTTATGTAAAGAGGAAAGATAAATTAATTAAATGTTATTCATACAGCAAATTAGAACTATTGCCTTTTTTCCTCTATATATCACTACTTCTCACTAAAAAAAAAAAAAAAAAAAAAAAAAAAAAAAAAAAAAAAAAAAAAAAAACCTACCATGAGAACAAACTTAGAAGAAAAATAAGCTAACACAATTACAAAATGCTTCTTTGTCTCCACTCTTGCTTTGACTGGAAATATCCAGGGGAATCTGGGGATTCATGAGTCTTTGAATTAATGACCAGTCCGTATTTCGTGTAACACACATCTTTCAAACAATTGCCCAGAATTTTTTCCTGCAAACGAGTACAGTTTCGTTTTCATTTTGTTTGTTCTGCATCTGGTATGAACTCACATCCCAAAGGAACTTCGGTGCAAGATCCTTAATTCGTGAAATGATTAGTTCTTCATCCCTGATAATTATAAATCCCTGCATAAAAAACATTGCACTTCAGGACTTGAGTTGGTAACAGAATCTAAAGGATGTTTGTATAGTTATGCTTTCTTTCCATCATCTATATTCTTTTCCCTTAATGACATATTAAACCCTAAACGTCTTACAAATTGTCTACCTACGAGAATGGACACAAAAAAGATTGCCCTGAGCATAGTTTGGCATGAAATAAGCTAACTAACTGTACTCAAGACCAGCCTATTTCTGTACATACAAAACACATTACTATAGAAGTGCATAAACAAGAAGTGTAAAAGAACTCGGTTCAATGTGGAAGGTGAGAGGATGTTTTCAATAGACCACCTACAAGATATAAGAACAATCAACAGATGATATTACGTGTTAGTTGACTGGAGTATTTAGAATGATAATCCAATGCCCAGCAGGACATGCTCGAATATTTGACAAGTCTGTGTGCTTTTGGTTAGGAAGGGTTTGGTTTGTGAGTTCTCCTTTTTTCGGAATCGTAAAGGATCCCCATCTTCTCTAATATGTCTGGTAACCAAACAATTGAAATGAAGGTCGAAAGCAGATCTTATTGAGTTGAAATCTAATTTTCAGAGAAAACAAAAATGTCATCCTCCAACCCAAACACTGGCTGGGGTGTTATAAGACATTAAGACATGGAGTGACCCTGCATGATGTTTAAACCTTAAGCCATTCCATCCTGTCAGCCAACGTAGATGAGATTTCACTTGATGACACCCAGGATCTTTATGGCTCGGTACAAGTATTTTGTTTGTAGGTGTCATACCCAAGGGAAGGAATAATTTTAGAACAGTCTCATACAACCGTCTTTAATCACCAAACCATGTTACTTGTATAGTTGTATGTGCTATGCATGCTTTATTTTTGGATCAATTATATATTTGAAGTCTCATAAGACTGTCTCTAATCAATAAGACGATAAACCGTGTTACTTGTATGTGCTATGCATGCTTTATTTTTGGATTGATTTTATGTTTCATTTAACAAGAAAACGTTGTGATCATATTATCAAAAGATATTGAGCCATGTTAATCACAAAGCAGATAAAGGACCTTTTATGACGTGTGTATAACTCACTTTCAGAAAGGTGTACAAGAAAATTAAAGTGGAGAATAATTGTAGGAATCGAGACAATAAACATATTAAATGGTACCTCAGGTCTCAGAATACGATCCATCTCCAGCATGATATCCTCCAGCAAACAATTATTATTGTGATCTTTGTAATGAGAGAAAAGATAACACGCATGCAAAAGATCATAAGATCGAGGATAAGTTGAAAATGGCTCACACCTAAACAAAAAGCATTCACAAACTTTGGTTAAAAATTGCTGATCTACAAACTCACAATTGAGTTGATAAAAATAGCAGATGTAGTATACTAGTTTCTTACCAATCATGAAAAGCACCTAGCAAACCTCTACTGTAAATAGCAGTCAACGTATCATCTATGGTTGAAGGAACTACATTCATGACCCAAACAGGATATGAGTTTAATGCTGCAGCAAAACCACCCCAGAGGGCATTCATATCCATGACATTTCGAATCTGTGTCTTGCTAACATTCATCAACATCCAATACTGCTCAACTTGATTCTTCCAAAATACTGAGTCCATAGTAAATTGCTCTTGATTAACACCTATTGAAGTCATGCAAAAGGGGTCAAGTCAACCATACACATACAAAGATAATGACTCGTCCTAATTACCAAGAAAGAAAACAGTTATATATAAAACTACAATTTTTCACTGGGAAATTTTTATTGCTAGTAGCCCTATTTCTTGTACATTGTAAGAAATATTTGGCAGCCACAAAAATAAAAAAAAATAAATAAATAAAAATAAAATAAAAAATAAATAAATAAATAAAAAGGGAAAAGTTTTCATTAGCCCTGTAATTGTTAAATACAAAGTTGCAATATTTGTTATATTTTGTTAAAAATATGTTAAATGAGTATCATCTGAGGCTTTGTTCTCTTAGTCTAAATTAAGGTGTTCTGAATTTTCTAAAGTATTGTCTGCTCTGATTTGAAATTTTGTAATCTGGTTTGGTAGTCTGATCTGATTGACTGAACTTTGACCTTAGTCATACATCAAAGTGTAAGAAAAATTATCATCAAGTGGGATCTTGTTAGATTCGTCTCAATGTGTATTTTTCAGATATCTAATTTTCATAACTTTTACAATGATAGATGGCAATAAGCAAACCGAAATAAGATCTGATCTGTTCTAGTTTGAAGTTTTCTGGTAATTTATATAGTTTTCAGAAAGAGATGATTTAGTTGCATGAGAAAAAGTACACAAGATTCTTTTTTATAGTTTTATTACACTATACACCCTTATCCACTTAAACATGTAAGGAAATCAGCTAAGTCATTCAATATATCTTAACAATATGAGCTTTAAAACTGCACCAAGTAATTCAAGCTAATTCTTTCTATCTAGCATTCTAGCACCCTGATACATCTGATAGGGCTTCATACATGGTGTGGTAAGATTCTCTAGTCTAGTATGCCTTACAACTTAACCAATGCAAGCATTCATTAATTTCTACGATTTCACCCTAGTTAATTCCAAAAGTTGACACAAAATTTAGGAAGCACATATTTTTGAGACATTAACTGACAAAAGCAAGACATCATTAAATTATTCAATTTGTATAGATTATAGAATTAGATGAATAACATACCTAGTCTACTGAGACTCTCAGAATATACAGAAAGACGCTCTGGCTGTGGAGGAAGTTTATCAGAATTTGCTAGTTCACCACTCAAGGTTACACAATTCTTCAGTGGTTTATTCCATGACGGCTTTGAATCATTAGTCACGTCACATATTTGTATCAGGTTCTGTTCTGCATTCTGCTGGACACAAGTTTGATCCCCTGGTTTAACCCAGATTGCTGTTTGAACCTTTTTAGCTATGAGTTTCCAACACATGGCTGTTGTTATATTCACCAACTTATCCCATATCATGGGGTAATCTTTATCTTTTCTGTATGCTGGTGGGGCAGAGTAAACAAAGTATCCATTTGGTCTTAAAAGGCGGTCAACTTCTCTCAGCAGGATGCCATCTGCATATATTGTACAAAGTAAAATTATTTATTGTATGTGAAAGCATGGTTAGGATAATAAATTGGCACGACAAAATTTCAGTAAATAAAACGCTTTACAATTGTATCTACCACATTTAAACATCATTATATAACACGCTTGCTCCAACAAAGACAAAATGATATAAGACAACATGGTTTTCTTGTTCTGTTACATAGGCAGGGATCGGATACTTTTAGTAAATTAGTAAAGTGAATCTAGTTGAAGGGGTGACGGCAAAAACAACCTTGACACCTAACATACTACACCAAAAACCAAAAAAACTATAAGAAATTTTACGAAAAAGCAAAGAATTCAACACTCACTAACAGGCCCAACATCTTTCACAAGAAAACAAATAGAAAACTTCACTTTATGTCATTGAAGTATTGAACAATGAACATGTAATAGACTAGGATCAACAACAACCAACAACAATCACAGGTGGCAGGGACAGCAAGGACAACTAAGGAGGAAGCAGACAAAATTAATTAACACTCCACTATGGAGGGGTGCTCACTGAAGACTGCAAACTGATTCTCTTTTTTGTAACAACCTCAATAGGACAAATTCTAATTAATACTAGGGTATTGTAGTTGCTTGAGCATATAAAGGAAGGTAGCACTAGTAGTAAGGTAGGCAGAAATTGAGTGATATTTTGAATGTGAGATTAGTAGCCTCAAGCTACCATTGAGAGTTATAGCCTAAAGCTATATATATCTTTGTAACCTTTTGCTAGTTTCAATCAAAAAGATTCAAGCTTTCTTATTAATCTTAATCAAATTACAATATTTACAGCAGCAAACTTAGTCTATAACAGAATATCAACGAATATCTTCCACTTCTTTCACCAAAAATTCATCCGCTAGAAACCACATATTGAAAATTAATACAACCCAGCTACATGTATGTATGACATGGTTCCATACATAGACATCAGATATATGTCTCTAAAGAAATTTGAGAGCCAGAAAAGAAATATTAACTGACCATTTTCATGCCAATCAACACGGCATCTTGAACAATGTACCATTTCAAATGAGCTTGTGGGATAAGGAAGTTGTTTTGTAGATATGGCAGCAATCATTGCACCGATTCCTCGTTCTAAAGCAAATTGAATCTGGTTCTCATGCCCATCTTTGGGGGCGAAGGACATTGTTTGTATATCTAATGGCAGTAGATATGCTCCAAAGCTGGCAACACCACAGCCAACATCTAGAACCTGAAACACCCCTGCATTACGGAGATCACCTGTCTCATTAGTGGTCATATTTCCTAACCTGCATAAAGAATTAAGTCAGCAGATCAATTATCTGCAAGACAGCACTGAAGGCCTTAAACCATTACATAGTCATGGTGTTAGAGGTCTTGGCAGATGAAGCACTAGAAATAAAAGGATGTGAACAAAAATTGACAATAAAACCATAGTAGACAATTCGTACACCCAATACTAGGCCTGTTCAACGGGGTAGGTCAGGGGATGGGCGCATAGGGGCAGACCTTGATAAACATTAGTATGGACTGAGGCAGGCTATCTGTACCAGGCCTGTTTTGAACTTAAAGGGCCACTCAAATTAATACAAATAAGGGATATGTCAGCATTTAAATGGGGCCTGATACACTTTTTCATGGTTCATGCTCCTCACCACCATCCATTGACAAATTCAAGAATCCCTTTGACCGTCTTTTTTTCACTTAACTTTCTCATATATCCAACTGCTTCATTTTCTCTCTCCTATACTTTTCAAAGTTTATCCCCCTTCCTCCAGTATTTTCCAGGATTCTTTAAGTCACCTAAGTTCTCTGTAATTCCGAATATTAGAGAGAGTGATTTGAAGACTTCTATCTATTCATCTAAACATCTTTACAAAAATGAGATATTGATGAAATTTGCTTATGAATATGTGATATTCATGAATTTATATGTTTCTCACTCCCTCAATTTATATTTTTTTAGATTTTGAGTTGATATATTGATTTGTTTTGGATGAATAAAAAAAAAGGGATGGGTTGCCCCGGGCTGTGAAACATACATAAAGGAGTGATCCTTTAAGAGCCCACCCCGACCTATTGAGGGCCCCGTCAACAGCCCGATTCTTTTACAGGATATTTCGGACCCAAACTGTATAATATTAGGACGGGGCAGGGTCTTAATGGGGCCATGGCCAGTTGAACAGCTCTACCCAAAACCATGCTGGATAAGCTACCAAGCTCAGGGCATGATTGCTATTACCCACAAAGACTATTATTTACTACATATCAATTTCTAGAGTCAAGATAATGTAAAAGTTGTGGATGTTTACCTTTGAATGTATTCAACAGCTCCATGCTTGAAATGAGTACCACCACCGGGAAACCACCACAGCTGCCCCTTCTCATGAACCCAATTTTGACCTCCTTTCACTTCTGCAAGGTGAGTATGATTCACATTACTCCGCCAGACATAATCCCTGCTGATTGGCCACCTGATTGGTATTTTATAATCCTTAGGGGGTGGTATCAAACAGAATAAGCGCTTGTCAAGAGGAGGGCAGTGCCTCTCCAGTTCCTCTTTCCTCGAAAGATCTAGAGATGGAAGTAAATCTTTCACATAAAAAGGATCGTGGCAAGGTATATGTTCATTTAAGTTGATTGGGCATACATTCATCCCTGATTGAGAGATCACCAATGGTGTCCTTCGATAATTAAGAGCAACTCTATTTGTAAAGCTTGAGGAATCTGCAACATATGTGGTAGTGTCAATTGCACAATATTTAGATCAATGAAGCTATTAAAACAAGGGGGAAAAAAAATTTAAAAAGCTGATATTGCAATTAATATATCATCATTTGTGCACTATCTAATAAGTTATTTTCAAAATGTGTACAGTGTAGTGCACTCCTGGTAATTACCACAGTAAACATGGTCTCTTAAATATATTTTGCTAGATTTGGATTCCATAGTTATTCTTCAAAGTGATGAAAGAACAGTGGAAAGTTATACAAATCAGATCAAAATTAGATAATAATCTATATACATTACATTTACAGAACAACATTTCAAACAAGTGAAAATTAAAGAACTACATACACTTTTATAATATTACTTTTCTATTGATTTCTATAGTTTTATAATTGGCTTCAAAACAGAACTTTAGCCTTTCAAAAGATTATGGTACTGAACAAGTGCATGTTATAAGGGAAAGACCCATTGGCTGCTCTTGGACAGTGCAAGGACCCAAAACTTTTATGAAATTGTGATCATTTAGTAGTTGGGGAAAAGTGAGACAAGATGTTAAAAGACTATCATCATATTTGAGGCCAACTCGTTCCTCCAATCCTTGGGCATGTGGCTAATTTCAGTTCAACCATCCTGTCACTACATCAATTAGTCCTTTTGATTAAAGAACAATACCTTAACTCTTCGACAACATAACTACCTTAAGTCCTTAACCCACCCCAAACACCACCAGAAACATACAACAAAAATCCACCCAATTACCATGAAAACCCACCAACCCACTACTAAAATTCATCCAACAACCACTACAGCCACCACTCTATATCCTACCACTGAAACCCTTAGACCCTCCATAGCAGACTCATGTCACAACTGAGAACGAAACGTTAACAATGAGAGAACGGAGGAGACTTTTTAACCTTTTAACAGTCGAATTTAGTCCCAAGTGATAGATTCATAACCTCTGTTTGACTGTGACCACCAAGGAGTTATGGTGGTTCTAGTAGTTCCATATAGTTGGTGGTGGATTTGGTGGTAAAGGCAGTGGGTAAAAAGAGAGCAGATGGCAGTACTGGAATTAAAGAAGAACGAGAAGGGCAGTGGTGATTGGTGAAAGTCTTTTTCATGTATAACAAACAACATGAGAAATGAGGGGGTTTTCTTTGGTCCAACCAAACATATACACTTCCCTAGTCCCTTCTAGAACAAATGGCTTATCATAATTTCTGTCACAAAACCAAGTATAAAAGAGGAGCAGTGAGCAAGGAGGTTGACGCACACTATACGGTTTAAATTACCAATTCCCTACAAATGGAAGCCACATCTACTCGTACAATCCTAACATGATGAAAACCTACTCTACATTTCCCAGCCGGAAGGAAAAATTTGAGATAGGATATTAAGCTAGACTTGTTGATCATTGCTCTAGGACGCACATTTGATATTGAGGGGGTCAGCGGGTCACCCTTTTGTTATTGCCACAACAATAGAGGCCTACTTGACTGTGCTATTAGGCCTCTATTATTACTACTACGTTTCAAGCAAGATGCCAATGTTACATAAAAGAATCCACAACGTCCCAAAGGTACAAAGCTTCTTCTGCAACCTTTTTCTTTCCCAATCCAAATGCAAATCATCCTATAGGTGAATAGTCACATGGGAAGAGTAAGAAGGATCTTGTTGACAGATTCAGCGAACATGGTCATTTCCTAGCCCTATGTACCCTCATAACATAACATATGTTGCAGCAAGTCTTCATGGATTACACCAACAAGTTTATTGGTTTCCATAAATGCATAATTTCATACTATAGCAGGGTACTTTCTTTCTTCACACAAAATATTGTGATGTCCGATTTGTGGGCACTCAGGCATCAGGGGATCGACTATTCCAATCCTGTTGCATACTATCAAAAAAATATCTACCTCACACTTTAATCAGCTAGGAGCAAAATTTAACAAAGCAATTGAGCGAGACACGACTCAGTTTTATCTTAAGCTTGGAAGTGGAAACATTGCTTCAAGAAGCTGCCAAAATTTCAATGCTATCCCAAATCGAAAAATGTGGTGAAGGAATTGGTTTTAACCAAGCTCTAGGATCCATAAAACACACTATGATCCATTGATCCACCACCCTATACCCAATCTCTACATTTCAATTAATGCTTCACCTTCCAAGACATTGAAGTATATTGATGAAACAACAACCAATCTTCGACCCGCTACGCCCTGCCCAATAACCAGGTCCGCCAATCTACCACAAAGTATCATAATTACACAGCTCAGAAATTCATGCTTGAGCTAATCAATTGCTAATCAACAATGTCTATTCTAAGGTTGCACAAGATTCTTTACCAATTAAACAAATTGAACATTATAAAATCATATATCCATTAGCTTTCTATAATTAATTTTCTACTTAAGCTCATGACACAAACATGCAACAAAATCCCAGCAGCAAAAGACAATAAATAACACACTAACATTAAAGTAAACCAATTTACAGAACTATTAAACTTAAATGCAAAAAAATAAAGATTGAATCTTTGATAATAGAAAATAATAAAGATTGGATTATTAAGCAAAAATTGAGAAATATACCAGTAGAAAAATTGGAGGAAGTGGGTATTTCCAAAAGAGGGGCGTTATTGGCAAAGAGAGTGCCTCCATAAAAAGCGGCAGCAATCAAAATCAAACCCACCATCAACATTTGGCCCCCTTTGGAATCTGGAAACATCCGCTTAATTCCCATAATTTTCTGGACAAATTCAGTGAGATCTGCAATTTGAGTGGGGAAAGAAGAGAGAGAAGGAAACAGTGTCAGAGAACAAGGGGAATTGGAGATACAAGTATTGTTTAAGGAATTTTAACAGTGTTGATGATTGGAGAAAATTAGGAAGAACATTAAAAACAGTATATAGAATTGAGAAATTTGAATTAAAAATAGGAAGTAATTGAAGGAATATCAGACTTGTGTTTCTTTTCAGAAGAAAGAGAAGAGTTGTGTTTTGTGAAAGAAAGCTGGATCAGAACAGAAACCACGTGATGGTAATGCTGTTTTGAAGTGATGAGAAGATATGGAAGATTATTTTTGGGAGGGATAAAAATAAGTGTCGGTTAAATTTTAGTAAGAATTAAATTGAACTAAATCGAAATTAAAGTATCGTTTAATTTTGATTTTTATGGTGGGAAATTATTTTTGACACACCCATAATTGATTTTGTCAAATCCTTATGTGAAAAGAGCATAATAAACTATACTCTCACATAAAATGCGTGTTTAGAGAGTGAGAGAAAGCTTAAGTGGTAAGAGCTCTCCGTTTGGTTCCAAGAGATTTTTGGATCGATTCTCATCCCCCGCCTTTGTGGCTCTCTAAACACCACCAAAAAAAAAAAAAAAAAAGTGTACCAAAATCATTTCTCGTACTTTGTAGTTATTATATGACATTTTTATCACGGAGTAAAGAAGTAATTTTAACATTACAAAAAAAAAGAAATAGTTAAAGTTAAATATAAGCGTAGCTAGGGATGTCAATGGGGCGGATCAAATAGGAGACTCACCTCATCCCCGTCCCAACGAGGTGGGGATGGGTCTTGGTTTGGCGGGTGATGGGGCGGGGATGGGGATAAAAATCATACCCGCCATGGGTGATGGGGCGGGGGTGGATTTTAGGTTGTACCCGCCCCATCCCCGCCCCGCCCTACTTCGTACCCGCCCCACCCCTACCCGCCCCACTTCGTACCCGCCCCATCCCCATCCACCCCACTTTGTACCCGCCCCATCCCCACATCCATGTATTTTTAAAAACAAAATTATATACTTTTATACTATTTTATAAAAAAAATTATGTAAAATAAAATAGTATATTATAATACTTTGTAATACACTTATATTATAAACAAAAAAATGTGTTTTATTAACAATGATTTTTTTCTTTTTGCAATCTTTATTAATTGTGAAGGATTGTGCATTTGGGAGGCGGGGATCAGGCGGGTCTTAGGTGGGGATTAGGTGGGGGTGGATATCCAAGTGGGGGTTGGGGCGGGGATGGTTTTGGAATTGTACCCGCCGGGGCGGGGATGGGGATGAATTTTAGACCCGTCGCGGGGATGGGGATGGGGATGGGGATGGGTATGAAAATTTTAGATGGGGATGGGGATGGGAAGGCCAAAATCCGCCCCGCCCCGCCCCATTGACATCCCTAAGCGTAGCCGATCAATAACAACTCAATAATTGACTTATTTACTCTGTATTATTTTTGGATATTACTAAATGTCGTTATTAAATTAAATGATCATGCGTTATTAACACCTAACTCCTCTCCTACCCTGCTGATAACCTTCCCCTAATCCCCTCCACCGCCACCCAACTAACCACCTTTGCTTTCACTAATGCCCACCCCCTTCCTTCCTCATTGTCGAAATCTACCCCTATCTTCCCACCCCTCAGAAACCACCTCTTCTCGCCCCATCCACCAAAACCACCCCCTCCTCTCCCCTAGCATCCAAAACCACCCGCCCCTTTAATTTCCATTGCCATCGCCAAAAGCAACCCTCCTCTTCCCTACCATCGAAAACCACCACTTTTTTTTCTCCCCTCATGGCCAAAACTACCCCTCCCCTCCCCTCCCAAACCTACAAAACAACCCTTTCCTCGCCCTCACCACCGAAAACATCCTTGACCGTGGTCTCACTATCTCAATAGTGTTGGAGAGGCAGTTGATAGGTAGTGTTGGTGGTAAAAAGAGAAATAAAGTAAAAAAAAATTCATTCGTCAAGTCACTAGTCATCTTGGTCCAATAAAAGCAAATTCCTCACAAAAATTCGAATTATAATAAATAACTAATATGAAGTATTTGGAATTAATAAAAGTGAATTAACTAAAGTTGGGTTGAATACAATAAAAACAAAATTTTCATAGTTTTATTACTAACTAGGGAAGCTTACATGCGCGATACGCGCGCCATAGCTAGCCACATCAAAGAGCTTTTTTGATTTGGTCTTATGTCACAAGTTTAGTTGTTGCCAGCATTAATAAGGGAAAATGCATATATAAATATTTTTAGCATATGTAAATAAATATATTAAGGGGCATAATTGTCTCTAACAAGTTTGGGGGAAGAGATAATAGTATGGGCTTGATTATTATTCATCAATAAGTAGAGTATTTATACAAAAAATAAGATCATAAGATAGGTTACAATCTTCCTAAAAGATATTCTACTATAACTATAAATGCTAAAGATATATTCACTTATATATATTTAAGAGTAAATGTGTAAATAAATATTTCAAGGGGCATAATTGTCTCAGCACTATTCATAAATGTAACAAATATAATATAGGCGTAAACATGTAAATAAACATTTTGAGGGGCATAATTGTCTCAACACTATTTTTAAGTTTTTAGTCATACTTTTAAAAAGGTAGGGATAAACTTATGATTTTAGTATTTCCCTTAAAATACGAATTTTACATTGTACAAGTGACGACAGACATTTATGTCACTCATATTGTTTTATATATCTTTGATATTTTTAGGATTGTTTCCCTCTATTTTCAATGAGAAAATACAAGTTTATCGTCATGATATACGAAATTATGATGATAATAAACAGTCTGTTTATGGCTTAATAGAGAAAATTAGGAAGAACATTTTTATTTATGTATACAAGTTCATCATCATGATATATTTGTTCATTTTGCGTATACCTAATCTATCTGTGAATTCCTTAAAAAAAAAAAAAAAAAAAAAAAAAAAAAGTTCATTTTATTTTAATTTTCCGAGGCTAAATCATGCTAACAATATTGACACAATGACCCAACAAAACTTCAGGCCATGAATTGTGACAATTGTCAAGCCCAACTAATGGGAGGGGAAGCAGCCCACACAACATCACCACATAAGCATATAAAAGCTTGAAGCTTTTTGTCTCTTAAATGAACCTCCTTATACTACTACACCGGTACACGTACATTAAGAATGACATGGGCCGCGCCAAGTCGAAGGCAAAACAATCAACTCGGTAAGTTGGGTTGGGTTAGGTCAGGGTTTGGGCCGAAAATGCTTCCAAAAACCCGTAGATTTTACCGAGCCTAGCGAGCTTTTGGATTATTTTGGTTCGGGCCAAAAAAAAAAAAAAAAAAAAATACAGCTGAAAGTGTCAAAAATGCTTGTTCATGGCCTGCCTAAAAAAAAATATTAATTTTAAGCCGAATTTTTATTTTCATAGCCGCCCAAAATTAGACCGGGCCCATTTTGGTCACCTCTCTAATGCATATTTCCTATTCTCTCTAATGCACAAATATGAACTTGAATTGTTCCGAGACAATAAAAGATATTTATGGTTAAAGTTATGTCTTGATAAATGTGCCGGTCTAAGTGATATAAATATTAAAAAACAGAGGGAGTATATATAATGTCGGAGAATGTAGACTTATCAACTGGCCTTATTGTAACATAATTGATTTGAATTTAAGGGCAAATTCTTTTATAGAGGAGGAAAGTGAAATGATATAATCAGGGACTCTTTATATAAAATGAAAAATTGATTCTAATAATCCCACCTTTAGCCGGTTCGCTGTTAATAATCCCACCTTTATAGGGGATCTTTTTCTATTGGTCCCTAACTTGTTGGTAACCAACTTTGATAGGTTAAAATGCCACATGCCGTTTTGTAATTGGTTGAAAAATAAAATAATTTAAAAAATTAAAAACTAAAAAAAAAAAAACCGACCAGCCACCCCTCCACCCACCGTGAAACCTTAACCCTTACCCTAGCCCCACCGAATACCGGCCGACTTCCACCATAAACCCCCGAAAACGGCTGGCCGGAATAAAAAACCACCCCACCGATCAAATCCACCACCGAAATCAACCCCTGACCCAAACCCACACTTGAAACCACCACAACCAAATACCCCCGAAACTCCGCCGAAAACCGCCATAAACCCCCGAAACTCCATCGAAAACCCCCATACACCCCCGAAACTCCATCGAAAACCCCCTCGAACCGCTCTTGAAGGTTATTTTTTATTTTTGCTTTTTTTTTTTATTGAAAATCGGGGTGGTTTTAGGGGGAGCTGGGTCGGTTTTTGCTAGGAGGGGGTGGAAATGGGTGTTCCGGCGGTAGAAATGGGAGTTCCGGCGGTACTGGGGATGGGGGTTCCAGCGGTGGAGATGGGGAGGAGCCGAGGAGGGGCTGCCGGAGGTTGGGGGGTTCGGTGGTCGTTGGGGATAAAAAAAATTATTAGGGTTTTTTTTTTTTACCAAATTTTTTTAAGTTTTTTTTATTATTAATTTTTTGACGAATTATTTAGTGCCATGTGTCACTTAAATTAAAAAAAAAAAAAAAGTTTACCCAATGTACAGGTTACCAGTCATAAGGGACTAATAGATGAAAATCCCCTATAAAGATGGCATTATTAAATAAAAATCTAAAGGTGGGATTATTAACAGCGAAGCGACTAAAGATGGGATTATTAGACTCAATTTTTCCTATAAAAAATTGTCACTAAATTTAGTTCTTGACATCGTTAGCTCTAATTTATTTGGATTTAAGCAAGAGTTTTTATATTGTATTACTTATCTTACTAATTGCCATATGTTACAACCTTCCCTTTTATCAAGTTTATGTTCAGAACTTTTTATGAAAATGTTCAAGATGACAAATTAATAGAGTAAGTTTGTTATGTTCAAATAAAAGTTGTGATTTATACAGAAATATTTGTAATCACTTTGCTCATTTTGTACATGTAATTAAATAAATGACTTAAACAGAGATTCATGTAAATTGGGAGAGTAGTACATGGAGGATATAAAAATGACATAAAATTCCAGTTAACAATTTTAGTATCTAATAAAATACCAAGTAAATTAAAACAGTTCTTGTATA
This sequence comes from Chenopodium quinoa, assembly GCF_001683475.1. Classification (NCBI taxonomy): domain Eukaryota; kingdom Viridiplantae; phylum Streptophyta; class Magnoliopsida; order Caryophyllales; family Amaranthaceae; genus Chenopodium; species Chenopodium quinoa. The sequence goes on from NW_018745368.1 coordinate 406,622, forward strand.
AAAACAAAAAAAGTAAATTGAAACAGTTTATTCCATATATATATAGATTGTCTATTGGGTGACATATACATTACAACCATAAACAACCATACATTATTAGGATACCTTAACCCTTACCCTAGCCCCACCGAATACCCGCCAACTTCCACCATAAACCCCCGAAAACGGCTGGCCGGAATCAAAAACCACCCCACCGATCAAATCCACCACCGAAATCAACCCCTGACCCAAACCCACACTTGAAACCACCACAACCAAATACCCCCGAAACTCCGCCGAAAACCGCCATAAACCCCCGAAACTCCATCGAAAAACCCCCATACACCCCCTAAACTCCATCGAAAACCCCCTCGAACCGCTCTTGAAGGTTATTTTTTATTTTTACTTTTTTTTTATTGAAAATCGGGGTGGTTTTAGGGGGAGCTGGGTCGGTTTTTGCTAGGAGGGGGTGGAAATGGGTGTTCCGGCGGTAGAAATGGGAGTTCTGGCGGTATTGGGGATGGGGGTTCCAGCAGTGGAGATGGGGAGGAGCCGAGGAGGGGCTGCCGGAGGTTGGGGGTTCGGTGGTCGTTGGGGATAAAAAAAATTATTAGGGTTTTTTTTTTTTACCAAATTTTTTTAAGTTTTTTTTTATTATTAATTTTTTGACGAATTATTTAGTGCCATGTGTCACTTAAATTAAAAAAAAAAAGTTTACCCAATGTACAGGTTACCGGTCATAAGGGACCAATAGATGAAAATCCCCTATAAAGATGGGATTATTAAATAAAAATCTAAAGGTGGGATTATTAACAGCGAAGCGACTAAAGATGGGATTATTAGACTCAATTTTTCCTATAAAAAATTGTCACTAAATTTAGTTCTTGACATCGTTAGCTCTAATTTATTTGGATTTAAGCAAGAGTTTTTATATTGTATTACTTATCTTACTAATTGCCATATGTTACAACCTTCCCTTTTATCAAGTTTATGTTCAGAACTTTTTATGAAAATGTTCAAGATGACAAATTAATAGAGTAAGTTTGTTATGTTCAAATAAAAGTTGTGATTTATACAGAAATATTTGTAATCACTTTGCTCATTTTGTAGCATGTAATTAAATAAATGACTTAAACAGAGATTCATGTAAATTGGGAGAGTAGTACATGGAGGATATAAAAATGACATAAAATTCCAGTTAACAATTTTAGTATCTAATAAAATACCAAGTAAATTAAAACAGTTCTTGTATAAAAACAAAAAAAGTAAATTGAAACAGTTTATTCCATATATATATAGATTGTCTATTGGGTGACATATACATTACAACCATAAACAACCGTACATTATTAGGATACTAGATGCATAGTAGCATCATTACTTTTATTACACAATTAAAATGCACTTAATTAAAAAGCAAGGAATGTAAAGGATTGTAGTTCTTGATTAATTGCAGCAGCAATGCAGCTTACTAATTAAGCTAACATGGTAGCTAATAGAGAGTTGATATTGCTTGGAGACCAGTAATCTTAGCAGTGATCCTGCCTCCAAGAATAGGGTCAACATACTCGCAACTGCTTCCAGACGCATTCAACTTAACTTCAACTACGTTCCAGTCAACTGGGCCTGTAGGCCCGGCTTCACAATAAGCCTGAAATACATTTAATTGGAAAAAAAATAGGTTAGTACATCATTGACAACGTAAGTAACATCGTTATGAATTTATGATATATACTTATTATTAGATGTTCAAGTAGTAGCTAGTAGTATAATGTACCTTGCCAGCAGCGGAATCAAAAGCCGCAACCCACTTACGAGCAGTGGAGTCGGTACCAGAAGCGTAGCAATAGCCCCACTTGACACCTTGAGGAAGAGGGCCTTTCTCCCTAAAATAGTAAGTTGTGAATCTATTCATATCAGGGAAGCTAGTGAGCGTATATCCAGACCAAAAATGAACGTCGAGTTTTGTGAGCTTGCTATCGGTAAAGTTTGTGGTAGGGCTGGTCAATTCCACATCTCCAGCGAGTAGCTGAGCATTATTGGCCTCGGCCTGACCCTTGACCTCCAACTCCGTCACCAGCTTCTCATAGTGAGCTGCTGGATCCTGCAAATTCACAACGTTTGGTTCGATGCCTGCCATGTTTCTCTCTTGCTTATCGTACGTAGTACCGTCTTCTATCCTGCAAAACCGTACGTGCGTGAATTACTAACAACACTTAAAACAATAATCAAATATAAATCAAATACTTAATAATAAAATAAATTGATGATATAATCTACTAGTATCTATCGATTAATAATAAAAAGTAACTTTGATTTAAGTGAAGGGAGTAGTATATAGCATACCCTTGAGTAATGCCTGCTATTAAGTTTGAGTAAAAGAGCTTGTTAATTGTAGTGCATTGAAAAAAGCTTCTCATTTCACCGTATTTATAGACTGCATGGCATGTGAGACTTAAGACTTAAGATGCCACATTTTCTTGAATCCATAAATATAATTATATAACAATACTAATTAATTAAGGTGCTAGCTTCTAACTTTGCTATACGTACCTCACCATGTGTTGGTGGATCCTTATGGCGTGCAATTCCATAATACAATATATATACTTTGGCTAACTTGGTAAAACTCTTACTTCAAACCCTTAACTAGTGACTAACGAGGCTGCTTTGGGCTGAAATTTCCTCACTTTAACTATTGGAAAATTGGTCTTTAGTATCGGAAATTAATCGATAGTAAAAGGGTTGTTTTCCGATACCAAAGGCCATTAGTATCGGAAATAATTTCTGACACTAAACCGATACTAATACCTCCGTGGCTAATGTGTTGGTATCGATTCTTCAAACCGATACTAAAAAAGGGTCCCTTTAGTATCAGAAATATCATTAATTAGTATCAGATAATTAGTAACCGAAATTCTGATACAACTATCATATCATATGGTATCAAAAATCTTCCATTATTATTTATGTATATGGTGTCGGAAATAATTGATACTAAAGAGTTAGATCCTTAGTATCAAATTGGTTTCCGATACTAAACAATCAATATAGTATCTGAAATTACTGTTACAGTAGTTTTTCCTAGCTTCTGAAAGTCCCTTTAGTATTGGAAATTTCCGATACTAAAGATAGACTTCAAAACAACAAAATTACTTAGTATTGGAACTTTCAAATACTAGACTCTTTAGTATCAATGTCTCTAATATTGCTATTTAACTAAAGAACCCTGTTCAACTAATTTATATATTATTCAAAATTAAAAACATAACTAAAATACTTTTACAAAAGAAGTTTTTTTTTTTTTTCAATATTGTAGTTAATAGTACAAAATCTGATGTATGTATGCTTGTAATACAAAGTGCACTTTACATCTCTTAAAAAAATGGATTATACTGTACATTATCACCAGGCCACCTCTATTCAAAATATAAAGTTGTTGTCTCATTTCACCGTATTTATAGACTGCATGTGAGGCTTAAGATGCCAATTTTTTCTTGAATCCATATATATAATTATACAATTCTTATGACAGTGCACTATAATCATACTCTCTTCATAATAAGCATAACAATTTGACAGGCACATGTGCCAACGCACAACTTTGATCATTAATGTTTGTAATTATGTATGTCGGTCTAATGAGATAAATGAATTGACTAATCCACAAAGTAAATATATGAATAGTGCAAAAGTTTGCGATTATTATGAAACGGGGGTACTACAATATTCTCATGTTTGCTCTACCCATATTTTTTTTATTACTTTTCCTAATTTATGTTGAATCTTTTTTTATCATATGTGATTATGATATAACGTATGAAAAAAACAAGTGGGATCACGTTTCATTATATACCCTCACTGTATCAACTTCTATAACACTTCGCATATACTACCTTCATTCTAGAAATTTTTTTACGCTTTTAATATGTGTTCAACTAAACATTGACCAAATAACAACAACGTACTTTTAAATATAATACACGTGGGATATTGCTTGATTTATAATTTTTAATTAAGTTGGAACTTCCTTAGTACGGCATGTGATTTATAAAAGTTGTCTCCGGTATTCGTGTTTCTAATTTCTAATGGTAAAGTAGGATAAATATGCATGCATGCTCTATATACAATATACGTAGTATATTTTTTTAGTATCATGCAGATTGTCTCCTTGATGGTCTCCATGTTCAATGGTTCATTTCTAAATTTGATTGAGGATAATAAGACAAGATAAGAAGCAAATCCTCCACGTACTTCTCCTTTTCTTTTCAATTTCATCATTATGTTACTAATTTGACTATGAGCATTATATACGGAGTATTACTCAATAAAACTTCAAATTATAGATTGAAACTTATTTTTACCGTTCATTTATTTTCTATTATATGTTACCAATACTGAATTTAAATTTTAATAGATATAATAGAAATTTTGACTTTTAACACAATGGAAGATAAGACATAATTTATTTTTTAACACTGTTAAAAAAATTATTTTAACACCACAAAAAGTTAAAAAAAAAATAAATAAAAAAAAAATAATTAAATAAAATTGGATTTTACTTTTGGTGGGTTTATATTTATTTTAGTGGGGTAAAAGTTAACAAGGACTTTGATGACGAAAGCTGTTAACAGGTGTTAAAATCCCATTTTATTTTTTTCCTGTGGTGTTATTAGATAAAAGTTTTTTTTTTTTTTTTTTTTTTTTTTTTTTTTTTTATATATATATATCTCTTTTAATACTGTTAAAAAAAAAAAAAAAACAAATTTTGTCTTTTTTATATATGTTGGATTGATTCAAAGTAGTTCCTATAGTGTAGGATTGGAACATGTTATTTGTCAGTGGTCTTTTAGTTAGGAATCCTAGAATCCATTTTCAAAGTATTAGCATAGTCGTATGTTTTGTGGGCCATGATCTATCCCACTTTTATTTCCTTTATTTTAGCTTGATGAGTTAGTTTGTTTGTTGCCTAGGCTTCTTTCATATTTAATATAATGAAATATTTTTTTCTTTAAAAAATTAACATTATCACCAGGCCACCTCTATTCAAAATATAAAGTTGTTGTCTCAATTCATACTAGCATCAACAATCTTCAAGCTTGGGCATTCCAGAACATTATAAATTGAAGTTTAATCTGCTCACAGATAAAAGAAAAGGAATTACATGTAAGAGCCCCCAATAACATAATTAACATCTTAAGCTTACATCATGCAATGAAAGTATACAGTAATATCCTATCTTTAAATAACTAGGCTCAGATTAAGGCAGTCACTAATCAAGGTCCAAAGGTGAACCAAATGAATCTACTAATTTAACTAAATTGTTCACATACACGTTTTCTTTATTTTATAATTCATAAGCTGCAAAGTTAATGTATACTTTCCTAGGCCCCTACTCCATACTCTTAAAACATCTACCTATATTTAAAAAGAAGTGTTCAAGCTAAGTTTATTTAGTGGTGTCAATTCGGATCACTAAGTCCGATTCGATTGGTTTAATTTGGGTTTGAGTCATGTTGAATATTATATAAGTATAGATATCTCATATATTATCTTCTTGATGCTCTCCTAAAGCTAAAGGTCAAACATGTAAGTAAGCTAAAGGTCAAGATTGAAATAAATAATTAAAAATACCTCATTTTGAGTGTTAATAGAAATACCTCGTTTGCGTTACGCGCACAAAACAAGACATTTTCGATACATTTTTATTAGTCTTGACCTCAAATCGGTCCCTAATTGACCAAATTGACCCCACAAATTTTTAAACCTTTATAGATCAAGTTTTACGAAAATTGATATTTTTTTGAAAATGGAACTTATTGCTTTTCGATTCATAATAGAAACTGCTAAGTGGTGGCGAAATCTATTTTTTTGTTTTTGTTTTTGTAGATGATTATAGAATAAGTGAAAAAACGGGTGGTTAAATCTAAAGAAGTTAAATTTAGAGTTAAAAAAAAAAAAGTTAAATCTAAATATAGTGTTTTGAGGGGGTTGTAAGTAAAATACTACTACAAGTTATGAAGTTATCCTTGAAATTATGCATTAACATATTCCCTCTATCTCTTATTTTTTACCCTATTTGATTTTTCACGGTCTCCAAGATGCGTCTTTAAACGTATGTTTCTCCGTTTTTATACGCTTAAAAATTATAAAAATTTAATATTAATTAATAAACTATATAATGATATGATTCTAACAAGATCCTACATGAAATATTATCACTTATAGATTAATGAGAATTCATGGTCAATGTTTTAAAAGTTTGACCCATATTTTTACAACGGGGCAAAAATTAAGGGGTGAAGGGAGTAATAATCTAAAAAATGATTGAAGTACTTATGTTAGTTCAATGCCACGTGAAATGCTAGGTTTTAAAATTAATAACTTGGTACTTGGACCAGTTTGCTTGCTAAGTACGCCTTGTGATTTATGAAAGTTATCTTTTAGTTTACGGAGTCATCATTAACTCATCATATCTCGTTATAATACAATGCTCTCCTCTTCAAGATTTTAATTTATATAATAATAAATGAGGATAATGCATGCTCCACATTTTATTATCTTCCAAATAAACTCCTTGATGGTCTCCTTGATCCTATCCATACATGTTCAATGATTCCTAAAGTAAAAGGTCAAACACGTTTATTTATGGAAGATGAGAATAAAGTAAATCCTCTACTCCAACAATATTATGAAACTATATATTAAGACGATTTCAACTGATAGAGTATAAAACATATTATGGGCATTAACCATTAGTTTAAACTTTTAGTTGAGTTGGTCCTCTAACATAGTATCAAGAGCCAGCTTGACACAAAGATCACGGGTTCGAATTCATCCACCCCTCCTTTCAAACTGGAATAATAAGCGCAGGGTATGAGATGGACCCATCCTGCATCCACACTTTAAGTCCAACATGTTCTCGTGTGAGGGGACGTGATACAGTATAAAACATATTCTTGGGGCTCAACCATCAACTTAATCTGAGTTGGTCCTTCAACACCAACAAGTATCTATATAACTACCACGAAATAATACCAATCCTTTCATTGCTTAAACAACTAACACCCAGGCCATCCTCTTTTTTATATTTAAAATTTGATGAACTGATCGAGTGAGTATGTAATTTTGTCATTATTTTGCATACGAGATACTGAGTATTTAATACAAGAAAATAGAGAGAAATTGTGGAACTATATTATTATTTCATTTACGTAAAATTTATAAACCACTCGTAAGATTTGGAGCCACGTGAAATAGATTTTCATATCAAAACTCCCTGATTTTTTGGGCCAATTTGCTTGTAACGGAGTACTTGTTACAATTTCATGTACTTAATTAATAAAACACTATGATCCCTTCTTGGGTTTGTAATAAAATACTGTATATGATCCAGCTCGTGCTTTTAATCCCATTGATCTAATATTAATATCCATTCATACTACGTTAAGCTAGTGTGTGAATAAATTGCATTTCGGTGTTTGACTTTCAAGAATCATGAAATTTGATCTTATGTACGCAGTATATGGTACAATTCTCAAATATTGCGTATTTGTTATTGCAAGAGTGCAAAACTAATAATAGTATAATGTTATAAAATTAACGAGGATCGATTGGTTTAGGTAATGTATTTGATATTTGCTAAAATATAGAAATATAAATCTGAAAAATAAACTAAAAATTGAACACACATATTTTGTATACATGGTTCGATCTACATGACCTACGTCAATAGAGAAAGGGAAATTATTTTCTTAAGCATTTATGCAATGAAGGATGGTATAGATAAATGAATATACAACGTTCTATCTCCATCTTACAAAATCACTCAAGTGATGTTACATCTTGGCTCGAATTGACTAGGTTTAAAAACTATTTTGTTGTCTACTGAATGGTTTCTTATATAACATCCATAAGGAAATCCTAATAAACCCTAGATTACCCCCATGTATAGTTTTAATAGCCGTCATATGGAAAAACGAAAAAAAAAAACAAAATTATTTTAGGAAAATATTCAATAAAAAATACACTATGTTCGACCGAATTAAAATAAACTGCCTTCACTCGATCAGGGACGGGCGTGCCCTTTCCAAAAAACCGAGGTAGAAGCTCACAAAAGAGCTCTCCCCGATGCAGCATTGCACGGGTGTGCTACTCTTGCACTTGTCATGGCACAAACATATCACTCTGGGACATGGGCGTGCCTCTGATCTCTAAATGAGTAGGCAGATATTTCAGTATACGAACTTTCTGATGAGGCATGGACATGCATGCGCACATGCCTCTCAAAGGCATGGGCGTGTCTTGTAAACACCAAAATGTGCTAAAACTTGTGCGTGTGATTGTTCCATTACTAGTCATATATAACAAGTAATGTAAAAAATTGACAAGCAATTGGTTATTCAATCTATTACATTAAATGGCCAGGAAAAAATTGAGATCTAGCTACTAATAGTAGGTCCCAACGCGTCATTGTGAATCTATCACAATACCCAAATAAGCAAACAATTTTCTGACCATAAACTAGAAAACTTGTAATGTGAGAATCACTATTACAAGTTTTCCAGTTGTATGACATTACTATTGAAAAAAGCTTCTCATTTCACCGTATTTATAGACTGCATGTGAGGCTTAAGATGCCAATTTTTTCTTGAATCCATATATATAATTATACAATTCTTATGACGTGCACTATAATCATACTCTCTTCATAATAAGCATAACAATTTGACAGACACATGTGCCAACGCACAACTTTGATTATTAATATTTGTAATTATATATGTCGGTCTTATGAGATAAATGAATTGACTAATCCACAAAGTAAATATATAAATAGTGCAAAAGTTTGCGATTATTATGAAACGAGGATAATACAATTTATGTTTGCTCTACCCATATTTTTGTTTATTACTTTTACCTAATTTATGTTGAATCTTTTTTTATCATATGTGATTATGATAGAACACATGAAAAAACAAGTGGGATCACATTTCATTATATACACTGTATCAACTTCTATAACACTTCATATATACTACCTTCATTCTAGAAAATTTTTTACGCTTCTAATATGTGTTCAACTTAACATTGACCAAATAATAATAGCGTACTTTAAAATATAATACACGTGGGATATTGTTATATTTGTCTTGATTTATAATTTTTTAAATATTAATTTTTTAATTTTGTCACATATAAAATTGGATATATTATGGTTGTATATTGCATTGAAGTCTGTGCAAGTAGTGTAAAGAATTTTCGTAAATGGAGACTGATAGATAATAGGCTAATATTTATCTTGTTAATATTCTGTAATGATATACTTTGTGTAATTTAATGCAAATAAAGCATATTAAAAATTAAAGATAAGTAACGAGGTTGTATTAGTAATTTGTAATTTCATACATCGAGAGTCCTAACATGATAATTATTAAAAAAGAAAAAATAAAACTAATTAATAGTACATCAGTACATATACAGGTTCGATGCCACGTGAAATGCAAGGTTATTTTAATTAAGTTGGAACTTCCTTAGTACGGCAATGTGATTTATAAAAGTTGTCTTCGATATTCGTGTTTCTAATTTCTAATGGTAAAGTAGGATACATATGCATGCATGCTCTATATACAATATACGTAGTATATTTTTTTGGTATCATGCAGATTGTCTCCTTGATGCTCTCCATGTTCAATGGTTCATTTCTAAATTTGATTGAGGATAAGAATACAAGATAAGAAGCAAATCCTCCACGTACTTCTCCTATTCTTTTCAATTTCATCATTATTTTACTAATTTGACTATGAGCATTATATACGGAATATTACTCAATAGAACTTCAAATTATAGATTGAAATTTATTTTTACCGTTCATTTATTTTACTATTATGTTTTATGTTACCAATATTGAATTTAAATTTTACTAGATATAATAGAAATTTTGGCTTTTAACACAATAGAAGAAAAAGACATAATTTGTTTTTTAACACTGTTAAAAAAAATTATTTTAACACCACAAAAAGTAATTTAAAAAAAAAAGGATTTTACCACCACTTAATAAATTCCGTCATGAAATCTGTTAATGGGGTTCATCCCTTCCATTTTCCCCCCTCTTCTCCACAAATTCTTCAACCTCCATTAACACCAACCTTTCAACCTCTATTATCACCTTTCTTTCTACCTTCATTACCATCCATTCAATCACCTATTTAAATTTCATCCTCTTTTCAACCTTAAATTTTTTTTTAAAAAACACCAAATATCTCTCTCCTTTGTTTTGCTCCTCAACTATAATAATGGGGTTTCTTTAAGAATTAAGAAATATTAATGAGCGGCACTTTAATTATCTTTTTTTTTTGGAAGACAACTTTAATTATCTTATAGTATGTTTAAATTGGTTCAAATGCTTAACATAAAAAAAACCACCAATTTAATTTGAACATGAACCCTAACTTTTTAATTTTTTAGCGATGTGGGTTTTTACTAGTGGTTCGGCGCGAGGCGATGCGATGGTGGTGGTTTTGGCAAGCATAGCGAGGCGATGGTAGTGGCTTTAGTTGGCGAGCACAACTGCACTGGTGGCGGCTTGTGTGCGTGAGGTGTGATGGAATGTAGTGAAGGTTTAGATTTTGGTGGGTTTATATTTTAGTGGGGTAAAAGTTAATAAGGACTTTGATGACGAAAGCTGTTAACAGGTGTTAAAATCCCTTTTTTTTTTGTTTTTTTTTTCATGTGGTGTTATTAAATAAAAGTTTTATTATTTTTTTTTAATACTATTAAAAAAACAAATTTTGTCTTTTTTATATATGTTGGATTGATTCAAAGTACTCCCTCCGTCCCTTATATTTTGCCCCAATTGTCATTTATAGTAGTCCCTTATTTTTTGCCCCATTCTATTTTGGGCCTTATTTCCTTTTACTTACTGACTTCCTAAACTAATTTAGGCCATTACTAACCCACTACTTACCCTAAAGCTTCAGCCGTTTTGTTCCCCTAAATCCCTAATCTCCTCTTACCCTCTCTCTCTCTCCTAAAATGGTACTGCTCTCTGTCTTCCATCACCTTCTTCCTTCTTCCTCCGTTACAACCGAGGCTCCTTCTCCTCCATGGTAGGCGTGTTTTTCCTTCTCTGAAAATCCCTTCCAAACACAAATCCTCCTCTTCCATTTCCTTCTACTCTGTTTTTCGTTTTTTTTAAATTTGTCGAATCGCTGAAATCCTACATATACTAAGCCGGAATAGTGAGATCCGGATTGCAACATCTTTGCTTCGTTTTTCTGTTTCATTGTTAGAAAAGCTTTAATTTTTTTGGTTTTTGACTAAATTTCTACCCAAAATTCGTAAAGTGGTGGAGTTTCATTTCCAGATCTAGTGTATTTAGGTATGAATTCGGAGTTAAATGAGGAGGATTATGAGTTCTTGAAGCATAGTCTATTTTTAAACCAAACCCCTACCTTAAACAACTCCGATGATGACGAAGAGGAGTTTATCCCCAACACCCCTGCAGCAACCGTCACTACCTCGCCACCTCCAGGCATGATTCAGGTGCCGGAGACACCAATATGCATGCAATCTTGCCGACCACCCAGCTTTACCAAAGGGGGTAGCAATTCAATCCCTTCTAAAAGGCTGGGAGTGGTCAGATCTAGGGGTTCAAAAAGGTGTATTGACTTTGGTACGTGTGATGTAGAGGTCGACGGTGAAGTTTTTGAGTCCCAAGGGCCGGAAAATAACATCTCAGGCCAAAAACCAGAAAATGGAGGTGAAATGCTTCGACTTCTTTGTCCTCTTTATTTCAGTGCTCCGAAAAAACCCATTTAACATGTTAAATACCCTAAGGTGTTAAAAATGGAGTATTTGTGATTGATTAGTCTAACTATGTTAGTTTTTGTGAATTGGAGTATTTGTGATTGTCATTCCAAGTCTCTGAATAGCCTAAGTCGTCCTTATAAATGTTTTGGCTATTGGCTTAATTACGATGTTGGAGTATATTTGTATTTGTGATTTGGAGTACGTTTGAATTCGAACTGTGATTGTCTACATTTGTTAGTTTTTGTGAATTGGAGTACTTGTGTTTGATAGTCCAAATCTGTGATTTCGCCTTACTTTCGATTAATATGTTGGGTATGAATGAATTGTGATGGTGGAGCATTTTTGTATTTGGGACTTTTGATTAAATTTTTAAATTCAACTATGATCTCTGAATTTGTTAGTATTTGTGAATAAAAATGTTTGTGATTGTAAGTCAAAATCTCTAAATTAGCCATAGTTGTGATACATGTTTTGGCTATTGGCTTAATTACGATGGTGGAGTATATTTGTATTTGTGATTTGGAGTACCTTTTAATTCGAAGTCTGATTGTCTAAATCTGTTTGTTTTTGTGAATTGGAGTTCTTCTGTTTGATAGTCCAAATCTGTGAATTCGCCTTACTTTCGATTAATATGTTGGGTATTGACTTAATTAGGATGCTGGAGTATTTTTGTATTTGTGAATTTGAGTAATTTTTACTTCGAACTCTGATGTCTAAATCTGCTAGTATTTGTGAATTGGAATGTGTGTGATTGTAAGTCCAAATCTCTGAAATTAGCCATACTTGTGATATATGTTTTGTGGACACATACATTAAAGTAATAAGTAAAGTTGATATAATTCATAACTTGGTTCATTTATAATTACAGACTTGAATTGCATGATTGCAACCTTCTAAACATCACAAAAGTACATTTAATCCCTATAGGCATTACACAAAATGGGGCAACATACTAAAAACGATCATAACCAACATTTGACTACTCTGCCAAGTTACTAGAAATCTGTACATTTAAAAATTCTTGTGATAATTTCATAATTTGCGTTGTTTATCTTTTGAAATAACATGCCACTACCTGAGTTGCCTGAGTTGTATCACCTCCTGGAAATGCGCATGTCTTGCATCAATCCTCCCAATTCATGAACTTGCATAAACGTGTCTTGCCCGATTGAGATATTTGTTTCCGTTGGAATCTCCTCTGTTTCCGCCTCTGCCCTTTCTTCTGGTTCCTGAACAGTGTTTGTCAATCCATGTAATTCTATGTGTTGTTGTAGCAAAGAAGTCATACTTTCTTTTAACAACTGAATTGGGACTTCTATGTATGTTGGCAAATTTCCTGCTCTTTCCATCCTTTCCTTTGCATGATGTGGTTGTATATAATTATTTGAACCTTGCACCATCATTATTTCAAGCATGCAATATTGTAGGCTAAGAAACACATGATTAATTCTACGAGGCTCAAAAATTTCATAAGCATACTTGACAGCACTTACTAGCTCGTCCACATTTCTAGGGGCTTTGTTGGTGTTAGATTGCTTGAATTGCATTAAAGAACCCTAAGTCGAGAACATTTAAGTCATGACTGTTTGGTGGTTGTGCTATAAGATGAATGTTGAAACCATCTGTGTTTGCTGCGTTTCTGAATTCAATATCATGTAGTTGCAAATGTGGTGTAGCATTATCTTGTTGAACCCAAATGGTTCCACATGCGTCAATTGGCCAATTTGCCTTGATTGAGGGAAGCAATTGCTCAATAAATAACTTCCTTATCACTGATTGTGTAATATTCTTGATTGGTTTTGTTTCCAAAGTGCCAGCCACTCTATGTATGCTAGATCGCTTTGCTGGAATAACTTCTGTCAATGGGAAACATCCTAACTTCCCATCAAACAGACATTCACCATCCGGTCCTTGAACTGCTCTGGACAATGCAAACTCAAACATTACTTTCGTATCGTACCTTTTAGACTTACAATTTCGGTAAGGATGTACTTCATTTGGTGCCAAATAAAATGTTTGTGAGTTTTTTGTCATAAAAAATCATTTCTCATCAATGTGTACCACGTTATACATATCTCCGAATCGGGGGATGGTATTAATTGTGCTTGGGATTACTTGTTGCATGCACCATCGTAGCCTTTGTATCTTATTCACAACTGTGAGTGTTGGTTTGATTGCATTACTATGCCTTAAGATCTTGCCTTTCTTTACAAACCTCCCAACTGTTGACTTGTTTATTTTCATTGCTAATGCCACTGACCGAATGTTCCCCCTTTTTTCAAGGGACTGCCATCAATTGTTCAACATTGAGTTGAATTGGTTTTCTGCCAGCCTTTCCTTTTTGATTTTTGCTGGTTTTGATGGTTTGTTTCAAACGCACACTAAGCTTCACATGCTTCTATATCCTTTGCAAAGTCCACCTACTAACACTATGATAGTGGGAAAGTTTATTAATTGTACCTGGAGGTAGCTTGAGGTTTGTTGCTGCATGTAGTAGGCTCTCTATGCACACCTTCCTTTCCACATCTGTCATGTCTTTCCTGCGTTCGTTTTGTTCAGTTGTTGCCTGAGCTATTGCCAGGGTTGCTGCCTGAGTTGTTGCATGAGTTGTTGCTTGAGATGTTGCCAGGGTTGCTGTCTGAGATGTTGCCTAGGTTGCTGCCTGAGCTGTTGCCTGGGTTGCTACCTGAGCTGTTGCCTGAGATGATGCCTGAGTTGTTTGAACAGATGATGGCTGAGTTGTTGCCTGACAGGATGCCTGAGTTGTTTCACCTGAGTTGTTGCCAATGAAGCTAAGAAAATCAATTGTTTCCATTTCGGAATTTGGCATCGGTGAAAAGAGTCCCTTAATTACTCGATGATGGTAAAACTTAGAGTAATTCCCCCCACCGTACCCCTCCCCTATTTATTATTCTGACTGTTTTTAAATTTACAAATTTAATGCCCTGTGTAGATTTTGTTTTTTCAGGTGATGAAAAGTTGAAGGAGGAAGATGAAATTACTTGGCTTGTGCTATTTATAATGCCCCTTTTTTTGTTTATGGGGGGGAAATTTTCCCTCCAAAATTTTGTTCATTTACTGTAACATTTTCTAGAAAGTACTTTTGTACATTAAATAATTCTGAGTGAGATTTTCTTTTACTCTCATTATGTAATGTTCAGTTAATTCAGTATTGTCTACAGTCAACAATTGTGATCCGGATTATTAACAAGCCCACTTGCACATTATCTATCTTAAACTTGCTAATTTATTTGACAAAATGCATTAGGGACCACAAAAAAACCCACTACCTAACATTTCTTAATAAAGTAGAAATTGGGGAAGGGGCAATATATTGGGGACGGAGGGAGTAGTTCCTATAGTGTAGGATTGGAACATGTTATTTGTTAGTGGTCTTTTAGTTAGGAATTCTAGAATTCATTTTCAAAGTATTAGCATAGCAGTATGTTTGTGGGCCATGATCTATCCCATTTTTATTTCCTTTATTTTAGCTTGATGAGTTATTTTGTTTTGTTGCCTATATAAAGGCTTCTTTCATAATTAATATAATGAATTATCTTTTCTTCTATAAAGTTAACATGGTATCAGAGCTGAGCGTCAGGTTAGATTCGAAAAAGGCAGAAAATAGAAGGGAAAGAATAAGATGAATGAGCAAAATTAAAGAACATTTAATAAATTATTGCTTTGCTACGTAAAATAAAATGCATCTAACCCTTTAAATAAGCTAAGGATAAAACTATCACTCCT